>NC_136411.1:139815515-140355515 GCF_051521515.1 Lactuca serriola
AGTTAATGGAATCATGCTCTATGTGAGTCGTTACAACCATACTAATATGACTAAACGCCTATCTTGATGTTCTTCAGACGTTAGTTTCTAAAGATAATTGTCACCCTAGACTGGCCTGTCTAGCTGTAGCGAGCAGCTCAGGTGTGGGGGTGTCAACCCCGTATAGATCTATACACATTATCCTGCTCTCCCTCCAAGTGACTCTGGTTATAACTACAGGACTTACGTTGTACACTAGGTAGCTACAGTGAAGGAAAATCTCACAAGAGCCTTAACAGGTTTACACGAATTTCGAATCCCTTTTAAAAATAAGAAAATAACTTATTTATTTTAAACTTGTGATAGATGCTTTATGAAACGCATTTTACATAATTCATGACATGCGGTTTTCCCTGTCATAAGAGTTTTTCTACCACACAGTTTATGATACGTCAATATTTCGGTCATGAACTGTTTTATCCACCATTTTGGTAAAGCTATTTATAACACGTTTATAAAAATAGGCTTTTAAAAAGGTGACTAGATTTAACATTTGGTATAAAATAACATGATAACTTGGGTTTTAACCCATCAAAGTCGTGAATATAAATTTACAACTATCTTACAAAAATAGTTATCTTTAGTAAAATAGTAAATCACGTATTTATGTTGTGCGCCTTGTTACCGGTTTAAAAGTTTTGAGTCAATATATTTACATGCTGCTTTTTATGATGACACCTAGGATAAAAAAACATTTTCACAACTATTTGTACCGATTTTAAACACAATATGTAAGATGCATATGATTACCCAACAGTTAAACACATTGCACATGGGTACTTGTATCCTCCCCCCGAAAACATGAAAAATACGGAAAATAAGGAGGTATGAAGCTCACCTTGATTTGGTTTGGTGGATGGTTTGAAGAGATGTTGAGAAGTTTTCAAGCCTAAGCACTTGAAAGTTTGATAACTCTTTGAAACTTAGTATATCCTAAGAATATTAACACATAAATTTATGTGTAAATAGGATTAAATAAACAAAATAATATGTAGAATCACTAGCCAAACGCGAAATACTTACAATGATCTACGGATAATACTTGAAGGATGTTGAACTTGAAAGATCCAAGGTTTGTTCTTGAGAGTGTTTTGAATTGCTTGCAAAGTGAAGTGAGGGAGGATTTTTTGAGAGGGTATGGATTGATTAGAGAACGAAAATGAGGGAATGGTGAGGTCTAGTGAGGATGCCCTCGTTTAATTAAGGGAAGTAAAGTTGATGTGAAGTTTTCTTTGAGGACTGTTGGTTACTTTCTGGATATATGTTAGGTAATACATAGAGAATTTTGAATTGGTACGGTAAATAGAATGGGTATCATATCCCAAATTCTTCCATTTTATCTTATTCGTTCCCTTAATCTGTAAATACCATAAAATGGTGGTGTTTACGCCCTAAATGTCCCCTAGAATGGAGTTTTCACCCAAGGTGTGGTCTACTAGGGATTTTTTTGCCCAAACCTTGTTTCCTTAAGGATTTTGCGCCCAAGTATTTGTTTCCTAAGGTGTTTACGCCCTAGCATAGGCCACTAGGAGGTGTTTACGACCAAATATTGAATCCTTATAGTGTTTACGCCCAAGTATGGTTCCCTTAAGGTGTTTACGCCCAAAGATTGATTTTCTTAAAGTGTTTACGCCCAAGTATGGATCCCTTAATGTGTTTACGGTGTTTACGGCCAAACCATGGCCCATTAAAGATTTTCACGGCCAAAACTTAGTCCATTAGGGTAGTTTTCGGCCTAGGTGGAGTTCTAGGCCCAAATTCATAAGGGAAATGCTTATGGTTTGCTATATTTTTGACTTTGACAAGAGTGCATTCAATCATGGTTCCATAAAGCTTATTAAACATATTTATATCCATATATGTTAGCTTAAGTCCTTGTTCTTATGGCCATCCATGTTCTAAGGTGGTTGGGAGACTAGGCTAGATACTAATAGACAATCTTTTAATCGAAGATTCTTATTCAAATTCATTTGTCTAGTTTTGCCTCGACAAACCTGTTTACTTTCAAGAGGTTACCATACATGTGACTTCCAAAGTGTATACTTCTATATACATGCACTTATGCCCTAATAGTTTTCAAGGTTTTCATTGTAATAGGGTTACAATTTAGATCTTGCTTGATCCAAATCTTTCTGGTTGTTTCAACTTCCCCTTTTGAATTCAGATATGGATGTTCCCTATTTGCTCAAGTTCGCTTTTACGAATACTATGACTTTAATTTTGATTATTTCCCTAAATAATCTTCTATTGAAAACACCTATTTTTCATCGCGAAGAATAGTTATCCTATTATTCTTATATCATCTAACCATATCTTGCGGGTGTTATATTAGGATTTACAAAATCGTATGGTGTGACAAAATTAAATGTTGTTTTAGGAGGTTGACTTTGTTACGATGATTAAATGAAAATTTTAATGTACATTAATGCGACAATATATATATATATATATATATATATATATATATATATATATATATATGTGTGTGTGTGTGTGTGTGTGTGTGTGTGTGATTCACATAATACCCAAAACAATATAAAAGCATATTTTTGCTTGTGAAGAACATCAAAAATTTCTTTCATTGTTCATCTCGAAGGTTTCAAGGTAATTTTGTATTCTTCAATGTCTATCCGGAAAAAAGATTGTCTCAAAGATTTCCAGGTGATTTCTATTTATTTTTCTTATCATTATAATCTTGTAATTGGATATTTAGTTTAAAAGTTGATGCTTCTTTGTAATAGGGAATCAACGGCCTCGAATTACAGTCACCGCTTATCACCATTAACAACATCTATAACTCAAGACAGAAAATCAAAAATGGTGAACCAGATTGGTATGGGGTTCTACATCTGATCAATAAACCTGCAACCATTAAAGAAATATATGCTAATTATTATAAGCTACATGCCAAAGTTGAGGAAGGTAGAAATAATGTGGCTGGTGCTGAAGGAGCCTTTAAAATTTTAATGGAAGCTTTATGCATGCTGACACAAACATTTTGGACCAGGTGTCCTGGTTGCAAGTTTCGGTTCCATTATTCCAATGCTAGAAACAATAAAGAACTTGTGTGCATAAAATGTGGAAATATTTTTGTTGATGTGCCACTCACTTGTGATAACTATCCTACGCATTTTACTATGTGTCGGGATGTGGTTCTTGCATTAAGTGCAAGTTCATCAAACCCTGAGGCCTCTGATGACCAGTCGGAGATCAAGATGATGTTGATGGACAAAGCACGAACGGAAATTTTGAAGCAGTTATACAAATAGTCATTGGCTACAGCATAGTGCTTGTTTGTTGGTCAAACTGATATGAACTTGTTTCTCATGGTATTTTCTTTTCAGGAATTGAATGTTTAATTACTTACTTGAAATTTACATGGTTTTTTGTTGATGTTGTTATTGGATTAATGTTATGTTGAAGTTTGTTTGAGTTTTAGTGTAAAGTGATGTCTTTTCTTTTGTTGTGATATTGAAAAGTTTCTCTGACCCCAAGGTCATGTCAGTCAGCAAATGACCCCAATCTTAGGGTTCAGGTTACTAGTGATACCTCATTTTCGTTAAATGTAGCAATAATCGCTATACTATAACGTTACATCCCCAAAATTTCCATTGATTTATTATCGTTTGGATAACACGGATCTGGAGTAAAGAGAGTGCCATGTACTTAGACTAAAAGGCATTATTACTCATACCTATTACAAATATGAAATTTAATCATAAATAATGTTTTTTGATATAGTTTGTTACCATATAGAGAAAATTATGTAAACACGTCATTTCCAAAGAATTTGTTTTACTTTCATGGCTTAAGAAACATAAGGAAAGGTTATGAAATTTAACCGCAACAAATAAACCCAAATAACATAGCGACATGCAGGCACTGATCATCATTTTAAACGAAATAAACCAATGTTCTTATCATATCATATCATCGTACTATACTTATAAATGAAGCATTTTTCCTTTCACCACATCAATTTGAAACTCCTAACTTTTCATATTTCCATATGATATATTTTCTAACTTAAATATGTTATTATAAATATTATCATAAATGGAAGACTTCTTGAATTATCAATAACTTCATTATAGTGTTAAATGTGTTACCAAAACTAATATATTAAACAAACTTAAAAATATAGTGTAAAATTTAAAACATAAAGTAAATATCAAATAAAGTTTTAAAAAAACTCAATGTATATTTTTTTCAAGAGTTAAAAAGAAATATATTAAATATAATAAACGTAAAAGGACATAAATCTAAAAGTAAAAATAATTAAAAGATCTCCAAAAACTATTTTTTATAAAAACGGAAATTCAGTTAAGTTTTTTTTTTAAATTAATTTATAATACTAACAGTTAAAATCACATAATTAATATGTTGTCATTTTTTTTAAAAGTTAATAAATCATTAAATTAGTTAATTAAAATAGATAAGAAATATAACTAATTTTATATGCACGTAAAGCATGACTATATACCATTAAATGATTCGATTTTAGTAAGTGTTATATTGTCTACTCTTCAAATTAATTATAATGTTACATTAACTAAATTTCTAAATGTAATAATAATTATTTTTTAGTTAATATAAACGACAAAAGTATTAATTTTTAGTGACATATTATTACTAAAAGGTTAAGTTTATAATTTTATTCCGCACAACGCGTGGATATTCCCCTATCATATCATCAGATCATCATATCATCATATCATATCATATCAGACTATATTATAAAGGAAATATTTTTTATTTCACCACATTCATTTGAAACTCTCATTCATTTTTCATTTCACCACATTCATTTGAAACTCCCATGACTTTTCAGTTTCTTTCTAATAATGATTATAAGTTAGTTAATAAGACTAAATAAATATCAAACCTAAAGTATAATCATATATAAACTAAATTTCAATATTAAAAGAATATTTTAACTTCTACTTATAAAGTTATGTTTTTTAACTTTTTACATATTATACTTAATTTATTAGTTTTAATTATTGTTGGATGTAAACCATTATCATTTTAAAGCTACAACTTTTGAACAATTTGTATAAAATATTTAAATTATAAACTTAAATATAACATTACATGACCAACTTAAATATAAATTTTATTTTAACTTAAACAGCCCAAATAATATTTTATAAATAGTTAAAAGTGATAGATTGTAGTGTCTTTCTAATAATGATTATAACTTGGTTAATAAAGTTAAATAAATATCAAACCTAAAGTGTAATCATAAATAAACTAAATTTCAATATTAAAATAATATCTTTACTTCTACTTATAAAGTTATGTCATTAACTTTTAACATATTATACTTAACTTATTAGATTTAATATGTTGTTGTATGTAAACAGTTATCAATTTAAAGCTACAACTTTGGAACAGTTTGGACAAAATATTTAAACTGCTAATTTAAATATAACATTACAATGTCAACTTAAATATAAATTTCAGTTCCACTTAAAAAAACTCAATGAATATTTTGTGATTAGTTAAAAGTGATAAATTGTAGTGTTAAATGCAAAAACTAAATTATAATATCAATTTAACTAAAATATTTCCAAAAGATATTTGTATAATTGTTAAAAGTTTTCAAATAAATAGCTTAAAATAACTTACAATAACAATAGTTTAAAATAACTCTATATAAATGATTATATTGTTACCTTTAAAATCAAAAAACAATGTCTGATGTTTTAAATAATTATAATTATAGAAATGAAAACGTTAAGAAAATAAATTTTAAAAAATTAATTAATAATAAAAAAACTATAAATAACATTAAGCAATATATTATATTTAATTTTATTCATGAGTAACCCGTGAGATGTATATATATTATCTTATAATTCAAAATAATCAATATATTATATCAATTTAGTGTACGAATTATTATATCAAATTTAACAACAACGTTATTATTATATTTAAATATATATATATATATATATATATATATATATATATATATATATATTTGTAAATATTTCAACAATATAGGTATTTCTGTGCGACGCACGGATATTCGCCTAGTTATACTTATAAAGGAAATATTTTTTCTTTCACCACATCAATTTGAAACTCCCAGCTTTTCATATTTCTCTATAGTATAATTTCTAACTTAAATATGTTATTAATTATAAATATATCATAAATGGAAGACTTCATGAATTATCAATAACTTCAATATAGTGTTAAATGCATATCCTAAATTAATATATCAAACAAACTTAAAAATTTATTATAAAATTTAAAACCTAAAGTAAAATATCAATTAAACTTTTAAAAAAACTCAATGTATATTTTTTACAAGAGTTAAAAGGAAAATATTAAATACAATAAACGTAAAAGAACATAAATCTAAAAGTAAAATTAACTAAAAGATCTCCAAAAACTATTTTTACAGTAACTAAAATTCAGCTAAATTATTTGAAAATTAATTTATAATAATAATAGTTAAAACAATATAAAGTTATAAATTAAATTATGTTACAACACAAACAATGATTGATAATATAAATAATTATCATGATGAAATTAAAAGGTCGTCAATTTTTCTATGAAGTTAATAAATCATTACATTAGTTAATTAAAATAGATAATAAATATAACTAATTTAAACACACATAAAGCATGAGTAGATACCATTAAATAATTCGATTTTAGTAAGTGTTATATTATCTATTGTTCAAATTAATTATAATGTTACATGGAGCCCTTTTGGCCATGGATGTTTGCCTGTAGTGACTCCAGGGCATGAGGCAAAGCCTCATGTTCGCACCGGGAGATTAGTCGGTGCGCGAAAGCTGGTCTGGAAACCCTCGTTAGGGAAGTTTCATTTCCAAAAAAAAATGTCTAAATGCGATAATAATAATTTTTTAGTTAATATAAATGACAAAAATATTTTCAATGACATATGATTACTAAAAGGTTAACTATATAATTTTATTCCGACAACGAACAGATATTCGCCTAGTTATCTTATAAAGTAAGCATTTTTCATTGAACCTCATTCATTTGAAACTCTCAAGATCATTCAACTTATACAATTTAATTTATGAATAATTGAAATGTTTTGATTTGTAACTCCTAAAACTCTTCATATCATACTACTTAATAGATGAGTTAAATGAAATATTTACCATATATAAGAACATTATAGCTTGCATATTACATGTATATCAACACAAAATCATAGATTATATTGGTAGGGTTTGAAGAGTTATATGAGTGGTTCAATGGATATATGAGAGCAATTGCATTTTTTTTCGAAATGCAAATGCAAGTAAACTCAAATTGGGTGCAAGTAAAGTTTTAGATTTTAAGCGAGCTTCAATTTTTTGTATGTGTTTAAAGGTATACTTGAGATCATTTTTTAAGTTTATGTGTTATGGATTTTTTTTATAAGCACATGATGATGAAGTAGGACTCATAATTACTTCTCATGAGCTTTAGTTATATTATTTTTCAAGCTATTTATCAGTTAAAGCAATTAACATGTATGTATTTTTATGATGTCTTTCTTTTTACGCTAAGACAATCTATTTTTCTTTCCAAGAGAATATTATTCAGTATGTACTGTATGATATTAGTAACATATTATGTTAGTTTCTATCGCTTATTATTTTGTTTTAAATAACATCAATAGAATGTTTAATAATTGATTTTGATAAAAGGAGTTTACAATTATTATTATTCCAAAGTATTGGTGATAATTACAAATTAGAACGAATTATTTTAAATATGACATGACTTTATTGTTGAAAACCAAAAATTATTTTTGTGTTATAAAAATATATTATTTATATTCTCGCAATATTTATATGGAAGTACCAATTTTTTAAATGTTTTATAGTAATAAAAATAAGTAATCTATTTTATCTTATTACATTTGTCAGTTTCTTTTTTTTTTATTTGTTCTTATTCATAAAGGAAAAGTAAAATAAAGAAAATATTAATACTTTCATAAGAAAATATAAGTGACAAAAATTTACCTCACTTGTAACACTCCCTCTTCCCCCTAACACAATCTTAACATGTTTTTTATTTTTAAGATTGATCTTAATACATAACAATTACAATAACTTTGAATTACAAATCACCGTTTTACATGGACTCTTCATTCATTTCCAATATATTATAACTTTAACGAGAAAATTAAAAGTACCATACTAAAGTACGATACTTTTTAAAATATAATAATTAATGATTTTCAAACAAGTAGTTATAATTAACTATAAATAATAATAATTTAAAATAACATAAAACTACAAAATAGATTATATTGTATTAGAAAGATTGTTATTTGAATTAATAATAATAATAATAATAATAATAATAATAATAATAATAAATTAAATAAAAAATATTCAAACACATCATTTCAAAATTAATTAAAACTTTAAAAATAACGTTATATCAAAAACTTTATTTAATTCAGTTCAAAACCAACTTATTATATCTATTTTATTGTACACTTAAAATAATTATAATATTAGTTACAGATGAGTGTAAACACATTATTTCAAAGATACATGCCAATAATATTATTATTATTGTGTATAATTCTTAATATTTATATTACATTATTACGCACAATCAAAAGTTTGAAACTTCCACTAAACTCAAAAGTCTTCTAATTTAAATGTAGTCATGATTTCAAATTTAATGTAATTTGTGATGCCTTTTTATTTTCCATTATATTGAATAGGTTTTTTAACTTATGGTTATTAATGTGCAATGTCTTTTTATTTTCTATTATTTATACACAACGTAACTATATTATTAAATATGAAAGAGTTGAAAAAATGAATTTTACCGAATTAATGGTTATTTTAATGCGATTTGTTTTATAAAAATATTTATATATATATATATATATATATATATATATATATATATATATATATCAAATGTATATTGATTTCTAAATATTCATTTTGAATGATTTATAAGTGTTTAATAAATTTTGTTTGATGTAACTATCATAGTAGATGTTGTAGTATTTTTACATTATTAGAATTTGAAATAATTTTTCATATTAATTGTTATTTGTTTTACGTAGTTTAGATAACTTAAAACGATCTATAAAATCATCAAAAGTTGTAGAACAAGAAGTTAAAATTTGAAATATTTTTCCATATTAATTTCAAAATAATATTTTATTATTGACAGACTTTTAAAAAGATTGTTATAATATACCATTTTTTTAAATTAAATAATATGTAAAATCCAAAATATTAAATAAAATTAAAAACATTTTATTTAAATACTATTTTTCAAAATAAATAATGTAAACGTAGAACAAGAAGTTAATAATACTAAACCAGAAGCGTTCCCCTGCAAATGTGGGGCTTGGAAGATGTTGTTTTTATGTGAAACAATAGTACATTGCCTGAATTAATAGTCACAGTAAAGTATGTTGCTATTCTCTACAATTCGCCCACTTACAAACATGATAAAAAAAAAATGTACATTGGCATTTCACCACATATTCCAGCCAACAAGGCTTCATGTTGATGTCGGTGAGATGTCATCACGTGTTGAAAGCCCAATGCTTTTAACTATGTTTCAAAGAGGCCTTATATTTCTCTAATTATGGCCTTCTTCCTCTTGTCATATGTAAAAAGTACATACGTGAACAGAGTAACTATATGTTAGAAAATGAAAACCTTGTTTTCATAGGTATGTACAAAATAGCATTGTATTTTACTCTAAGTTTAAAATGGACAATGTACTTAACTTTTTTATAAACGTAAAAAGTAAAGTTAAATTGCCTATACCGGAAGAAAGAATAAAGCATGTTCCCTTTATTCAAATTTTACGTATTAACCGTAGGCATAATGATTGTTACCCGAGAAAACCCAATTTTTAGTTTCTTTTATAACTAAATCACACACGATAAACTCCAAAATACAAAATCTTGAAAGTGTGTTATCTTAAAATTGTAAATTTTAAGTTGATTACCTAAAAAGTTAAATTGAACAAAGTGTAGTGTTTTTTAAAGAAGGAAAACATTTTGGTTTATTTTTAGCAAAAGAAAAATACTTAGTATGAAAATTAGAACATAAAGTGCACTTAAAAGGTAGATAAAATCCTTTAAAAACTAATTTAAACTCAAGATTTAGTTAAGAAGCTACAAACATGTTGCCATATAACCAATACAAAATAATTTTCACTAAATTACAGTATTGTTCCTTGTAGTATGGTTCAAATTACATGCTTTTGTCCCCAAAATGTTTATTGTTTTGTGTGTTGAACTATGTTTTCATGGTCGTATCTTTGACTATTTTTTTTTATCATTTGTGGTACCTCAGAAGTCAAGTGGACTATCCTCGCCATTAACCCACTGTAAGTGAAGAATCTACCCTACTGGTAAGTTACCAAGGGTTAACAGCTAAATCCTAATGACATCCATTAAAAAAACAATAAAAATTGAAGGAACGAAAGATGGTATTAATACAAATATTATAATTTAAGGGAACTTTTTTTCTTCAAAATAATTTTCATGTTTCATCTTTTAATAAAAATTTCCAGTTTCCATATATCTTTTGATAATATCAGCTCTCGAATAATAATTGACTACCTGATTATAAATATTATTCATTAGGAAGCAAGATGAACAAATTTCAGAATCAAAAGGAAGAAACAAAAGAACATTATTTATAAATCAGGTAGTAAAATTATTTACCTCTTTATATCGATGCTCTTTGAGTGCTTTATCACCCGTTTTCATTAGCTCGTGAAGATGAGTAAAGTGGCATTTTTTAAAGAGCCTTCATGATTTCCCTGGATCATTCCAATTGAATATTAACTTAAAATTAAGAAGTTGAAAATAGCAATAAACCAAAACTATAAACTTCCACGGATATACATTATAAAGCTAAAAAACAGAAAATGCAACTGAACTTAACAATTGGATTACAAAACCTACTTAGTGCGAAAAGACCTTCAATATTGATGTAGATATCAAAACTCGTTACTTCCCTTAACGCACCATCAGCATTCTTATAATTTCCAACAAAACAAATGTAGACATAAAGAAGAATTGGTAATCAACTATGAAGTTGTATGCCAAAGTAAACATCTTAATGTCTTTTCCAATAACTATATTAGTATAATCTAGAATTATTAGTGAAGTCTTTTTGGGTTGTCTCAAACCTAGCAATTGACTGGAATGCTTTTTGGAGAGAGAGAATGGTTCATTAATTTATTGTATAGTTAATAAATTAATTAGAAATTAAAATAAATGATTTATTAATATATTGTGACAATATTATATTTATTAAAAATAGTATTATTTAAGTACGAATTAACCAGAAATTAATTCGAATTAATTTTAGGATTAATTGGATTAATTAAAAATGGAACGACTAAAGGTGACAATGTTCAAAAGTTGAATATTGACTAATTCTAGAACCTCCCTAGGAGGGGCAGATGGGAGGTTCCAAAGTCTCCAGCTGAGATTCGGAGTTTCCTTGGTCTGGCAGGTTATTATCGGAGATTCATTCAGGATTTCTCTAAGATAGCGGTTCATCTGACTTGGTTGACAAATAGTACTGTCACTTTCTGCTAGGGGCCTAAGCAGCAGGAAACTTTTGATACCTTGAGGTAGAAGTTGTATGAAGCATCGATTCTGAACCTATCAGAGGGTGTTGAGGATTTTGTGGTCTATTGTGATGCGTCGATCACAGGCTTGGGAACAGTCCAGATGCAGGGGGGTCACGTTATTGCTTATAGTTCAAAGCAGTTGAAGCCTCAAGAGGAGAACTATCCAACACATTATTTGCAGTTGGGAGCAATGGTGTTCTCCCTTAATATTTTGTGGCATTCCCTCCTTAGGGTCCGTTGTACTATCAACATGGATCATAAGAGCATGAGGTATTAGATGAATCAGTCGAATCTGAACATGAGGTAGCAATTGCGGTTGATGTGGTGAGGGATTATGATTATGATATCCTTTATCACCCAGGGAAGGCCAATGTCATGGTCGATGCTCTCAACTGCAAGGCGGTTGTGACTCTTATCAGAGATGTGTGCTTGAGGATGACAGTGATGACTACACTCTTGGAGTAGATCCAAGAGGCTCGGATTGAGACTATGAAGGAAGAGCACCGAAAGTGTGACCGTATTGTGGGTAAAGTGGATTCCTTCGACTATGATAGTCGAGGGTTATTGACCTTTCATCAAAGGGTGTTGGTTCTGTACTAGGGTGGTGCACGACAGGTTTTGATGTAAGAGGCGCACAAGTTCATATTCTCTATTCATCCCGGAGCGACAAGGATGTATAGAGATATCTATCCTGATTATTGGTGTCCATTTATGAAGCGGGATGTAGCTTAGTATGTAGAGAAGTTCTTGACTTATAGGAAATTCAAGGCCGAGCATCAATGACTTCACAGAAAGATGCAGCCGTTACACATTCCTGTTTGGAAATGGGAAGATATTACTATGGATTTCATCATGAAGTTGCCACAGACAGCGCGCGGAGTGGATTCGAATTGGGTCATCAAGGATCGATTGACCAAGAGCATGAATTACATTCCGATCCAGGAGAGTATCTCTGTAGAGAAGGTGGCCGACATCTACACCAATGAGGTTGTGGCACGGGATGGGGTGTCAGTTTTAGTGGTTTCAGACAGTGATGTCTGTTTTACTTGAAGGTTTTGGAAGAGCTTTCACGAGAAGTTAGGTACTCGACTGCACTTCAGCATGGCTTTCCACCCATAGACTAATTGACAGAGTGAGCAGACTATCCATACCCTGGAGGATATGTTTCAGGTATGTGTATTGGATTTCGGTGGGAGTTAGGATATGTATCTCCCTTTGGCAGAGTTTTCGTATAACAATAGATATCACTCCAGCATTGATCGACCTCCATTTGAGATGCTCAATGGGAGGACATGCAGGACCCCAATATGTTGGGATGAGGTTGGTCAGTGAATCACGGGGAGTACTGAAGTGGTATTCAAGACCACCAAGTTGATTCAGTAGGTTCGGGGTACACTTCAGACAGCACAGAGTCAACAGAAGAGTTATGTCGATAAGCGTCGATCAAACCTAGAGTTTCAGGTTAGGGATATAGTTCTCCTGAAGGTGTCATCCGATTCAGTAAGAGGGGCAAGTTAAGCTACATAACATCGGTACTTTCATGGTTTTGGCCCCGCTGGTCCGGGTTGCTTATCGCTTGGATCATACCGAGGAGCTTAGTCAGATTCATAGCACGTTTCACATATCTCAGCTACGGAAATGTTCGGTTGATGATTTTGTGGTGGTTCTATTGGAGGATATTCTGGTAGATGATCACCTAAATTATATTGAGAGACCGATTTCCATCCTTAACAAGAAGATGAAAACCTTGAGGAAAAAGGTTGTGGAGCTGGTGAAGGTGTTGTGGCAGCACCGAAAGGGGTCTGAATCAATGTGAGAGCCTGAGGAAGAGACAGGAGAGCATTACCCAGAGTTATTGTGGCAGTGGACTTCGAGGACAAATTCTGATTCAAGTGGGTAGAATTGTAACACCCGATTCGAGGTACTTTTCATTTTGACCCTTGGTATGTAAATACTTTACAGATTTGGTCCCTAGGGAGCAATTTTGCCTTCTAGAAAACTTGTAGTACGCGAAGCATACCCCTCATACGCAGGGCGTACGCATACAGGGGACAAACCCTAAAATTTAGGGTTTGGACCCAATTTAAACAACTTAATGAACCTTGATCCTCTCATTTTTCAGCCTTCATAGACCTTGAGTCCCATTTCAAAACCCTATCCCATCTTGAAGAGATTTAACCCTCTTGTGTGGGTTTTTAGTGTGTGTTGGGGAGCTTGTAGATCTAGATTTCACACATCATTTTCAGCTTCGTTGAGGTATAAAGCTTGGAACTTGCTCCTTGTATGCTTAGATCTAGTCTTTAAGGAGTTTCGGTCACTTTTTAGTCTTATGATGTGATCTAGTAGTTTTCTTTCACTCTAGAAGTTAGGAGTTGCTTCTCTTGATGTTTTTGAGATCCCTAGTCCATAAAGTTAGCATCTTGATGTTTGTGAATCAACCATGAAAGTGTTTAGGTCCACTTGGTGAATGTTAAATGCTAAAGTTGGGTTCTCTTGAGCCATGAAAAGGCTCCAAGCTCACGAATTTATGGATTAACAAGTTCCACAAGGCTATGATATGAATTTGAACGAAAAGGTCTTAAGGGAATAAGACCCTATGTTGAATTTTGGGACTCTGGCCAATACGTCGGGGGTACTATGTGGTACGTTGCGCGTACTGGGTCAGCAGGCCATAACCTAGGGTCAACACGCATATGCAGTGCATACGAAAGGTACGTAAGGTGTAAACTGTGATTGGGCTTCTTTGTTTTGGGCCTTCTTTTGGACTTGGGCTCCCTTTCAACTTTGGGCCTAGGTGGATTTCGGGCCTTGGACGATTATAGGCTAATTGGGACAAGCTAGTTAGTTGGGTCCAATTAGGGAAAAGCCGAATTAGTCTTTTACCCTAGAGTTTCAGAGTGTTGAGTCGAGGACGCCGATATCAATTTTGAACAAATTATTAATTAGGGTATTGTTTGATTGATTATCGCAAGGATTTTCCATATCAGCATTCCGAGCATTTATTGATTTTCAACAGACTGAGATGAGTCTCCCCAAAGTGTTTAATGGGTCGAAGGCACCAATGCCAGCCCATGATTTAGTATGATTAGGATGCTAGTTGTTTGCATGACTCTTGCATGTGTAGTATGAGATAAGTATACCGGGCGAGGCCTGATGAATCTGTTTTACGCTATTTGTCTTAGTGATACTTTCATGTGTTTTTTTGTATATATAAATGCCGAGCGGGCCCGATGACAGGCGGGTCCTGATGAATAGGATGAGGCAGGGCCCATCTTATAATATTGACAGATTTGTTCCAAGAGGGGATCGATGTTGGACAGGGCCTGACGGTTACTGGGCATGGCCCACTGTATGTTTGATATGTATGGTATGAGCTATTTTGTAGGACTCACTAAGCTTCGTGCTTACGGTTTTCAGTTTATGTTTCAGGTACTTTCGGATCAAAGGGGAAAGGCTCGGGTTGATCGTATTGTACACACCACCTTGATTTGCACTTTGTTGATTTGATGTACTTGAATGATTATTGACATGTTATGATTATCTTTTATGGTTTTATAAATACACTTTGGATGATGGTTTTACTCTTATTAACAGAAATTTTTGGTCTTAAATTTTGGGATGTTACAGCATGGCCTCTCACCATTATTTATCCTAAAACCCTTACTACCCTAATGCAATTTAAATATGATAAAGCAATTTATATAAGTAAAATCATATCACTTTATCGCATATAACACACATGTCAAGAACACAGATATAAGTACGTATAATATTTAAGAATACTTCATATCATTATGTAATCTGAAAGTAACTATTCACTCACTTGATAGAAGTAGGTGACTTGAAGTTAAGGCAGTGCTTCGCCTTTACAATTTTCTAAGACAGAGATTTTCCAAACAGAATTTTGGAAATTGCTATGGCAGTGCTTCTACTTGATAGTTACTACTAATTCAGAGATCATAGGGCTTTGCCGAAGACAAAAACAAGGGGAATATAGGCCAAAATAGAAGGAAACTCGAGACAAAGAAGAATGGGAAGTGTGGAAAAAAATGACGATGGTTGGCTATTTATAGGGCCAAAATACGACCTACGCAACACGCCCAGACTGTGTGCGCCGCGCACACCTAAGACGTTGATCATCCCGTTTTTTGCCACAGGTCACAAATATGGTGGTCCACGTACCACCTTCTAGAAGGTGTGGGCTGTACACACTACCTACATGTGGCGTTTCTCATAAAACGTCATAAAATCATATCTTCTTCATATAAACTCCATTTTCGATGTTATTTATATCTACGTATATTTATCGACGAGATCTAGAACCTTCGTTTAGACTCTGTGGAAAAAAAATGAGGATGGTTGGCTATTTATAAGGCCAAAATAGGACCTACGCACCACGCCCAGACTGTGTGCGTACACCTAAGACGTTGATCCTCCTATTTTTTGCGACAAGTCGCAAATATGGTGGTCCGCGTACCACCTTCTAGAAGGTGTGGGTCGTGCACGCTACCTACGTGTGGCGCTTCTCGAAAACTTCAGTAAATCATATCTACTTCTTACAAACTCCGTATTCAATGTTATTTATATCTACGCATATTTATCGACTAGATCTAGAACCTTCGTTCAGACTCTGTCGACTAGTTTTCATTTTATTTTTACAGTAATATTTTTAACAAGCCTAGACTGTTAAAGTCCGTGTAAAAATCATAACTCTTCCATACGACATCTGTTCTTGACTGTCTTTATATCGACAGATAGGTATTGACGAGATCTTCAACTCACATTTATATTGTTTTTCCTAACATTGACAGGTTTGAATTACGGTCTCTATGCTAACATAGTTATGCTGAAACTTTCGAAAAATCACAACTTCCCCTTTTGAATTCAGATATGGATGTTCCTTATTTTCTCAAGTTCGCTTTTACGAATACTAAGACTTTAATTTTGATTATTTTCCCTAAATAATCTTCTATTGAAAACACCTATTTTTCGTCATGAATATTAGTTATCCTATTATTCTTTAATCATCTAGCCATATATTACGGGTGTTACATTAGGATTTACAAAATCTCATGGTGTGACGAAATTTAATGTTGTTTTCGGACGTTGACTTTGTTACGATGATTAAATGAAAATTTTAATGTACATTAATACGACAATATACATATGAGTTGTGATATATATATATATATATATATATATATATATATATATATATATATATATATATATGTTCAGGTTCATTTGAGACCATGCTAATTTTGTGAGACCGTGAGACCAAATCTAAAAATAATTTTAAAATGAAAAATAAAAGAAAAAATCCAAAAATTCTTTTTTTAATTATTATTTTCGATACTTTAGTTACCTAAAAAAATTTTAAAAATAATAAAATAATAAATAAAAATTACCATTTTTTAATTGAAAAATACGTGAAATTTTCTAATAGAATATTACACTGTAAATATTCTAATGTGATTTTTAGAAAGTTAGAATATTATACTAGATTTCTCAAATATATAGAATATTCTATTATTCAACTAGAAGAGTTCGTGGACTATAGAAGAGGTGCAGTCACATTCCAAGATGATGGAGATAAAGTTCGAGACCTAGAGGAAAGAGAAGAATCTGACCCTAGTTTAGTCATATTTGGATACTAAGCGGTTCATACCCGCTGACTCGTGTTCGGGAAGACAGAGAGGTCGTGCTTGTAGCAAGTGCAAGAAGACTCATAAAGGTTCCTGTCGGGCAGGGACCAGGTGCCATAAATGTGGCAATGAGGGACATTATGCGAAGGATTTTCCTTAGGAGGTGCAGGGGATGTAGGTTTGCTTGAACTACAATTAGGTGGGCCATATTAAGCCGGATTATTCATTACTTTCATCTAGACTAATATAGTTTCCAACACCTATGACATTACAGATCACTGATAACCGCCATGAGAGAGCTTTAGCCAAGAAGGACAAGGGTTGTGCCTATCAGCTGACAACAGAGGATGTGAGGGCAACACATGGTATTATTACTGGTATGTATCTATTTATCTTCCTGTTTAAATTTTATTACTACATGCTTATGTTTTGGTTCTTCTTAGGTATGTTTATAGTGGTTCATTTCATGCTTTAGTGTTGATTGACTCGGTATTTTGTATCGCCCTCTTTTAGTAGGGGTCTTCATGTTGCCTTTTGGGACATTGGATTTTCCTTTGGTGGTCACCATCGGGGATGATCATACGTCTCCAGCTACGACAGTTTATCGGGATTATGTGTTCGAGATCTTTGGTTTGGAGTTTTCGATTGATCTGGTTCCCATTCTGATTGGTGATGTCTGTGTGATCATGGGTATGGATTTGTTGAGCTAGTTTGGGGCTCTAATAGATTATAAGCGGCAGTTAGCGGTGGTTCGTACCCCAAGTGGGGGAGAACTGACCATCTACAGCAGGCTGGGCAATATCTGCAGCATGTTTGTTCGAGATATCTTGTATACATGGCTGGCATTCAGGAAGAGAATAAGAGATGGGTTCAGATGTGTCACTGGTTTGTGATTTTCCAATTGTTATTCCATAGGATTTTCCTGGCATGCATCCGAAAAGGCAGGTTGAGTTCAAGATCGATCTAATTTCTGGTGCAGTGTATCTTGCCAAGACGCCATATCTCCATGTACCATCTAAGATGCAACGACCCAAAAACTCCCATTCGTTCATAATGTTAGATTATGTTACTTGAATGTTAATCTGCGTTAGTGATTTCGAAGTTTGAGTTTATAAATTCATTAAATTAAAATAAAGGGGTGTTATTTTATACCTAAAAGTTTATTGTGGGGGTATTTAGGATAATTTATGTTCATTAAAAGGTTTAATATTAATAGAGGGGTCAAGATGCCATATAAGGAAACTTTAAATGTTAACTAATTAGGGTTAGGAGTGTTTGAAATTTCCTCATGATTCTTGAAGGGCCAACTAGAAAAATGTAGTATAATCCCCTAAGGAGAAGGATCGATCCTTCTCCTTGTATCTGTTCCTACACATGTTCATAAAAAAAGAAGCAATTGATTCCTACTTGTCTCTCGTATACGTCGCCCAATGATAGGCTATGAAAAATACAACTAGTTAGAGGGGGAAGGCTGCCATCGAACCGAGAAGTGAGGGAGGGAAGGAAAGGCTGCAATTGTCAGCTCTTAGAGGTGTATTGAATTGTGAAAATGATTCCAATTGTTTGTAAAATTCTCTACTTCCTCTTCTCATGTTTTCATCTCAATCTCTTGAGAATTGGTGGATCAATTTGGTGTTATTGATCATACTTCTTTCAACCTTCAATCTTATGATTTTATGTGATAACACTCCATCCATATTTTATTTTGGTTTTAATGATTTTTTGTTTTCAAAATTTGGTTATGAACGGTCTCATGAATGATATTGTTCATGTCCTCGAATTACCCCAAGTTTGGGGGACAGTGTCTTCTTTGTTGATTGTTTAAATGCATGTTATTGCTATCTTGATTCAAGTGAGTAATTTTCTATCAAAGGACCATCTTGTGAGTAACCCGAAATTTCTTCAAAACAGTCCCTAAAATTCTTTTAATGAGGCTTAATGGTGGAGTAAACTCAAGCCATGATGGTGTTTTATCTTTTATCAATGCACCTTGTTTTTCCCATAAAAGCAATGTACTTTGAGTCATGCTTTGAGGTTGAAATTGTTATTTTAACTTCTTGACATGTTCCTACTATTAAAAACTCAATTTCCCTCTTTATAGTTGATTTTGGTTATGGATTAATGGTTTAAGTTGTCAATTAACCCTTAAAATTCAAAGTTGGGAAATTTATGAAAATTCCCATTATGTCAATGTTTTGAAAACAAATGTTTAGAAAAATCATCAATAGTTGGAGTGGGTCTATTTTGTACATGAGTTTTCCCAAGACCAGATATTGTCACTACAATGTGAAAATTGTCTTTTTCACTAACTGGTCAGAAATTAGCTGCACGGATATGCGGTTTTGTAAATTTCATAGAAAATTCAAGAAAAATTGTGTTGACTTGTGAGAGTAATTTATCAAAAGATAAAAGTCTAAACTGCTAGAATATGAAGAAAAATTGTAAATTATACAGGTTTAAGTGGTTCTAAAGTATCCTTGAACAGGTTGCTGTTTTAGGGAAAAATATAGGAATTTAGCCTAATAACTAATTTGCATGTGTTGGGGAGTAAATTTCTATTATTTGTTCATGTAAACTTGATAATATATATTTGTTCTTTAATAGGGGAAGGTTTGATACCTTAGTTCCTACAAGAGTTTAATTGTAGAGAGGACGCTTTTTTTTCATAGGTAAGTTAATCCTTGTGGTTTTAAGTACTTTGTAAAGGAATTTCATATATTAGATGGATTGCAATGAACCTAGGATTTTAGGTTGCATGTACCCCAATTGTGTGTGATATGTTATTATGCTTCCTTATGTATGAGAATTTAGGATGCTTTCATGCTAGATTCATATTTTTTTTATATCAGAGGTGTGATAGGTCCAAGATAGTAAGAGGGTCTTGTGCAGATATTATGTGATGTGTGCATGTCATGATTTCTTATAAATATTTATTTGTGATGATTTAGGGTAAAAGATGCTAGTACAGTGATATCCATAATCATGTTATGTGAATAGATATTAGATGTCATGTAAAATCTTATAACTTGTAATTAATAGTTTACATGTTTACATAAGAATAATTTGTGAAGTAATACGCTAGAAAAGATGATAATAAATATCCATGATTACTTATGGAGGTCATATGTGTATTTCCTTACAAAATAAATTAATAATTAACTACTTAAAAGAGGAAATACAATAGGGGGGAAGGGTAGTAACCTAGACATATGTATGTATCCTATTTGGTTTAGTTGATGGCCTAGTGGGTTGAAAAATACATATAGGATATAGGATAAGAGCTTAAGCCAAAAGTCGCACCGAGTGGTTTTTATATCCAACTTAATATAATTAATCTTTTAATTTAAAAAATATTATTAAAATCAAAGCAATATTTTATTATTGATGGAATTTTAAAATGATTATTATAATATACCATTTTGTTAATTTAAATAATATGTTAAATTCAAAACATTAAATAAAATTAAAGACATTTTATTCAAATACTATTTTCTAAAATAAATATTGTAAACGGAGAACAAGAATTTAATCATACTAAACTAGAAGCGTTCCCCCCACAAATGCGGGGGTTGGAAGATATTGTTTTTGGGTGAAATAATAGTACATTGTCTGAATAGATAGCCACAGTAAAGAATGTTGCTATTCTCTGCAATTCGCCCATTTACAAACACAATAAAAAAATTAATGTACATTGGTATTTCACCACATATTCCAGGCAACAAGGCTTCCTGTCGATACCGGTGAGATCTCATCACGTGCTGAAATCCCAATGCGTTTAACTCTGTTTCAAAGAAACCTTATATTTTTGTAATTATGGCCTTCTTCCTCTTGCCATACGTAAAAAGTACATACCTGAGCAGAGTCTCTATATGTTAATACATGAATAGAGTAACTATATCTTAGAAAATGACAACCTTGTTTTAATGGGTAAGTAGAAAATAGCATCATATTATATTCTAAGTTTAAAATAGACAATGTAGGTAACTTTTTTATATGCGTAAAAAGTAAAGTTCATTGCCTATACTAGTATAATGAATAAAGTGTGTTCCCTTTATTCAAATCTTGTGTATTTAACCGTAGGCATTATGATTATTACCTAAGAAAACCCAATTTTTAGTTTCTTTTATAACCAAATCACAAACGATAAACTCCAAAATACAAAATCTTGAAAGTTTGTTTTCTTAAAACTGTAAATTTTAAGTTGATTGCCTAAAAATTTAAATTGAACTAAGTGTAGTGTTTTTTTTAAAAAGGAAATATTTTGGTTTATTTTAGCAAAAGAAAAATACTTAGTATGAAAATTAGAACATAAAGTGCACTTAAAAGGTAGATAAAATCCTTTAAAAACTAATTTAAACTCAAGATTTAGTTAAGAAGCTACAAACATGTTGCCATGTAACAAATACAAAATAATTTTCACTAAATTACAGTATTGTTCCTTGTAGTATGGTTCAAATTACATGCTTTTGTTCCCAAATTGTTTATTGTTTTGTCTGTTGAACTATATTTTCATGGTTGTCTCTTTAACTGTTTTTTTTATCATTTTTAGTACCTCATAAGTCAAGTGGACGATCCTCGCCATTAAGCCACTGTAAAATGAAGAATCTACCCCTACTCTTAAGTTACCAAGGGTTAACAGCTAAATCCTAATGACATCCATTAAAAAAACAAAAAAAAATTGAAGGAACGAAAGATGGTAATAATTATAATTTAAGGGAACTTTTTTTCTTCAAAATAATTTTCATGTTTCATCTTTCAATAAAAAAATTCCAGTTTCGATATATCTTTTGATAATATTAGCTCTCGAATAATAACCAACTACTTGATTAATAAATATTATTCATTAAAAAGCAAGATTAACAAATTTCAGGATCAAAAGGAAGAAACAAAAGAACATGATGTTTAAATCAGGTAGTAAAATTATTTACTTCTTTATATCGATGCTCTTTGAGTGCTTTATCACTCATTTTCATTAGCTGGTGAAGATGAGTAAAGTGAATTTTTTTTAAAAGAACCTTTGTGATTTCCTTGGATCATTCCAATTAAATATTAGTTCAAACTTAAGAAGTTGAAAATAGCAATAAACCAAAACTATAAACTTCAACAGATATACATTATAAAGCTAAAAAATAGAAAATGCAACTGAACTTAACCCATTGGATTACAACAACTACTTAGTGCAAAAAGACCTTTAATATTGATGTAGATATCAAAACACGTTACGTCCTCCAAAGTACCATCAACATTCTTATATTTTCCAACAAAAGAAATGAAGACGTAAAGAATAATTGGTTATCAAATATGAAGTTGTATGCCAAATTAAAGATCCTAATGTCTTATCCAATAATTAAAATACTATAATCTTCAATTATTAGCAGAGTCATTTTGGTTTACCCTCAAACCGAACAATCGACTAGAATACTTTTTGGAGAGAGAAAATGGGTTATTAATTTATTATATTTTAATAAATTAATTAGAAATCAAAATAATTAATTTATTAATATATTATGAGAAGATTATATCAATTTGAAATAGTATTATTTAATTATGAATTAACCAAAAATTAATTCGAATTAATTGGATTAATTAAAAGTGGAATGACTAAAGGTGAAAATGTTCAAAACTTGAATATTGATCAATTCTAGAACCTCCCTAGGAGGGGGGAACTTCTTCAACTGAGATTCGGAGTTTTCTTGGTCTGGCAAGTTATTATCGGAGATTCATTTAGGATTTCTCCAAGATAGCGGTTCCTATGACTCCGTTGACAAAGAATGTTGTCACTTTTCGTTGGGGGGGGGGGGGGGGTGAGCAACAGGCAACTTTTGAGGCCTTGAGGCAAAGTTAAAGTGAGGCGCCAATTTTGACCCTACCGGATGGAGTTGAGGATTTTTTGGTATATTGTGATGCGTCGATCATAGGTTTGGGAGCAGTCCTGATGCAGGGGTTCGCGTTATTGCTTACGCTTCAAAGCAGTTGAAGCCTCATGAGGCGAACTATCCTACACATGATTTGGAGTTGGGGGGGGGGGGGGGAATTGGTGTTCGCCCTCAACATTTTGCAGCATTACCTCTATGGGGTCCATTGTACTATCTACATGGATCACAATAGCCTGAGGTATTTGATGGATACGTGAATCTAAACATGAGGCAGCATAGGTGGTTGGATGTGGTGAAGGACTATGATTGTGATATCCTTTATCACCCAATGAAGGCCAATGTCGTGGCCGATGCTCTTACCCGCAAGGTGGTCGCAGCTTCGAATAAAGATGTGTGCTTAAGAATGACAATGATGACTCCACTCTTGGAGCAGATCCAAGAGGCTCAGATTGAGGCTATGAAGGAAGAGCACCAGAAGTGTGATTGTATTGTGGGTCAAGTGGCTTCCTTCAATTATGATAGGTGGGGGTTATTGACCCTTCATTGGAGGTTATGGGTTCCATACTAGGGTGGTGCCTGGTAGGTTTTGCTGGAAGAGGCGTACAAGTCGAGATTCTCTATTCATCCCGGAGCAACAAAGATGAATAAAGATCTATGTCCTGATTATTGGTGGCTATGTATGAAGTAGCATGTAGCTTGGTATGTAGAGAGGTTCTAGACTTACAAGAAACTCAAGACTGAGCATCAACGACCTCACGGCAAGACGCAGCCATTAGACATTCCTGTTTGGAAATAGGAAAAGAGTACTATCGATTTCATCATGAAGTTTCCATAGAGAGCGTGCAGAGTGTTTTTGATGTGGGTTATCATGGATCGATTGACCAACAGTGTGTATGTTCATTTCAATCCAAGAGAGTTTCTCGGCAAAGAAGGTGCTCGACATCTACATCAGGGAGGTTGTGGCACGGCATGGGGTGTCGGTTTCAATGGTTTCAGATAGAGATCTCCGGTTTACTTCAAGGTTTTAGAAGAGGTTTCACGAGGAGTTGGGAACTCAACTGCACTTCAGCACGGATTTCCACCCATAGACTGATTGGCAGAGTGAGCGGACTATCCAGACCCTAGAGGATATGCTTTGGGCATGTGTATTGGATTTTAGTGGGAGTTGGGATACATATCTCCCTTTGGCGGAGTTTTCGTATAACAATAATTATCACGCCTACATTGATCGACCTCCATTTGAGATGCTATATGGGAGGAAATGAAGGATCCTAATATGTTTAGATGAGGTTGGTCTGTCTTGGGGAGTACTGAAGTGATATTCAAGACCACCAAGTTCTCTCAGCAGGTTCAGAGTAGACTTCAGGCAACACAGATTCAGCAGAAGCGTTATGCCGACAAGCGTCGATCAGACCTAAAATTTCAGGTTAGGGATATGGTTCTTCTGATGGTGTCACCTTGGAAAGGTGTCATCCGATTCAGTAAGAGGGACAAGTTAGGCATTAGAACATCGGTATTTTCAGTGTTTTAGCCCGAGTGGGTTGGGTTACTTATCGATTGGATATTCTCGAGGAGCTTGTCAGATCCATAGCACATTTCACGTCTCTCAGTTGCGCAAATGTTTGGTTGATGATTCTGTGGTGGTTCCATTGGAGGATATGCAGGTAGATGATCACCTGAGTTATACTGAGAGACTGATTTCCATCCTTGACAAGAATACGAAAACCTTGAGGAACAAAGTTGTGGAGCTGGTGAAGGTGCAGTGGCAACACCAAAAGGGGTCTGAATGGACATGGGAGCCTGAGGACAAGATGAGGGAGCGTTACCTAGAGTTATTTGTGGCAAAGGACTTTGAGGACGAATTCTGAGTCAAGTAGGGAGAATCGTAACACCTGATTTGAGGTACTTTTCATTTTGACCCTTAGTATGTAAATACTTTGTAGATTTGGTCCCTAGGAGGTAGTTTTGCCATTTCTGGAAAACTTGTAGTACACAGGGAATACTCCTTATACGCGGGGCGTACGCATGCAAGGGACAAACCCTAAAATTTAGGGTTTTGACCCTATTTAAATAACTTAATGAACCTTGATCCTCTCATGTATTAGCCTACATAGACATTGAGTCCCATTTCGAAACCCTACCCCTTCTTGAAGAGATTTGACCATTTTGTGTGTGTTTTTAGTGTGTGTTTGTGAGATTTGAAGAAGAAGAGTTTAGAAGAAGGAGCCTTAATTAAACGAGAGCTTGTAAATCCATATTTCACACATCATTTCCAACTTTATTGAGGTATAAAGTTTGGAATTTGCTCCTTGGATGATTGGATCTAGTCTTTATGGAGTTTTGGATCCTTTTTAATCCTATGATAACATCTAAAGGTTTTCTTCCACTCCAGAAGTTAGGAGTTGCTTCTCTTGATGTTTCTGAGGTCCGTAGTCCATAAAATTAGCATCTTGATGGTTGTGGATCAACCATGCAAGTGTTTAGGTCCACTTGGTGAAAGTTGAATGCTAAAGTTGGGTTCTCTTGAGCCATGTAAAGGCTCCAAGTTCACGACTTTATGAATTAAGAAGTTCCAAAAGGCTAAGATATGATGTTTGACGAAAAGGTCTTAAGGAAATAAGACCCTAAGTTGAGTTTTGGGACTCTAGCCAATAAGTCGGGCGTACTCCGTGGTACGCTAAAAGTATTGGGTCAACATGCCATAACTTAGGGTCAACGCGCATATGCGGTGCGTACAAAGGGTACGTAGGGAGTATGATGTGATTGGGCTTCTTTATTTTGGGCCTTCTTTTGGACTTGGACTCCGTTTGGACTTTGGGCCTAGCTGGATTTTAGGCCTTGGACAACAATAGGCTAATTGGGCCAAGCTAGTTAGTTGGTCCCAATAAGGGAAAAGGTGGATTAGACTTTTACCCTAGACTTTGAGAATGTTGGGTCGAGGAACCCGATTATGGAATTTTACCTAATTATTAATTAGGGTATTTTTTTTATTATCGAAGGGATTTTCCAGATCAATATTCCGAGAATTTATTGATTTTCAGGAGACGGACGTGAGTCTCCTCACAGTGTTTAGCGGTTCAAAGGCACCAATGCTGACCCATGATTTATTATGATTAGGATGCTAGTTGTTTGCATGACTCTAGCATGTGTAGTATGAGATATGTATATCGGGTGAGGCGTGATGAATGTATTGTATGCTATTTCTCTTAGTGATTCTTGCATGTGTTTTTGACTGTATGAATGTCGAGCGGTGCCTGATGAATGTGATGAGGTGGCGCCCATCTTATATCATTAACAAATTTGTTCCAAGCGGGGCTCGATGTTGGGCAGGGCCCGACGGTTATCGGGCACGGCCCATTGAATGTATGATATGTATGGTAAGAGGTATTTTGAGTGACTCACTAAGCTATGTGCTTATGGTTTTCAGTTTATGTTTCAGGTACTTCCGGATCAAAGAGGAAAGGCTCGGGATAAAGCAATTTATAAAAGTAAAATCATATCACTTTATCGCATATAACACACATGTAAAGAACATAGATATAAGTACGTATAGTATTTAAGAATACTTCATATCTATGTGTAATCTGAAAATAACTATTCACTCACTTGATAGAAGTAGGAGACTCGAAGTTAGGACAATGCTTCGCCTTTAAAATTTTCAAAGACAGAGATTTCCTGACAGAATTTTGGAAATTGCTCTGGCAATGCTGCTACTTGATAGTTACTACTACTTCAAAGATCATAGGGCTTTGTCAAAGACTAAAACTAGGGGAATATAGGTCACAATAGAAGGAAACTCGAGACAAAGAAGAATGGGAAGTGTGGAAAAAATGAGGATGGTTTGCTATTTATAAGGCCAAAATAGGACCTACGCACCACGCCAAGAACTGTGCGCACCGCGCACACCTGAGACGTTGATTCTCCCATTTTTCTGCCATATGTCGCAAATATGGTGTTCCACGCACCACCTTCTAGAAGGTGTGGGCCGTGCACCCTACCTGCGTGTGGCGCTTCTCGAAAAACTTCATAAAATCATATCTTCTTTATATGAACTCCATCCTCGATGTTATTTATATCTACGCATATCTATCGATGAGCTCTACAACTTTTGTTTAGACTCTATCGGCTAGTTTTCACTTTATTTTAAAAGTAATATTTTTAACGAGCCTTGACTATTAAAGTCCATGTAAATATCATAACTCTTCCATTTGGCATTTGTTCTTGATTGTCTTTATATCGACGGATAGGTTTTGACGAGATCTTCAACTCTCATTTAGAATGTTTTTCTAACAATCGAACGATTTGAATTATGGTCTTTGTGCTAACACATTTATGTTGAAACTTTCATAAAATCACAACTTCTGTCACACCCCCAAACTAGAACGGCGGAAACGTCTGGGGGCGGATGGAGTGACTTCATGTGCAGTATCATAACAATTGAATAGTAATTAAACATAGCAACACAAACATTCATACATTTGGATTTAAAGTATTACATTGTTTACAAACACAATTGTTCAAAAGTCAACTACAAATAACTGAAGAATAGGTAAAACACGAATGACAATGTCGGCCCTCAAGAAGGATTGAGTACCTGCGTGCTAGATCCCTGAGAATACAAGTCGTTTTCAAAAGCGTCAACTAAAAAGTTGGTGAGTTCATAAGCATTTTTGTGTGAAATAGTTTTGCACTTGTTTAGAAACGTTCTTGTTGTACTTTCAGAAAATCTGATATTTTCTATAAAAAGAAAAGTAAGACTCGTTCTAAAAACCGTGAATATACGCATGCATGCCCTTTGTTTCCTTTTGTTATACTTGTAAAGAGTGTGTTCCCAGAAAATCCAATAGTTTCATAAAACGTATTGTGATTCTTATTCCCAAAAGCGTGTATTGCATGCATGTTCTATACTTTTCTTTGTTTGTATTAGAAAAAGTGTGTTCCTAGAAAATCCTATATTTTCTGTATATAAAAGAGTTGTGGTCTTCAAACCCTAAGACCAGAGAGGTGGATTTTAGTTTACAAAGCAACGAAACATAGTTTGGCGTTTTATAAAAACTAGTAGGGTGTATATTCTTCGTAAACCCTAAGTTAATAGAATCATGCTTTATGTGAGTCGTTACAATCATACTAATATGACTAAACGCCTATCTTGATGTTCTTCAGGCGTTGGTTTCTAAAGATAATTGTCACCCTAGACTGACCTGTCTAGCTGTAGTGAGCAGCTCAGGTGTGAGGTTGCCAACACCGTATAGATCTATACACATTATCTCGCTCTCCCTCCAGGAGACTCTGGTTATAACTACAGGACTTATGTTGTACAATGGGTAGGTACGGTGAAGGAAAATCTCATAAGAGCCTTAAGAGATTTACGCGAATTTCGAGTCCCTTTTACAAATCAGAAAATAACTTATTTATTTTAAACTTGTGACAGATGCTTTATGACATGCGTTTTACAAAATTCATGACATGCAGTTTTCCATGTCTTAAGAGTTTTTCTGGCACACAGTTTATGACACGTCAATATTTCGGTCATGAACTGTTTTATCCACCATTTTGGTAAAGCTATTTATAACACGTTTATAAAAATAGGCTTTTAAAAAGGTAACTAGATTTAACATTTGGTATAAAATAACATGATATCTTGGGTTTTAACCCATCAAAGTCGTGAATACAAATTTACAACTATCTTACAAAAATAGTTATCTTTAGTAAAATAGTAAATCACGTATTTATGTTGTGCGCCTTGTTACCGGTTTAAAAGTTTTGAGTCAATATATTTACATGCTGCTTTTTATGATGACACCTAGGATAAAAATTCATTTTCACAACTATTTGTACCGGTTTTAAACACAATATTTAAGATGCATATGATTACCCAACAGTTAAACACATTACACATGGGTACTTGTATCCTCCCCCCGAAAACATGAAAAATACGGAAAATAAGGAGGTATGAAGCTCACCTTGATTTGGTTTGGTGGATGGTTTGAAGAGATGTTTAGAAGTTTTCAAGCCTAAGCACTTCAAAGTTTGATAACTCTTTGAAACTTAGTATATCCCAAGAATATTAACACATAACATTATGTGTAAATAGGATGAAATAAACAAAATAATATGTAGAATCACTAGCCAAACTCGAAATACTTACAATGATCTACAGATAATACTTGAAGGATGTTGAACTTGAAAGATCTAAGGTTTATTCTTGAGAGTGTTTTGAAGTGCTTGCAAAGTGAAGTGAGGGAGGCTTTTTATGAGAGGGTATGGATTGATTAGAGAACGAAAATGAGGGAATGGTGAGGTCTAGTCAGGATGTCCTCGTTTAATTAAGGGAAGTAAAGTTGATGTGAAGTTTTCTTTGAGGACTGTTGGTTACTTTCTGGATATATGTTAGGTAATACGTACAGAATTTTGAATTGGTATGGTAAATAGAATGGATATCATATCCCAAAGTCTTCCATTTTGTCTTATTCGTTCCCTTAATCCGTAAACACCATAAAATGGTGGTGTTTACGCCCTAAATGTCCCTTAGAATGGAGTTTTCACCCAAGGTGTGGTCCACTTGGGTGTTTTCGCCCAAACCTTATTTCCTTAAGGAGTTTACGCCCAAGTATTTGTTTCCTAAGGTGTTTATGCCCTAGCATAGGCCACTAGGAGCTGTTTACGCCCAAAGATTGAATCCTTATAGTGTTTACGCCCAAGTATGGGTCCGTTAAGGTGTTTACGCCCTAGCATGGATTCCCCAAGGTTTTTTACGCCCAAAGATTGATTTCCTTAAAGTGTTTTCGCCCAAGTATGGATCCCTTAAGGTGTTTACGGCCAAACCATGGCCCGTTAAAGACGTTCACGGCCAAAACTTAGTCCATTAGGGTAGTTTTCGGCCTAGATGGAGTTCTACGCCCAAATTCATAAAGGAAATGATTATGGTGTGCTATATTGTTGACTTTGACAAGAGTGCATTCAATCATGGTTCCATAAAGCTTATTACACATATTTATATCCATATATGTTAGATTAAGTCCTTGTTCTTATGGCCCTCCATGTTCTAAGGTGGGTGGGAAACTAGGCTAGATACTAATAGACAATCTTTTAATCCAAGATTCTTATTCAAATTCATTTGTCTAGTTTTTCCTTGACAAACTTGTTTACTTTCAAGAGGTTGCCATACATGTGACTTCCAAAGTGTATACTTCTATATACATGCACTTATGCCCTAATGGTTTTCAAGGTTTTCATTGTAATAGGGTTACAATTTAGATCTTGCTTGATCCAAATCATACAGGTTGTCACAACTTCCCCTTTTGAATTCAGATATGGATGTTCCCTATTTGTTCAAGTTCGCTTTTACGGATACTACGACTTTAATTTTGATTACTTTCCCTATATAATCTTCTATTGAAAATACCTGTTTTTCGTCGCGAATAATATTTATCCTATTATTCTTTAATCACATAGCCATATATTGCGGATGTTATATTAGGATTTACAAAATCTTATGGTGTGACAAAATTAAATGTTGTTTTAGGAGGTTGACTTTGTTACGATGATTAAATGAAAATTTTAATGTACATTAATGCGACAATAAATATATATATATATATATATATATATATATATATATATATATATATATATATATATATATATGATTCACATAATCCCCAAAACAATATAAAAGCATTTTTTTGCTTGTCAAGAACATCAAAAATTTATTTCATTGTTCATCTCGAAGGTTTTCAGGTGATTTTGTATTCTTCAATGTCTATCCAGAAAAACGATTGTCTCAAAGATTTCCAGGTGATTTCTATTTATTTTTCTTATCATTATAATCTTGTAATTGGATATTTAGTTTAAAAGTTGATGCTTCTTTGTAATAGGGAATCAACGGCCTCGAATTACAGTCACCGCTTATCACCATTAACAACATCTATAACTCAAGACAGAAAATCAAAAATGGTGAACCAGATTGGTATGGGGTTCTACATCTGATCAATAAACCTGCAACCATTAAAGAAATATATGCTAATTATTATAAGCTACATGCCAAAGTTGAGGAAGGTAGAAATAATGTGGCTGGTGCTGAAGGAGCCTTTAAAATTTTAATGGAAGCTTTATGCATGCTGACACAAACATTTTGGACCAGGTGTCCTGGTTGCAAGTTTCGGTTCCATTATTCCAATGCTAGAAACAATAAAGAACTTGTGTGCATAAAATGTGGCAATATTTTTGTTGCTGTGCCACTCACTTGTGATAACTATCCTACGCATTTTACTATGTGTCGGGATGTGGTTCTTGCATTAAGTGCAAGTTCATCAAACCCTGAGGCCTCTGATGACAAGTCGGAGATCAAGATGATGTTGATGGACAAAGCACGAACGGAAATTTTGAAGTAGTTATACATATAGTCATTGGCTACAGCATAGTGCTTGTTTGTTGGTCAAACTGATATGAACTTGTTTCTCATGGTATTTTCTTTTCAGAACTTGAATGTTTAATTACTTACTTGAACTTTACATGGTTTTTTTCTTGATGTTGTTATTGGATTAATGTTATGTTGAAGTTTGTTTGAGTTTTAGTGTAAAGTGATGTCTTTTCTTTTGTTGTGATATTGAAAAGTTTCTCTGACCCCAAGGTCATGTCAGTCAGCAAATGACCCCAATCTTAGGGTTCAGGTTACTAGTGATAACTCATTTTCGTTAAATGAAGCAATAATCGCTATACTATAACGTTACATCCCCTAAATTTCCATTGATTCATTACCGTTTGGATAACACGGATCTGGAGTAAAGAGAGTGGCATGTACTTAGACTAAAAGGCATTATTACTCATACCTATTACAAATATGAAATTTAATCATAAATAATGTTTTCTGATATAGTTTGTTACCATATAGAGAAAATTATGTAAACACGTCATTTCAAAAGAATTTGTTTTACTTTCATGACTTAAGAAACATAAGGAAAGGTTATGAAATTTAACCGCAACAAATAAACCGAAACAACATAGCGACATGCAGGCATTGACTATCATTTTAAATGAAATAAACCAATGTTATTATCATATCATATCATCATACTATACTTATAAATGAAGCATTTTTCATTTCACCACATCAATTTAAAACTTCTAACTTTTCTTATTTCCCTATGGTATATTTTCTAAGTTAAATATGTTATTAATTATAAATATTATCATAAATGGAAGACTTCTCGAATTATCGATAACTTCATTATAGTGTTAAATACGTAACCAAAATTAATATACTAAACAAACTTAAAAATATAGTGTAAAATTTAAAACCTAAAGTAATATCAAATAAAGTTTAAAAAAAAAAAAAAAAAAACTCAATGTATATTTTTTTCAAGAGTTAAAAAGGAATATATTAAATATAATAAACGTAAAAGGACATAAATCTAAAAGTAAAATTAACTAAAAAATCTCCAAAAACTATTTTTTTATAAAAATAGAAATTCAATTAAGTTTTTTTAATTAATTTATAATAATAATAGTTAAAATAACATAACTAAAATGTCGTCAATTTTTCTTTAAAGTTAATAAATCATTTCATTAGTTAATAAAATAGATAAGAAATATAACTACTTTCATACACACGTAAAGCATGAGTATATACCACTAAATGATTCGATTTTAGTAAGTGTTATATTGTCTATTGTTCAAATTAATTATAATGTTACATTAACTAAATGTCTAAATGTAATAACAATTATTTTTTACTTAATATAAACGACATAAGTATTTTTAGTTACATATTATTACTAAAAGGTTAACTATACAATTTTATTCCGCGCAACGCTTGGATATTCGCCTTGTATATTATAAAGTAAGCATTTTTTCTTGAACCTTATTCATTTGAAACTCTCAAGACTATTCAACTTATACAATTTAATTTATGAATAATTGAAATGTTCTGATTTGTAACTCCCAAAACTCTTCATATCATGCTATTTAATTGATGAGTTAAATAAAATATTTACCCTATATAAGAACATTTTAGCTTGCATATTGTATGTATGTCAACAAAAAATGATAGATTATATTGGTAGAGTTTGAAGATTTATATGAGTGGTTCAATGGATATAAGAGAGCAATTGCATTTTTTTCGAAATGCAAATGCTAGTAAACTGAAATTTGGTGCATGTAAACTTTTAGAATTTAACTGAGCTTCAAATTTTTGTATATGTTTAAATTTATACTTGAGATCATTTTTTAAGTTTATGTGTTATGAATCTTTTTTATAATCACAAGATGATGAAGTGGGACTGATAATTATTTCTCATGAGCTTTGAGTAAATTAGCCTTCAAGCTATTTATCAGTTAGAGCAATTTGCATATTGCATGTATATCAACACAAAATGATAGATCCTATTAGTAGGGTTTGAAGAGTTATGTGATTGGTTCCATGGATGTAAGATAGCAATTGCATTTTTTTTCCAAATGCAAATGCAAGTAAACTCAAATTGGGTGCATGTAAAGTTTTAGATTTTAACCGAGCTACAAATTTTAGTATGTGTTTGTAGGTATACTTGAGGTCACTTTCTTTAAGTTTATGTGTTGTGGATACTTTTATAATCACAAGATTATGAAGTGAGACTGATAATTACTTTTCACGAGTTTTAGGTAAATCAGTCTTCAAGCTATTTATCAGTTAAAGCAATTAACAAATATGTATTTTATGATGCCTTTCTTTTTTATGTTAAGACAGTCTATTTTTCTTTGCAAGAGAACATTATTATTTTGTTGTAAATAACATCAACTAAATGTTTAATAATTGATTTGGATAAAAGGAGTTTACAATTATTATTCCAAAGTATTGGTGATAATTATAAATTAGAACGAATGATTTTAAATATGACATGATTTTATTGATGAAAACCAAAGATTATTTTTGTGTTATAAAAATATATTCATTATATTCTTGCAAAACTTATATGGAAGTACATGTTTTTAAAATGTTTTATAGTAATAAAAATAAGTAATCTATTTAATCTTATTACATTTGTCAGTTTCTTTTTTTCTTATTTGTTCTTCATCGTAAAGGAAAAGTAAAATAAAGATATATATTAATACTTTAATAAGAAAATATAATAGATAAAAATATACCTCACGTGTAATACTCCATCCACCCTAACCCACTCTTAACATGTTTTTTTATTTTTGAGATTGGTCTTACTACTTAACCATTACTATAATTTTGAATTACAAATCACCGTTTTACTTGGACTCTTCATTAACTTTCCAATATTTTATAACTTTTTTGACAAAATTAAAAGTACCATACTAAAGTACGATAATTTTTTAAAATATAATAATTAATATTTTTCAAACAAGTATTTTTAATTAAGTATAAGTAAAAATAGTTTAAAATAACATAAAACTACGAAATAGATTAAATTGTATTAAAATGATTGTTATTTGATTTAATAATAATAATAATAATAAACTAAATAAAAAATATTCAAATACAACATTTCTAAATTAAATTAAAAATTTAAAAATAATGTTATATCAACAACTTTATTTAATTCAATTCAAACCCAACTTATTATATCTATCTTATTGTATACTTAAAATAATTCTAATATTTGTTAAAAATGAGTGTAAAAATCATTGTATCAATGATAAATGCCAATCATAATATTATTATAATTATAATGTATAATTGTTAATATTTATATTACATTATTGCGCATAATCAACAGTTTGAAACTCCCACTAAACTCAAAAGTCATATATATATATATATATATATATATATATATATATATATATATATATATATATATATATATATATATATATTAAAAGAGAACCCCTTTAGGAACAGTACTTTGTTCCTATTGGACCAAAATCAATTTTTTTTCTTTCTTTTTCAATTGGTGGGTTTCTTCCGGATACTTACGTCCAAATTCTTCTCCATGCTTCCCACCACTTTTGGATTCACCGTCTCTGCTTCTTCTTTTTTGCTTGGTCCACCACCTCCATTATCAGCTTCTAATCCTCACACTCTTAACACTTACGATTTTCAGTCCTCATCACAGAAACTCTCTGTTTCTCCCTCTTCCAATCCTTTTCAAAAAGACGCTTCACCGGCCATCACCCTATTTTTTTCATATGTTATCTCCTCACAAAACACAACCCTATCACCTCCACTGTTAGCCAATCAAATATTCACAGATATTGATATATTTTAGCGGTCTTCCAACCGTCCAACATATGAATTATACACATCTTCTCTTTAGCCGCTGTGAAACGCGTCTCCTTCCGGCGGATCTGTCTTCTCGTCCTTCTCCAACTGTGTACGTCTTCTCTCCATGTGCCTCTTCACTAATATGGGATATCTCCTTTTGTGTCTTCTATTTACACTAATTGCTTACTTCACAACCCGCAAATAAATGTGGGGTCGCCGATTTCCCCTCATCGGTGTCAAGGTTGGTCTTCGCTTGTGCTTCTACTTTCCAAAACTTGGAATTCCCATTGAACTCTGCACCACCTCCAATTTCATCGATGATTTTCACGAAATGACCATTCCTTAATGGAAGACTATTATACATTCATAGCTTCAGACGCCTCTTCTCAGGTTCTATTTATTTGTTCTATGTTCCTTAGTTCCATCTTTTTGGATTAATTTACACTTTTTTTTCTGAAGATATTCGAGGTAATCGACACAGGTAGGGTTTTTTTAGTTGGTTACTCTCTGTAAGTTCGATTTGTTATTGTTTGTACTACATGTGGATAAACTTTATCACCTAAGGAATTCTAACTGGTTTTAGGTTGTAAAACAGAAACCGCTACATACATCATGCTCCTTCAAAGTTAATGAAATTGAAAAGGAAAAAACTCCTAATACTCTATAAATACGTGACTGATGTAGTTAACAACGCATAAAGGGTATCATCTTCTATTGTTTTGGTAAAACCACTCATAAATATCCTTTCGTGTTAGCGGGTTTTCTATTATCTGGATGTTCTCATGTTCATTTGATCATCAACTTTCCTGACCACTTCCATTTTCATTTCTATATTTAGGGGTACACACCACTTGATAGAATCCTGATGATTTGTTCACAGAATTGTCTAAAATTAAAGAGGCAAGATTTATCTTTTTTGGTGTATCTGATTTAAGCAAAATCATTATATAAATTAAATTATTTACATATGAAATTGGTTTTGTTGCAAGAATGGTTTTTAGGAAAAACAATGACGCAAAATTTGAAATTGCCAACCATTTACATTCAAACTAGCAAAGTTTAATATTAACCATCCACACACTTCAGGAATCTGTAGGAATCATCAAACCTCTGGCAGTATGATAATATTGTTCAGTCTTTTTTTTATCAATATACCCTGCAACAGGTAAGAGTTCTTCTTTTTTACACTCAACAATAATTCTTTTTCCCCAATTAAGTCTAGTATGAGTAAAGTGACTTTATAGGCGGTAAAGAAATAAAACCGACATAAAGAAATAAAAAGTTTCCAAAGGTTTTTTGTTGTTTTCTAGACTAAATAAAGTGTTATAGATAGACAAAATGACCATTTTACACTTGTATTCAAAAAACCAAATTCCATAACATTCATCAATTTTAACATCAGGAATTGGCATGGAAAGTATGTTACTGTTTCGTACATTTAGCCCTTAAAATTCAATTGTTTCTACACCAATAACCGTAGATATTGCTATAATCTACAAGAATAGGCTATTTTATACCTTCTAAGTACAATTTGTAGCATCTGGTCTGCAATTTTGAACATAAAAAAATCAAGAGGACATTCGTGGTTGCCCTTAATCATATGGAATTGCAAACAAAAAAGTTTAAAAAAAAACTTTTATAGCTACTCATTTTTTTCAACCCATAGGTGCAAAATTGGGCCAAATCGCAACCCAAGTATATGAAATCAGGAGAGTAGTAATAAATAGCAGGTGAGCTTAGCCATTTGTGATTTCAGTAACTATTTTCGGAAAAAACACTGATTTTTTACTTATTTTTTAGAAAGTTATTTCTTACGTTGATTTGTATTTCTTATTTTTTGTTGTTTTTAAATTACTTTAATTTCCAAGAGGTCTAAGATTTTATAGAAGCAACTCAGACGAAGCTACAAGAAGGATTCATAATGGACGACGAACTTGAAAAGACGGTTAGCGAGTAGCCTTCGTATGTCATAAAGAGTTGGAAAGATGCGGAGAAAATGGTAATTTAATATGTTATTATTCAACTTGATATGATAGGGACAATATGGTAATTTACTATTTCTGTTTGATGCATTTTCTATATATAGGTGGCAAAACCACTAAATAGCAATGTACCTTGCATTTTTGTTATGACTCTTTTATCAAAAACCAAGGTACATTGCCATTTAGTGCATTTTCCATATTCATATGGTAAATGAAGTAAATAGCAATGTACTTTGCATCTACACATTTTTTCCTGTTTTTTTTTTTAATTTCTTTTGATTTTTTCCAAAAACCTAACTACATTGCCATTAGGTGCATTTTCCATTTTTGGAGTAAAAAGTCCCAAATAGCAATGTAGTTTGCATTAACCAAAATACATTGCTATTAGGTTCATTTTCCATTTTTTTGTTATTAATACAGTAAATATCATTGATAATTGAAGAGTAAAACTGTTTGTATGGACGTAAACAGAACATGGAAGTCATATGTTTTTTTTCCAATTTATTTCAATTTATCGACAAAACTAACTCTTAAGGCCCCATTATAAACATTTGTTTATTTTATTTATTATATCTCAATGTTATCTAAATGGCTAATTGATGGATTTTGAGCAAAAGAACATCTTATGTGCACATGCAAAACCCTAAAGCTTTGGATCTAGGTTTCTCTATTGTCCATGTAAATTTATCCAAAGCTTATAAACCCTAATCTATCATACTATTAAAACGAGATCTATAATAAAAAAATTTAGATGATACCTTTCAATAGTTGCAAGAATCTTCAATCTTCAAGAAGCTTAGTGACACAAGTGTAACACCTCTAATGACTTACAAACACCAAAGCAAGAAGATGATTTAGAAGAGAGAAGGAGAGGGGCATAATTTCGGCTATAGTAACTCTATGGTTTCTTGGTCTGGCCAAAACTGAAGCCCTGGGGTCCCTTAAATAGCTAAGCTGCTAGGGCTTCACTCAAAACCCTAATTGGATGACTTAGGCCCTAAGCAGCTTAAGAATCTTCTGGAATAAGGCCCCTTTGGACGAAATTAGAGTGGGCTTCCACTCCAAATTTCGTCCCCCTTATGCCCATGAGGATTCACAACCCAAATTCAATTATCTTACAATTGACAGTTCTAGTCCCCTTTATTTAATTAATCTCTTTTAGCCATAGAATTAATTCTTAACTAATTTTTGACAAATATTAATTAAACTATATGATTTCTATTTTAATATAGTATTCATATAATATATTAATAAACCATAATAACCTCTCTCTCTCTCTCGATAAATCATCATGTTCAGTTGCTTTGGTGAAGGCAACCCAAAAGGTCATGCACAACCGGGTCAAGTACATACCAAATATAGTTACGGGCTTAGACACTAATCCAACACAAATGACATTCATTTGGAAGATTGTATAACTACAGAGTTATCAATGTTGACCTATTTAACTAGTATTTCATGCTTCTTAATAGCAATCAACTAAGAAGGAATTCCAGAAGGAAGCAATGTTCCTAATTGTTGGCATTTTGGACAAATTTCTTAGAAAAAAGATACTTACAAACAAAACGGACCGTCAAATTGTTGGCATTAATTTTTTTAATCCATGAATCATTGTGTTCATCAAAAGGTGACAAGTATTTTTATTTATTTTTTTATGCAATTAGCAATAATAAATGCAAAGCGGTTAAAAAAAAGTAGCACTTTGAAGGTTTTTGTCCGCATACTTTTGGTCACTTTTATCTGTGTATGAATTTTGTAGCTCATGACAACACTCCAATAATAAAATGTTGAAATTCAACTTAAGAGTTTCTTTTACGGATCCAACCCCGCAACACAGGATTCTTCCCTAGTTTAAATGTAGTTATCATTTCAAATCTAACTTAATTTGAGATGCCTTTTTATTTTTCATTATATTCAATAGGTTTTTTAAGTTATGGTTATTAATATGCAATGTCTTTTTATTTTCTATTTTTTATACACAGTGTAACTATATTATTAAATATGAAAGAGTTGAAAAAAATGAATTTTACCGAATCAATGGTTATTTTAACGCGATTTGTTTTATAAAAATATTTATATATATCAAATTTATGTTGATTTCTAAATATTCATTTTGAATAATTTATAAGTGTTTAATAAATTTTGTTTGATGTAAAAGTTATAGTAGATGTTGTAGTGTTTTTATATTATTAGAATTTGAAATATTTTTCCATAATTATTGTTATTTGTTTTATATACAAATGAGCATACGTTTTATATATAATTTACACAACTTAAAACGGTCTATAAAATCATCAAAAGTTGTAGTGTTTTTTTATACTGCTTTATTATTTGTTATATATAGAAATCAACATATATTTGATATACAATTTACACAACATAAAATGGTCTATAAAATTATCAATTAATAGTATAAATAACCAATGATATAAAATCTATTACGGTTAATAAAACTAACAGGTTAACCATTGGATTTGTTTTGCTACTAACATTGGTTTTTCATATAAAAATATTAAATCACAATATGTTAAAAGTTATTTATATTCGCACGCAACGCGCAAGGATTCGCCTAGTACTATAATATAAATGAAACATTTTTCCTATCATATTATGCATTTGAAACCTCCATTACTTTTCAATTTCCAACTTAATATAATTAATATATTAATTTAAAATATGTTATTAAATGCAAAATATTATCTTATTATTGATAGACTTTTAAAATGATTATTATAATACACTTATTTGTCAACAAGTAAATATTATGTTAATTTTAAATAAACTTAAAAACATTTATTCAAATACTCTTTTTCAAAATAGTATGTCTAAATATTGTAAATGTTGAACCAGTTAATAATACTAATTTCCATTTTTCCTATCATACTATTGATAGACTTTTAAAATGATTATTATAATATACCATTTTGTTAATTTAAATAATATGTTAAATCCAAAATATTGAATAAAATTAAAAACATTTTATTCAAATACTATTTTTCAAAATAAATATTGTAAACGTAGAACAAGAAGTTAATAAAACTAAACTAGAAGCGTTCCCCCGCAAATGTGGGGGTTGGAAGATGTTGCTTTTGTGTGAAACGGTAGTACATTGCCTGAATTAATAGCCACAGTAAAGTATGTTGCTATTCTTTGCAATTCACCCATTTACATACATTAAAAATATAAATGTGAATTGGTATTTCACCACATATTCCAGCTAACAAGGCTTCATGTCGATGCGATGAGATGTCGTCACGTGCTGAAATCCTAATGATTTTAACTCTGTTTCAAAGAAGGCTTATATTTCTCTAATTATGACCTTCTTCCTCTTGCAATATGTTAAAAGTACATACCTTAACAGAGTAACTATATAGAAAATGACAACCTTTTTTTATGGGTATGTAGAAAACAGCATCGTATTTTATTCTAAGTTTAAAATGGACAATGTACGTAACTTTTTTATACGCGTAAAAAGTAAAGTTCATTGTCTATATTGGTAGAAAGAATAAAGTGTGTTCCCTTTATTCAAATCTTACGTATTTAACCGTAGGCATAATGATTATTACCTGAGAAAACCCAATTTTTTGTTTCTTTTATAATCAAATCACAAACGGTAAACTCCAAAATACAAAATATTGAAAGTGTGTTATCTTAAAATTGTAAATTTTAAGTTTATAACCTAAAAATTTAAATTGAACAAAGTGTAGTGTTTTTTAAAGAAGGAAAATATTTTTGTTTATTTTTAGCGAAAGAAAAATACTTGCTATCAAAATAAGAACATAAAAGTGTACTTAAAAGGTAGATAAGATGCTTTAAAAACTCATTTAAACTCAAGATTTAGTCAAGATGTTGCAAACATGTTGCCATATAACCAATACAAAATAATTTTCACTAAATTACAGTATTGTTCCTTGTGGTATGGTTCAAATTACATGTTTTTGTCCTAAAATGTTTACTGTTTTGTCTGTTGAACTATATTTTCATGGTTGTCTCTTTAACTGTTTTTTTATCATTTGTGGTACCTCAGAGGTCAAGAGGTCATGTAGACGGTCCTAGCCATTAACCGACGGTAAAATGAAGAATTTACCCCTACCGTTAAGTTACCAAGGGTTAACAGCTAAATCCTAATGACATCCATTTAAGAAAACAATAAAAATTAAAGGAACAAAAAATGGTATTAATATAAATATTATAATTTAAGGGAACTCTTTTTCTTCAAAATAATTTCCATGTTTCATCTTTCAATAAAAAATTCCAGTTTCGATATATCTTTTGATAATATCATCTCTCGAATAATAACTGACTACCTGATTAATAAATATTTTTCATTAAGAAGCAAGACGAACAAATTTCAAGATCAAAAGGAAGAAACAAAAGAACATGATGTATAAATCTGGTAGTAAAATTATTTACCTCTTTATAACGATACTCTTTGAGTGCTTTGTTGCCCATTTTCGTTAGTTCATGGAGATGAGTAAAGTGGCATTTTTTAAAGAACCTTCATGATTTCCCTGAATCATTCCAAGTGAATATTAACTTGAACATCAGAATTTGAAAATAACAATAAACCAAAACTATAAACTTCCACAGATATACATTATAAAGCTAAAAAACGGAAAATGCAATTGAACTTAATCATTGGATTACAACACCTACATAGTGAAAAAAGACCTTCAATATTGATGTAGATATCAAAACCCGTTACTTCCCCCAACGCACCATCAACATTCTTATAATGTCCAAAAAAAAAACAAATGTAGAGATAAAGAAGAACTGGTTATCAACTATTAAGTTATATGCCAAAGTAAAGATCCTAATTTCTTTTCCGCAAAAAATCACATACATATGTTATTGATCATAAATAAAATGTAAATTAAATTTAGTGACAACTTAGAATATAAACAAGTTTAATAAAGTTAGCATTGCAAACCAGAAATTAGTTCTTACTTAAGCTCTCATGTTTCTTCAGAGGCCATCAATACTGCAAAGATACTTTAACCTATGGAAGATAATCACCAATTTTGCATTAAAAGAGTCGGTTAAGGAAGCTTCTTCGTATAACATAGGCTCAGGTGGACAACCTTGATAAGCCATATCAAATTGTGATGATATTGACATAACATGTTAGAATTAAACTAAGGGTATGTTTGGGTTAGCTTTTTTAAGTGGAAAGTGATTTTTAAGAAAAGTGCTTATTAGCTTATGACTTTAAGGAAAAGCTGGTTTTAAAAGTGTTTGGATGCGAAAAGTTGCTTTTTCCTATCCAAAAAGTTGTTTTAAAAAAGCGCTTTTAAAATAGACAAACACTTTTTTAGCTTATTAGCTTTTTAAAAAGCTGAAAAGCTAATAAGCTTTTTTTTAAAAGCTATCCCAAACACCCACTAAACCAATTAAATAAAAATAGGCAAAAAAAAAAAAAACACAAGGTAAATTACGTATTAGAAAGAAACATAAACTCACCTATTTGTAGCTACCTCCATTACTAAATAATTAACTATAAATATATACATTTATAGAATTGTATAGTGGCGCAAGATTGGAAAAATAATATTTGTGTTGTAAGCATAGATTTGGTCTTTTTAATGAAAAAATAAAAACTTGAATTTCAATTCTTCCATAGGAATGATGAAATCCTTTGAATATAGATTTTGGGGAATTTGATGGAATCCAATTCCATCCTTTTTGTCAACCAAATGTGTAGCCGAAGCAATCTCCAATTCCAAATCCTTCAAATTTATATAGCCTTAAAGTAAAATGGTTTTTTCCAAAAAAAAAAAAAAGAACCTCATCCACATCCTCTTTGTTGAGTAAACAACCAAGATGATTGACCAGGAGAAGCATAGATATTTTTCAAAAAGTCCCAAATCATTAAAATTTCACTTTATGAAAAGATGGAAACAAAATTGTATCACATGAAATGCACTTACATAAAATCTCCATCTTTACAACCATAAGTTTCAGTTGCCGAAAAGAACAGCACGCAAATTTTAACTACCGAACCACAATTATATATGTACATAGAGCAAGGAGGATCCGAAAAGAGTAAGAGAGACACCACTGATTACTATATCATCTACCATCAACCCATATCCAACATTTATGCTCTCCAAAATCCAAACACGGGAATGCAACACTTAGATATGGATTTTACATCAATAACTTTTAAATTGGGTGACATTTTAACATTAGAAGTAGATTGAATTGATTACTATATCATCTACCATCAGTCCATAGCAAAGATTTATTCTCTCTAAAACCCAAACAAAAGAAAGCATCACTTAGATATGGATTTTACATCAATAACTTTTAAATTAGTTGATCTTTTAACATTAGAAATAGATTAAATTCTTTGCTAAATGAGAGCATTTTATATCAAGCAATCATAAATATAGACACAAATCAGAAATCATTATCCAGGTAGCACTTCATCAGTGCAACACTTAGTGAAAATGAAAAAGGGCTCATGTGTCTTATATAAGGAATAATAAACAATCTATTATGTAATTTCTTTTTTCCAAAATCTATTGGAAAAGATAAATATATAACCCATCATATGTTGTAACAACTAAAAGTAAAGAGTAAAGAACCAATTTCATAGAATTCTCATTTCAAAAACTTTATGGGATCAATAATTAAGCAAACAGGCTCTGGTGATGTTGACAATAGCCATATGAAGAATTACCTGATCATAGGAAATCTAATAGAAGGATGGCCAAAATGGATTCAATAAAGGCGGCAACGAGATCAACAATGGAGATGTGAGCATCCCTAATCGAAAGCAACCATGGAAGGGCACATAAATACCTTCATGTTGGAGTTGTCACTTGTTGAAGTATGAAGTCTTATCCGACATTGAGCACTCAAAATCAAGTAGAGCACTTGGATGAAGCATTTTGAGTTCATTTTGGAGCACTTAGAACTCAATGGAGCACTTAAGGTTCATGGAGCATGTGATAAAGGAACAGATAATCTGAGATGGCTTTGGATCATCTGATAAAGGAACGGATCAAGTGACAAAGGCCAAAGGCACGGATCTTCCAAAGGAAGTTTGGAGCAACCTGGAGTGGTTTGGAGCAACTTGGACTAGCTTTGAGCAACATAGAGCAACATGGATGTAACACCCGGATTTCCAGATATATTAATTACTCCTTTTATTTTTGGAGATTGAGAGGGGACACGGCGAGTTGGTGTTTAGACTCGCTGAGTATGGTCGCGAATTAGTATCCGGGTTCACAGCCGGACTCGGCGAGTTCATGAGTGGACTCGGCGAGTCCATGCTGTTTAATGAAACCCTAATTTCCTGTGTTTGGGACATATTTCAATGCCCTTAGGGCCGTCATTTGCGGCTACCAAACCCCAGAGAGAAACCCTAAGAGATCTAGAGCGTTCATGAGGAAGGAGAGGCCATTCTTGATCTCTTTGTTGGTGTAATTGCAAGGAAGAGGTGACCAAAGCAAGAGGAGGCTGAAGGAGGAGCGATTTTGGTAACTTCGGAGTTCATAGATTTCATATTGAGGTATTTATTTGGACCTTCTTCAGTTTTGGTGTTGATTCTTAGAGTTAGGGTTTTCTAACCCCTTTAGAGGATTGATAAGTGGAGCAATTGTTCCCTTCTCGAGTCTATGCTTTGGATCTGGACCCAAAGAGGTCCAGAGACCTTAACCTTTGGAGCTTTATGAGTTATTTTGGGAGCCATGAGCTTAGGATGTCATTTTTGGGGCTAAATCACCAAGTTAGACCATTTAGATGTTATATGAGTGTCAAGGTCTGAATTTTACGTGATTATCATGCTTGGGAAGGTCTGATCTATGGATTAAAGGAACAGATCTGACATCAGGAGGTCTATGGAGTTTGTGCATGGCATGAACTCGCCGAGTCCGAAGATCAGACTCGGCGAGTAGGGTGAGGGTTTCCCGTAAATCACTCAGTGAGTAGACTTGCCGAGTTGGGGAAATAAATCGGTAAGTTAGGGAGAGTTAGGGGAATGAAGTTCAAGGCGGAACTCGCCGAGTTGTTCTTGAGACTCGGCGAGTTGAGTCGGGGTGGCCCCGCGATTCGTGCCAGGTGTGACTCGTCGAGTAAGGGGAGGGACTCGACGTGCCAAGAGGGACTAAGAGAGTCAGTAGACACGTGTAGACTCGCCGAGTCGCCCAAGTGCACTCAACGAGCCGGGTCAAAGTTTGACCGTTGGCTTTTGTTGACTTTTAGGGTTTGGTCAACAATGTGGCCTTTGAGCTGATAGAGGGGTAAAATGGTCTTTCACCTAGAGATGGTTGAGTCTAGTCTCGAGAGTTATATTTATGAGAATATTTACTTTGTGTGATTAGGCGGAGGCTAGATCATATTTCTACCGAGTCAGAGATATACTGAGACATCTGAGGTGAGTCTTCTCATTATACTTTACCTAGTGTGGTAACAGAGTTATGTGACAGAGTATTCTATAGTTATATGCCAGTGTATTTGTATGATATTATGTGTTGTGAATTATTGTGATATGTGATATGCATGATTCAGAGTTTATAGAGTTAGGACCAGTGGATCCACAGAGTTATGGGACCAAGAGGGTCCCACAGAGATATTCGACCAGAGGGTCAACAGAGTTACAGCCTTGAGTGGCTGATATGTGTTTATGTGGTATTTTGGGGAACTCACTAAGCATTTATGCTTACAGTGTTATGTGTGGTGTTTCAGGTACTAGTGATGATCGCGGGAAGGCGCTGGCATGACTCGTACACACGCACATTGGAGCTTATATGTTTTTGATCTTGGGGGTTTTGTATTGAGATAGTGATGATACAATATTTAAAAATGTGGATGTAAATGAAAATACATGGTTTTTAAAATGTGAAAAATTGTTTGAATTTTTACGGTGTTACAAGTTGGTATCAGAGCTTTGGTTTGAGGGATTCCGATGCATCTTCGGGCGTATCTGAACTCAGACTGAGGATTTGAGAAGAATTTTGGTAATAAAGTAAATTTTTTTTTTTGAAAAGAGTAAAAAGAGTTTTGAGATAAACAGAGCAGAGTCGTGTGTACGATCAGCCAGCGCCCGAACGGTGATTTCCCAAAATACCATTTCAATAAGTGCTATTAGATATGTTATGTTATGCTATATGACGAATTATGATATGCATGCTAGAGTAGACTAGGTATTCTTATTAGGACTAGAGAGGCCTGATATATGATGCCTTAGTCTAGGGGCTTTTGCTGCTAGAAATGTTTGAGAGTGTTTAGAGAGCAGTGAGGTGTTTATTAGATATCTACTTGTGAGTAGCACATGATTAAGAGAGTAGAGTGCTTGGAAATGTGGGACTCTGGGAGGAGGACTTGGGATGAATGCTGAGTCGGTGTGGTCGGTAGTGTTGGGCCCGTACTACCGAAGGCACCGAGCCAGTGTGCAACCCAAGTAAGAATCCTTAGGGTACTAGGAACCAAGTAGGATTGGGCATATCGAGTGTGTGCACGCTCGAGCGAGTCTTGATATTTTGTGTTGTATTTCAAAGTGGTATCATGGTGGGAACGCGCCACAGACCAGGGACTACTGGGGGGTGTGAGCAACGAGGAGCTCCACCAGATGATTCATGATGAGGTGGCTGTTGCCATCCGCGCTGAGATTCCAGAGATGTTCGGGTCTATCAAGACCACCTTGATAGAGACATTTGACGAGAGATACACTGCTCTTTCTGATGCTGTTGTTGATGTGGCCACTGCAACTGTAGCTGCGGCTAGACCGAGGGTGGTGATGTGTTGCTGTTCCGGGAGTTCAGCAACACAAAACCACCGGAGTTTGATGGGACCCAGGACCCGATTGCAGCGATGAGGTGGATTTCAGACATTGAGGGGTGTTTCTTTACTTTCTCATCTCCTGAGCATTTGAGAGTTCGGTTCGCGCTGAACCAGCTTCGCTTGGGAGCGAAGGACTGGTGAAAGTTTGTGGCGGCGCATTATACGCCTGCTGAGCTTGCTGCAGTGACCTGGGAGAGGTTCACTGCTATGTTTCGAGATGAGTACGTTCCCCAGGTGGAGAGGGAGCGTTTGGCCCAGGCGTTTTCGACCCTCAAGCAGGGTACTGAGTCTATCACAGTGATTATGTAACATTCGGGTTCCCAGGTATTATAATTTGTTCTTTTATTTTCGGGTGTTGTGGGGAGACTCGGCGAGTTGGCGTCTAAACTCACCGAGTATGGTCGCAGATTCGTATGCGAGTTCATAGCTGGACTCGTCGAGTTCATGAGTGGACTCGGCGAGTCTACGTTGTTTAATGAAACCCTAATTTCCAGGGCTTGAGACCTATTTAAAGGGTCTTAGGGTCATCATTTGCGGCCACCAACCCCCAGAGAGAAACCCTAAGAGATCTAGAGCGTTTGTGAGGAAGGAGAGGCCATTCTTGATCCTTTTGTGGGTGTTTTTGCAAGAAGGAAGTGACCAAGGAAAGAGGAGGCTGAAGGAGGTGCGATTTTGGTGGTTTTTGAGCTCATAGAGTTTGCATTGAGGTATTTTTCTCGAACCTTCTTCAGTTTTGGTGTTGATTCTTAGTGTTAGGGTTTTCTAACCCTTTTTGAGGTTGATTAAGTGGAGCCTTTGGTCCCTTCTCGAGTTTGTGTTCTGGATCTGGACCCAAATCCTTGGAGCTTTATGAGTCATTTTGGGAGCCATGAACTTGGGATGTCATTTTTGGGGCTAAATCACCATTTTGGACCATTTAGATGTTATATGAGTGCCAAGGTCCGAACTTTAAGTGATTATCATGCTTGGGGAGGACAGATCTATGAATATATGGAACAGATCTGACCTCAGGAGTCGTATGGAGTTTGTGCATGGCATGAACTCGCCGAGTCTCAAGAACAGACTCGGCGAGTAGTATGAAGGTTTCCCATAAATCACTCAGTGAGTGGACTTATCGAGTTGGGGAATAACTCGGTGAGTCAGGGTGAGTCAGGGGGACTGGAGTTCAAGGTGGAACTCTCCGAGTTGTTCTTGAGACTCGGCGAGTTGAAAAGGGGTGGCCCCGCGATTCATGCCAGGTGGAACTCGTCGAGTCAGGGGAAGTACTCGACGTGCCAAGGGAGGGACTAAGAGAGTCAGTGGACACGTGTAGACTCGCTGAGTCACTCTAGTGCACTCGACGAGTCGGGTCAAAGTTTGACCGTCAACCTTGTTGACTTTTAGGGTTGAGTACAGTTGTATTGATGAGAGTATTTACTTTATGTGATTAGGCGAAGGCTAGATCAAATTTCTACCGAGTCAGACACTTACCGAGACACCGAGGTGAGTCTTCTCACTATATGTTACCTAGAGTGGTATATTGTGTAGACCAGAGGGTCTTATGTGTTATGTATGAGATTATGTCCTATGTGCTATATGTATGTTGTATGATGTTATAGACCGGACCGAAGGGTCCAACGATACAGACCGGCCCGGAGGGCCCAACGAGCTATGACCGGACCAGAGGGTCCAACGAGCTACAGGATTGGAGGGTCCCACTGTGACACATCGACCGGAAGGTCGTATTATAGCCTCGAGTGGCGTCTTTGTTGTATGCGGTATTTTGGGGAACTCACTAAGCATTTATGCTTACAGCTGTTGTGTTATGTGTTTCAGGTACCAGTGATGAGCGCGGGAAGGCGCCAGCATGATTCGTACACACACTTATGGAATTTTTGTTTGAGATTCTGGGGAGATGTTTTGTGATGATAACATCTGATACAAAACGTTTTGACAATATTTTATGAGTAAATGTATGTTTTAAAAATGAAAAATTGTTTTGAAAATTTACGTTGTTACAAGTTGGTATCAGAGCCTTGGTTTGAGGGATTCGGATGCATCTTCGGGCGTATCTGAACTCAAACTGAGGATTTGAGGAAAATTTTGATAATGAAGTAAAACTTTTGAAAAGAGTAAAAAGAGTTTTGAGACAAACAGAGCAGAGCCGTGTGTACGAACAGCCAGCGCCCGAACGGTGAATCCCTAAAAGTACCCTTACATTATGTGTTATGAGATATGTTATGATACATTATGCATGTTAGAGTAGGCTAGGTATACATATTAGGACTAGAGCGGCCTGATTTGTGATGCCTTAGCTTAGGAGATTTCTGCTGCTGAGATGCTTTGAGAACGAGTAGATAGCAGTTAAGAGCTCATGAGAATAGAGTACTTGTAATCCTAGATCCAAGGAGCAGGACTTGGAGTGAATGCTGATGCGGTGTTGTCAGTAGTATTGGGCCCGTACTACTGAAGACACCGGATCAGTGGGCATTCCAAGTAAGAATCTTTTGGACAACGGAGGACAAGTAGGGTTGCGTCATTGAGTATGTGTATGCTCGATCGAGTCTCTAATAATTTTTGTTGTATTTCAGAGGCATCATGGTTGGGACTCGGCACACACCTGAGAGCAGTGGTGTCAGCGACGAGGAGATCCGTCGATTGATTCATGAGGAGGTGGCTGCTACCATCTGGGCTGAGATTCCTGAGATGTTTGGGGACATCAAGACCACATTGATCGAGACTTTTGATGAGCGGTATGCAGCGCTGACTGAGGCTGTTGCAGCTGCAGCTACTGCTGTTGTTGCTGCTGCCAGACCTCAGGGAGGTGACTTGTTGTTGTTCCAGGAGTTCAGCAACACCAAGCCACCAGAGTTCGACGGGACGCAGGACCCGATTTTCGCTATGAGATGGATCTCTTACATCAAGGGATGTTTCTACACGTGCTCTTGCCCACAGCACTTGAGGGTTCGGTTCGCCTTGAACCAGCTCTGCCTGTGAGCGAAGGATTGGTGGAAGTTCGTGACGGCGAACTTCACTTTGGCTGACATTTCCGAGGTGACCTGGGAGAGGTTCACCACTATGTTCAGAGAGGAGTATGTTCCCCCGGTGGAGAGGGAACGGTTGATTCAGGAGTTCTTGACCCTCAAGCAGGGTACTGATTCTGTGGCAGTGATCACCAGAAAGTTTCATGAGAGGGCGATGTTCTGCCCTGAGCAGGTGTCTTCTGAGCAAGCTCGTATGAGCCGTTATCTGAGTGTTCTGAGGAGAGATATTCGGGAGTTCGTGGAGAACTCGACTTACCGGACATTTGCTGAGCTCCAGGCAAATGCCCGGAAGAGGGAGATTGAGTTAGAGACTCAGGCCAGGGAGGAGGCCGAGTCACAGAGGGCGAATCGGCGACCGGCTCAGTCTCAGCCGGCAGCCAAGCGGGCTAGACCCGCTGATTCGAGATCTGGGGGGCGAAGGGCCGCACTTGTGGGAAGTACGGTAAGAGTCACGAGGGGTTATGCAGGGCTGGAGTATGCTACAAGTGTGGGAAGGCGGGGCATATCGCGAGGGATTTCCCCAAGGGATTTTTGGTTTGCTTTCATTGCAACCAGACCGGCCATCGGAAGGCCGAGTGCCCGCAGCTTCTTCAGGGGTCAGCACAGGGATCTGTGCCTGCTGCTAGGGCTACCGAGGTTCGGCCGGTGAAGGCCGAGGCCCCGAAGGCTCGTGGGAGAGCATTTCAGTTGACTGCAGAGAAGGTCCGCGCGACGCCCGATGTTCTGGCTGGTATGTATTCTCTATTCATCTTTTATTTGAGTTGAGTTTTATGCTTATATGATGATATGCGTAGGTACTTTTCTTGTGAGTTCTGTGTCTGCTTTGGTATTATTTGACTCGGGTGGGAGTCGGTCGTTTGTTTCCGTAGCATTTAGTCAGCATATTAGTATCCGTCGAGAGGCGCTGGATCGGCCTCTGTGAGTTTCCATAGCTGATGAGCGAGCAGTGTATGCTTCGGATGTGATTCGAGGATGTGTCCTTGAGATCTTCGCTTTGGAGTTTCCGATAGATCTGGTTTCGATCACGATGGGGGACGTGTGTGTTATAGTGGGTATGGATTGGTTGAGCCGATATAGAGCTGTGATAGACTGCGAGCGTCAATTGGTGATGATCTGAGATCCTAGTGGGGGAGTTCTTATGGTGTACAGCGAGGGTACACGTACAGGGTCAGCATTTTGCTTGGCCGCCAGAGCTAGTCATAGTCTACAGCAGGGCTGTAAGGGATTTGTGGCATATGTGATGGATGCGAGGGTTGATTTAGAGAGACCAAAGTCGGTTGCTGAGGTCCCGATAGTGCGTGAGTTTCCGGATGTGTTTCCAGAGGAGTTGTCGGGTGTGCCTCCAGAGAGGCAGGTAGAGTTCGGTATTGAATTGGTTCCGGGAGCTGCGCTTATCGCCAAGGCGCCTTATCGCCTTGCGCCTCCGGAGATGCAGGAGTTATCCTCGCAGCTTCAGGAGCTGCTGGGGAAGGGGTTTATCAGGCCGAGCAGTTCGCCATGGGGGCGCCTATTCTTTTTGTCAAGAAGAAGGATGGTTCGCATCGGATGAGCATTAATTATCGCGAGCTGAATAAGCTAACGGTCAAGAACCATTACCCATTGCCGAGGATCGATGATTTGTTTGATCAGTTGCAGGGAGCGTATTGGTTCTCCAATATCGATTTGAGGTCTGGGTATCATCAGGTGAGGGTGCGGGAGGAGGACGTCCAGAAGACAGCATTTCGGACTCGTTATGGGCATTACGAGTTCATGGTGATGCCTTTCAGACTCACCAACGCACCGGCGGTGTTCATGGATCTCATGAACAAGGTGTGCAAACCAATATTGGATCGCTCAGTGATCGTGTTCATCGACGACATATTGGTGTATTCGAGATCCAAAGAGCAGGATGAGGAGCATTTGAGGGAGATCCTCGGAGTTCTGAGATCAGAGAGGCTTTATGCCAAGTTCTCCAAATGTGAGTTCTGGCTACGAGAGGTTTAGTTTTTGGGGCATCTCGTTAACCAGAATGGGATATTGGTCGATCCGGCCAAGATTGAGGCGGTCATGAGGTAGGAGGTGCCGAGATCACCCACCGAGATCAAGAGTTTTCTGGGTTTGGCCGGATATTATCGGAGATTTATTAAGGATTTCTCCAAGATCGCCATGCCACTCACCAAGTTGACCCGGAAGGGTGTTGCGTTTTCTTGGGGTCCGGAGCAGCAGACCTCGTTCGAGACACTTCGCCAGAAATTATGCGAAGCCCCAGTGTTATCCCTTCCGGAAGGGATGGAGGATTTTGTGGTATATTGTGATGCATCGATATCCGGATTGGGAGTGGTGCTTATGCAGAGGGGACATGTGATAGCATATGCATCGAGGCAGCTTAAACCTCATGAGTCGAGATATCCCACTCATGATCTGGAGCTGGGAGCAGTAGTGTTCGCTCTCAAGATCTAGCAACATTATCTGTATGGGGTTCGGTGTACAATATACACGGACCACAAGAGCTTGAATTATTTGATGGATCAGCCCAACCTGAATATGCGCCATAGAAGGTGGTTGGACGTGGTCAAGGATTATGATTGTAAGATCATGTACCACCCGGGCAAGGCTAATGTTGTAGTCGATGCACTAAGTCGTAGGGCGGAGGGCGCCCCAATGCGAAATGTTTGTTTGAGATTGACAGTGATGACCCCGGTGTTGGATGCTATTCATGGGGCCCAGGCTGAGGCTGTGAAGCCAGAAAGCCAGAAGAGAGAGCGAGTTGTCGGGCTGGTATCAGAATTCGTTACCGATAGCCAGGGGCTTATGACATTTCAGGGTCGGATATGGGTACCGTCCGTGGGCGAAACGCGTACCATCTTGATGGAGGAGGCTCATCGATCGAAATTCTCTATCCATTCCGGGGCCACTAAGATGTATTTGGACTTAAAAAGGGAATATTGGTGACCCTGTATGAAGAGGGATGTCGCATGGTTATAGAGAGATGCTTGACCTGTTGCAAGGTGAAGGCCGAGCACCAGCGTCCACATGGCAAGCTGCAGCCATTAGAGATTCCCAAGTGGAAATGGGAACAGATTACCATGGACTTCATCACCAAATTGCCGAGGACCGCGAGGGGTGTTGATGCAATTTGGGTGATTGAGGACAGATTGACAAAGAGTGCTCACTTTCTGGCCATCAGTGAGAGTTCTTCCGCGGAGAGGTTGGCAGAGATATACGTGAAGGAGGTGGTATCGCGACACGGAGTGCCGATCTCGATTGTCTCAGATCGAGATATACGTTTCACTTCCAGATTCTGGAAGAAGTTTCATGAGGAATTGGGTACGAAACTACATTTTAGTACCGCATACCACCCAAAGACTGACGGGAAGAGTGAGCGGACGATCCAGACGCTCGAGGACATGCTCCGAGCATGTGTGTTGATTTCGGTGGGAGTTGGGACACGTGTTTTCCCTTGGCAGAGTTTTCTTACAACAACAACCATCATTAGAGCATTGGCATGCCGCCCTTTGAGCTGTTGTATGGGAGGAGGTGTCGGACCCCTATTTGCTGAGGAGAGGTAGGGCAGCATGTGATGGGTAGTACCAAGATTGTGCTTCAGACGACAGAGCAGATCCAGCAGGTCAGACAGAGGTTGTTGACCGCTCAGAATCGTCAGAAGAGTTATGCGGACAGACGCCGGCCCGAGCTCGAGTTTCAGGTTGGCGACTTCGTGCTCCTGAAGATCTCTCCTTGGAAAGGAGTGATCTGATTCAGGAAGAGGGGCAAGTTGGGGCCCCGATATATTGGTCCTTTAAGGGTGGTCGCGAGGGTAGGTAAGGTAGCCTATCGTTTGGAGTTGCCGACAGAGTTGGGTCAGATTCATGACACTTTCCACGTGTCGCAGCTGCGAAAGTGTATAGCCGACGAGTCGGCAATGGTGCCATTAGAAGATATTCAGGTGGATGCAAGTTTGAATTATGTTGAGAGACCGGTGGCGATTAGGGGTCGGAAGATCAAGGTTTTGAGAAACAAGGAGGTGCCTCTGGTGCAGGTCCAGTGGCAGCATCGGAAAGGGTTAGAGTTAACTTGGGAACCAAAGCGTGAGATGCGGGAGCAGCATCCAGAGTTGTTTGCAGAGTGAGACTTCGAGGGAAAAGTCTGATTCTAAAGGGGGAGAATTGCAACATCCGGGTTCCCAGGTATTATAATTTTTTCTTTTATTTTTGGGTGTTGTGGGGAGACTCGGCGAGTTGGCGTCTAAACTCGCCGAGTATGGTCGCGGATTCGTATGCGAGTTCACAGCTGGACTCGGCGAGTTCATGAGTGGACTCGGCCAGTCCACGCTGTTTAATGAAACCCTAATTTCCAGCGTTTGAGACCTATTTAAAGGGTCTTAGGGTAGTCATTTGCGGCCACCAACCCCCAGAGAGAAACCCTAAGAGATCTAGAGCGTTTGTGAGGAGGGAGAGGCCATTCTTGATCCTTTTGTGGGTGTTTTTGCAAGAAGGAAGTGACCAAGGCAAGAGGAGGCTGAAGGAGGTGCGATTTTGGTAGTTTTTGAGCTCATAGAGTTTGCATTGAGGTATTTTTCTCGAATCTTCTTCAGTTTTGGTGTTGATTCTTAGTGTTAGGGTTTTCTAACCCTTTTTGAGGTTGGTTAAGTGGAGCCTTTGGTCCCTTCTCGAGTTTGTGTTATGGATCAGGACCCAAAGAGGTCCAGAGGCCTTAACCCTTGGAGCTTTATGAGTCATTTTGGGAGCCATGAACTTGGGATGTCATTTTTGGGGCTAAATCACCATTTTGGACCATTTAGATGTTATATGAGTGCCAAGGTCCGAACTTTACGTGATTATCATGCTTGGGGAGGATAGATCTGTGAATATATGGAACAGATTTGACCTCGGGAGTCATATGGAGTTTGTGCATGGCATGAACTATTCGAGTCTCAAGAACAGACTCGACGAGTAGTATGAAGGTTTCCCGTAAATCACTCAGTGAGTGGACTTGTCGAGTTGGGGAATAACTCGGTGAGTCAAGGTGAGTCAGGGGGACTGGAGTTCAAGGCGGAACTCGCCGAGTTGTTCTTGAGACTCGGCGAGTTGAGTCGGGGTGGCCCCGCGATTCATGCCAGGTGGAACTCGTCGAGTCAGGGGAAGTACTCGACGTGCCAAGGGAGGGACTAAGAGAGTCAGTGGACACGTGTCGACTTGCTGAGTCGTTCTAGTGCACTCGACGAGTCGGGTCAAAGTTTGACCGTTGAACTTGTTGACTTTTAGGGTTGAGTATAGTTGTATTTATGTGAGTATTTACTTTATGTGATTAGGCGGAGGCTAGATCACATTTCTACCGAGTCAGACACTTACCGAGACACCGAGGTGAGTCTTCTCACTATACGTTACTTAGAGTAGTATATTGTGTAGACCAGAGGGTCTTATGTGTTATGTATGAGATTATGTGCTATGTGTTATATGTATGTTGTATGATGTTATAGACCGGACCGAAGGGTCCAATGATACAGACCGGGACGGAGGGCCCAACGAGCTATGACCGGACCAGAGGGTCCAACGAGCTACGGGACTGGACGGTCCCGCTGAGACACATCAACCGAAAGGTCGTATTATAGCCTCGAGTGGCATGTTTGTTGTATGCGGTATTTTGGGGAACTCACTAAGCATTTATGCTTACAGTTGTTGTGTTATGTGTTTCAGGTACCAGTGATTAGCGTAAGAAGGCGCCGGCATGATTCGTACACACACTTATGGAATTTATGTTTGAGATTCTGGGGAGATGTTTTGTGATGATAACATCTGATACAAAACGTTTTGACAATATTTTATGAGTAAATGTATGTTTTAAAAATGAAAAATTGTTTTAAAAATTTACGTTGTTACAGATTGCGAGGATGTTCCATGAGCGGGTGATGTTCTGTCTAGAGCATGTGTCCACCGAGCAGGCACGTATGAGCCGATTTCTAAGCATTTTGAGGAGGGATATACGGGAGTTCGTGGCGAACTCGACGTATCGGACATTTGCTGAGCTTCTGGCAAATGCCCGGAAGAGGGAGATAGAGAAGGAGACTCAGGCTAGGGAGGAGGCTGAGTCTCAGGGGAGGGATCAGTGATCGGCGCAGTCTTAGCCGGCAGCCAAGCGGGCCAAGCCCGCTGATTCGAGATCTGGCGGTCAGAAGGGCCGCACTTGTGGTAAGCGCGGAAAGAGCCACGATGGGGTGTGCAGAGCGGGATCTTGCTACAAATGTGGCAAGGAGGGGCATATGGCCAAGGATTGCCCCAAGGGGTTTGCAGTGTGTTTCCACTGCAACCAGACCGTACACCACAAGGCAAAGTGTCCACAGTTGCGAAGGACAGCTCAGGGAGCACCTCAGGGATCTGCCCCTGCTGCTATCAGAGCTGTTGAGAGCCGGCCAGTGAAGGCCGAGGTACCGAAGGCACGAGGGAGAGCCTTTCAGCTGACTGCGGAGGAGGTCTGTGCTACGCCTGACATTGTGGCTGGTATGTATCCTTTCTTGTATTTATTTTGATGTTGGGATATAGTGTTTATTTTATGTTATGCGTAGGTACTTTTCTTGTGAATTTTGTACCTGCCTTGGTGTTATTTGACTCGGGTGCGAGTTGGTGTTTTGTATCTTTGGCTTTTAGTCAGCACATCAGTATTAGTCGAGAGGCGTTGAGTCGACCTCTGAGGGTTTCCATAGCTGACAAGAGGACGGTGTATGCCGCCGAGGTAATCCGAGGATGTGTACTCGAGATCTTCGGCGTCGAGTTTCCGATTGATTTGGTTCCTATTGCGATGGGGGATGTCTGTGTTATCGTGGGCATGGACTGGTTGAGCAGAGTGGGAGCAGTTATCGACTGCGAGAGACAGTTGGTGACCATACGAAACCCTAGTGGGGGAGTTCTTACGGTGTACGGCGAGGTACACGTGCTGGGACAACATTTTGTTCGGGCGCCATAGCGAGACAGAGTCTACAGCAGGGCTGTAGGGGATTTGTGGCATATGTGATGGATGCAAGGGTTCATTCAGAGAGACCGAAGTCAGTTAATGAGGTCCCGATAGTGCGTGAGTTTCCGGATGTGTTTCCAGAGGAGTTGTCGGGTGTGCCTCCGGAGAGGCAGGTAGAGTTCAATATCGATTTTGTTCCGGGAGCTGCGCCTATCGCCAAGGCGCCTTATCGCCTTGCGCCTCTAGAGATGCAGGAGTTATCCTCGCAGATCTAGGAGCTGCTGGGGAAGGGGTTTATTCGGCCGAGCAGTTCGCCATGGGGGGCGCCTATCCTTTTTGTCAAAGAGAAGGATGGTTCACACCGGATGTGTATTGATTACCGGGAGTTGAACAAGCTAACGGTCAAGAACCGTTACCCATTGCCGAGGATCGATGATTTGTTTGATCAGTTACAGGGAGCATCTTGGTTCTCCAAGATCGATTTGAGGTATGGGTATCATCAGGTGAGGGTGCGAGATGAGGACGTCCAGAAGATAGCATTCCGGACTCGATATGGGCATTACGAGTTCGTGGTGATGCCTTGCGGACTCACCAACGCACCGGCGGTGTTCATGGATCTGATGAACAGAGTGTGCAAACCGATGTTGGATCGCTCGGTGATCGTGTTCATCGACGACATATTGGTGTATTCGAGATCCAGAGAGCAGCATGAGGAGCATCTGAAGGAGATCCTCGGAGTCCTGAGATCGGAGAGGCTTTATGCCAAATTCTCCAAGTGTAATTTTTGGTTGCGAGAGGTCCAGTTCCTAGGGCACCTCGTGAACCAGAAAAGGATATTGGTCGATCCGGCCAAGATTGAGGCAGTGATGAGTTGGGAGGTGCCGGGGTCACCTACCGAGATCAGGAGTTTCCTAGGGTTGGCTAGTTATTATCCGAGATTTATCAGGGATTTCTCCAAGATCGTCATGCCACTCACCAAGTGGACCCGGAAGTGTGTTGCTTTTTCATGGGGTCTAGAGCAGCAGGCCTCCTTCGAGACACTTCACCAGAGATTATGCGAAGCTCCGGTGTTAGCCCTCCCGGAGGGAATGGAGGATTTCGTAGTGTATTGTGACGCGTCGATATCTGGGCTGGGAGCGATGCTGATGCAGAGAGAGCATGTCATAGCATATGCATCGAGGCAGCTGAAGCCTCATGAGACGAGGTATCCCACCCACGATTTGGAGTTGGGGGCAGTGGTGTTCGCCCTCAAGATCTGGCGTCACTATCTTTATGGGGTTCGTTGTACCATCTACACGGACCACAAGAGCTTGAAGTATCTAATGGATCAGCCCAACCTGAATATGCGCCAGAGGAGATGGTTGGATGTGGTGAAGGATTACGATTGTGAGATCATGTACCACCCGGGCAAGGCTAATGTTGTAGCCGATGCACTGAGCCGTAAGGCAGAGGGCTCCCCGATGCGAAATGTTTGTTTGAGATTGACAGTGATGACTCCGGTGTTGGACACTATTCGTGGGGCTCAGGCTGAGGCCCTGAGGCCAGAAAACCAGAAGAGAGAGCGAGTTATCGGGCGGGTATCGGAATTCGTTACCGATAGCCAGGGGCTTATGACATTTCAGGGTCGGATATGGGTACCGTTTGTGGGCGAGACGCATACCATTTTGATGGAAGAGGCTCATCGATCGAAATTCTCGATCCATCCAGGGACCACTAAGATGAATTTGGATCTGAAGAGGGAGTATTGGTGGCCCAGTATGAAGAGGGATGTCGCATGCTTTGTGGAGAGATGCTTGACCTGTCTTAGGGTTAAGGCTGAGCACCAGCGTCCACATGGTAAGCTGCAGCCGTTAGAGATTCCCGAGTGGAAATGGGAACATATTACCATGTATTTCATCACCAAATTGCCAAGGACTGCGAGAGGTGTCGATGTAATTTGGGTGATTGTGGACAGGTTGACGAAGAGCGCTCATTTCCTTGCTATCAGTGAGAGCTCTTCCGCGGAGAGGTTGCCAAAGATGTACGTGAGAGAGGTGGTATCGCGGCATGGAGTTCCGATCTCGATTGTCTCAGATCGAGATGTACGTTTCACTTCCAGATTCTGGAAGCAGTTTCATGAGGAATTGGGTACGAGACTACATTTTAGTACCGCATACCACCCACAGACTGACAGGCAGAGCGAGTGGATGATTCAGACGCTCGAGGACATGCTCCGATCATGTGTGTTGGATTTCGGCGGGAGTTGGGACACGTACTTGCCCTTGGCAGAGTTTTCCTACAACAACATCCATCATTCTAGCATTGGTATGCCACCCTTTGAGCTGTTGTATGGGAGGAGGTGTCGGACCCCCAGTTGCTGGGGAGAGGTAGGGCAGCGTGTGATGGGTAGTACCGAGATCATACTTCAGACGACGGATCAGATTCAGCAGGTCAGACAGAGGTTGTTGACCGCTGAGAGTTGTCAGAAGAGTTATGCGGACAGTCGCCGGTCCGAGCTCGAGTTTCAGGTCAGCGACTTCGTGCTCCTGAAGGTCTCTCCTTGGAAAGGAGTGATTCGATTCAGGAAGAGGGGCAAGTTGGGGCCCCGATATATGGGTCCTTTCAGGGTGATTGCGAGGGTAGGCAGGGTAGCCTACCGTTTGGAGTTACCTGCAGAGTTGGGTCAGATCCATGACACTTTCCACGTGTCGCAGCTGAGAAAGTGTATAGCCGATGAGTCGGCAGTGGTGCCATTAGAAGATATTCAGGTGGATGCGAGCCTTAACTATATTGAGAGACCGGTGGCGATTAGGGATCAGAAGATCAAGGTTTTGAGGAACAAAGAGGTGCCTCTGGTGCAGGTCTAGCGGCAGCATCGGAAAGGGTCGGAGTTGACTTGGGAGCCGGAGCGTGAGATGTGGGAGCAGCATCCAGAGTTTTTTGCAGAGTGAGACTTCGAGGGCGAAGTCTAATTCTAGTGGGGGAGAATTATAACACCCGGATTTCCAAGTATATTAATTATTCCTTTTATTTTTGGAGATTGAGAGGGGACACGGCGAGTTGGTGTTTAGACTCGCTGAGTATGGTCGCGAATTAGTATCCGGGTTCACAGTCGGACTCGGCGAGTTCATGAGTGGACTCGGCGAGTCCACGCTGTTTAATGAAACCCTAATTTCCTGCATTTGGGACCTATTTAAAGGCCCTTAAGGCCGTCATTTGCGGCTACCAAACCCCAGAGAGAAACCCTAAGAGATCTAGAGCGTTCATGAGGAAGGAGAGGCCATTCTTGATCTCTTTGTTGGTGTAATTGCAAGGAAGAGGTGACCAAAGCAAGAGGAGGCTGAAGGAGGAGCGATTTTGGTAACTTCGGAGTTCATAGATTTCATATTGAGGTATTTATTTGGACCTTCTTCAGTTTTGGTGTTGATTCTTAGAGTTAGGGTTTTCTAACCCCTTTAGAGGATTGATAAGTGGAGCAATTGTTCCCTTCTCGAGTCTATGCTTTGGATCTGGACCCAAAGAGGTCCAGAGACCTTAACCTTTGGAGCTTTATGAGTTATTTTGGGAGCCATGAGCTTAGGATGTCATTTTTGGGGCTAAATCACCAAGTTAGACCATTTAGATGTTATATGAGTGTCAAGGTCTGAATTTTACGTGATTATCATGCTTGGGAAGGTCTGATCTATGGATTAAAGGAACAGATTGGACATTGGGAGGTCTATGGAGTTTGTGCATGGCATGAACTCGACGAGTCCGAAGATCAGACTCGGCGAGTAGGGTGAGGGTTTCCCGTAAATCACTCAGTGAGTAGACTTGCCGAGTTGGGGAAATAACTCGGTAAGTCAGGGAGAGTTAGGGGACTGAAGTTCAAGGCGGAACTCGTCGAGTTGTTCTTGAGACTCGGCGAGTTGAGTTGGGGTGGCCCTGTGATTCATGTCAGGTGTGACTCGTCGAGTAAGGGGAGGGACTCGACGTGCCAAGAGGGACTAAGAGAGTCAATAGACACGTGTAGACTCGCCAAGTCGCCCAAGTGCACTCGACGAGTCAGGTCAAAGTTTGACCGATGACTTTTGTTGACTTTTAGGGTTTGGTCAACAATGTGGCCTTTGAGCTGATAGAGGGGTAAAATGGTCTTTCACCTAGAGAGGGTTGAGTCTAGTCTCGAGAGTTATATTTATGAGAATATTTACTTTGTGTGATTAGGCAGAGGCTAGATCATATTTCTACCAAGTCAGAGATATACCGAGACATCTGAGGTGAGTCTTCTCATTATACTTTACCTAGTGTGGTAACAGAGTTATGTGACAGAGTATTCTAGAGTTATATGCCAGTGTATTTGTATGATATTATGTGTTGTGATTTATTGTGATATGTGATATGCATGATTCAGAGTTTACAGAGTTAGGACCAGTGGGTCCACAGAGTTATGGGACCAAGAGGGTCCCACAGAGATATTCGACCAGAGGGTCAACATAGTTACAGCCTTGAGTGGCTGATATGTGTTTATGTGGTATTTTGGGGAACTCACTAAGCATTTATGCTTACAGTGTTATGTGTGGTGTTTCAGGTACCAGTGATGATCACGGGAAGGCGCCGGCATGACTCGTACACACGCACATTGGAGTTCATATGTTTTTGATCTTGGGGGTTTTGTATTGAGATAGTGATGATACAATATTTAAAAATGTGGATGTAAATGAAAATACATGGTTTTTAAAATGCGAAAAATTGTTTGAATTTTTACAGTGTCACAATGGATCACTTGGAGCATTTGGAGCAACATAAAGCATCATGTTGCGCCATGTAGAAGGAAGTTACGCCTAATAATAGCATGATGCGTCATCATGTCTTAAGTTGCCTCATGGTGATGTTGAGCCAAGGAGATGTTCAGACATGAAGATGTTTTTGTTCCATCAGGAAGGTAACTTGCACCATGGAGGAGATGTTGTGCCATCATGGACCATCTTGGTACATGATGCGCCATCTTGATTCCTTTGTTGTGTTATGTTGATCCACGTATGCTTTGAAGATGATCATACTCAAGAAATACACCATGTTGTGCCACCATGATGGATGTTAGACCATTAGTGTTCATGATGTGCCACTTGTGCATCATGATGCTCCACTATGGTCAAGGTGGTCCATCATGTGTGTTTTTGATGCTCATAGGTTGTATGACATGGATGAATTTTCCAGAAGATGTTGCATGGCGGAATATGATAGGTTGTCACCATTCATGGGCCAATAGGCTTGGCCTATTAGGGTTTTAAGTCTAATCCCTAAAGTATAAATAGACTCATATCTCCATCATTGTATGTGCACTAAAATTTCAAGAGTGTAATCATTGTGAGGTTGAGAACACTCCTTTAGAGCAGTTAGTAAGCAAGAGAGATTCTCTTGTTTTGAGAGCTCAAGTGAGGTGTAACTTTTTTGTGTGATTGTATTTGCTCTTGGAAGTTAATAAAATCCTCTCTCTCATTCGCCCATAGATGTAGTCACCTTGACCGAACCACGTTAAATATTGTGTTCACTTGATTTACATTTTCAGAAGTTTTATTTCTGCAAATTCACTAAAGTTTGTTTTGATATTTGTATGAAGTGCTTAGCTTGTTTTTTTGTCACCCAACAAACCAGTATCAGAGCTATGGTTGAATATGGGAGAGTTAATATCGACAAATTCAATGGGCACGATTTCGGTTTCTAGAAAATGCAAATCGAAGACTGCCTCTACTAAAAGAATTTACATGAACCATTGTCCAAAAGTAAACGTCAAGAAATGAAGCGGGAGGATTGGGAATTGTTAGATCGGAAGGTACTTAGTGTGGTGAGATTATCCTTGGAAAAGAATGTAGCATACAACATTCTCAATGTGAAGACTACTCATGAGTTTATCAAGGCACTATCTAACATGTATGAAAAACCTTCAGCAGCGAACAAGGTTCACTTGATTCGACAATTATTAAATTTGAAGATGAAGGAGGGTGGCTCAATAACTGATAATGTTAATGAACTTTATTCAATCCTATCAAGGTTTATGTCGGTTGATATTAAATTTGAATATGACTGTTGGATTAGTGTCTAAGTCCATAACTATTTTGGTATGTACTTGACCCGATGGTGCATGGTCCTTTTGGGTTGCCTTCACCAAAGCAACTTGATAGGATGAATTATGGAGAGAAAGGATTAATTATGATTTATTAATATATTATGAGAATAATATATTAAAGGAGAAATCATATTGTTTAATTGATATTAGTCAAGAATTAATTGATAATTGATTTTGTGGCTAAAAGAGATTATTTAAACTTAAGGGACTGGAACTGTAATGATAAGATAATTGAATTTCGGCTATTGATCACCTTGGAATAATAGGTTGGACGAATTCTATGGGGAAACCAATTAGAAATCATCCAAGGGATATTATATAAGGGTCCATGGGCTGCTTAGGGCTTAAGTAGTCAGATTAGGCTTTCCTAGTTGAAAACCCTAATAGCCTACATGTATATATAGTACCCTTAAGCCCCAAAAACGTGGCTAAAAAGAGTTCCACTAGGGTTTCTGGACATTTTGGGCAGCCTCCTCTCTCCTTATTCTTCATCCTCTTACTCTTGGTGTTTGTGAGCCATTAGAGGAGTGACAATTGTGACTCTAAGCTTTCTAAAGTCATTACAAGGAGGATTTGTGATTGTTATTGCTATATAACAATCAAAGGTAACTCTCTAAACCCTAATTTCAGTTTATAATATGTTAGATCTAAGATTGTAAGTCTTGGATACATTGCATGTACAATAGAGAAACCTAGATCCAAGCATTAGGGTTTGCATGAGCACATAGGATGTTCTTTTGGCTAAAACCCATCAGTGGTATTAGAGCCTTGATTGGTTTTTGTTGTATGTGATGTTATGTTGAATTATTAACTGAAAATCGAATTCTGGCCTTCTGTACAAACTGACTCGGCGAGTCTGCCCTACTCGACGAGTTCCAATGTGTGACTTAGCGAGTCGGAGCGTCAGACAGAGGGAATTTCGGATTTTATTGCTGTTTTGCTTAAGGATAATTACCATATTCATTTTAAACTTATAAAATACGATTTTTAATGCTTTTAAAAGATTATCCTTGCCAAAACACAAGATAATTACCAATTGATTAGATAATAACTTCCTTATATGATTAAAGATTGATTATTTGTATTAATTGGGTAATTTATCTTGCAAGAAGTTGAAATTAGGTCAAATATAGATAATGACAAATTAATTGTTTAATTTCTATTATTTGTTATTTGATCCTTGTGTTGTGAAAAAGTTTTCATTGTGCCCATGTAAGTTTTATGGTTTAAATTTGAACTTAAAGGTTTTGTTTTGAAATTTAAATAGTTGAAACCCTAATGTTTTGAAATATTTCAAAACTTTCCCTCAAGTTTTGGAATTTAAAAGTTGATTAAAAGTTTAATTTAGAAATGTTAAAATTCTGAAACCCTAGTATTGTTTTTGAAAAGTTCAAATCACACCCTTATGGTTTTTTTAATTAATTAAGGTGTATAATTAAAAGAGATTTAATAAACCCATATAGTTTTGGTTTACATTTAATTAAATTAAAAGTATAATTTATTAAATTAGAACACCCAGTGTTTTAAAAATGTAAAATACACCCTATACTATATATAACATTAAAAGTCTAATATTATATATATGTATGAGTAAAAGTCAGTCTTACCGTTAGTAGGCCTCATTCACGAAGCTGGTCTATAAGAGGTGTTTAAGGAAATTGCCTATAAAATGGCGATTGAATGGGTATCCACTCTTACCCACCGTACTCTTGACTAGTGGAGGGTCGTTAGCCGAACGGGTAGGATAGGACATAAACCTTCCATTATAAGTATAATGAAGTACAAAAGTAACTAAATGCTTTTATAAAATTCTCAATCTTAGTTACTTTAGGCGAAAGTGAATTGATGCAATTTCATAAAATTACACTTTGTGCCCTTGCGAAGATGTTAGTGGAGCGTGTGTGGTTAACCGGCACACTAAATGGTTCTAAGAAAAGGTAGCAAAGGATGACTCAATGTTTGTCATAGTTCAGTGGAGCGTGTGTGGTTAACCGGCACATCGAATAGGTGATTGTAACATTGAGGGCACCATGTAAGTTTGCATGGTTATTCACACCCTGTTTTGTGATCCTCGGCATCCCAGTCACAAATCGAGGGGCATATCGAGATTTAAACATGCCATTGAAAAGTTCAATGAATCTCAAAAGATCTAGGAATTTTCAATAGATTTAAAACTTAAATTTCCTTTTCGTTTTTCATGGTGGAAATTAGTGAATCGTCATTCACTTACCTTCAAATGTTCTGCAATTTGGGTTACGACATCCCTCTCCCAAGTTGTAGAGTATTGTGTTGGGTCCTAGCCTTAATATCTCATTTTGGTGATTTATTAAGGACTCAATCAATCAACTAACTTGAATTTTTCTCTCCCGTTTTGTAGATGTCAGAGTATGACAACTATGGTCTTCCCAAATCCCGTGGAACAATCTTTTCACATGAAGATGATATTTCACGATTCGATCGAGGAACATGAGATCATGCTTCACTTCCTCCACCTCCTCCTATTGTTCTCCCTAACCTACAAGTTCATAAGATTGAAAAATTCAAACTCACTCAAGCCCTTTTGGAAAGTAAACATGAAGGAAAGTCAGTGTGTGCACACGTCCTAGAGATGAAGTCACACATTGATAAGTTAAGAATGTTGGGGTCTGTTGTCTGTGAGGAGCTGGCTGTTGACTGGGTTCTTCAGTCACTTCCTGACTCATATAGTGAGTTCGTAAGAGAGTACTATATGATGAACCACGACGTAACCCTCATCGATCTCACCTATATGCTTATTGCTGCTGAATCAGCAATGATTTGGCGCACTGGAAAAGCAAAGTTGATTGGTGGATCTTCCTTCCAGACCTCTATGGATATAGGCAATGGAAACGAAAGGCATGCCATGATCGAAAAGTTTGATGATAAGAGAAAGGAAAAGTCAGAAGTAGTTACGTGTGCTGTTCCAAAAGAGTCAATTTGCTTTTATTGCCAAGAGAAGGGGCATTGGAGACGAAGTTGCCCTATTTACGTGAGAGATCTAAGAGATGGGAGAGTCAAAACGTATGGCTCTACTTTAGGTAAAATCCATTAACTAACTCTTTTAAGTTCCTATTCTAGATTCTTAATACATGATGTGATAAGATTACATTTCGATGTTTTGTAGGATCAAAGAAAAGAGAGGAAGCTTAAGGGAAGAAGTGAGCGGAATCTAATCGTGAAAAAATGTATTTCGATCGCATTAATTTAAGATTAGAATCTTGAGCTACTACTTGGAGTTAGAATAAGATTGCTACGAAATATGTATTAACATAGTTTTTCAATTAAATTGCATTGTAAGGACAAATTTTTTCCGCAGTAAAATAAATTTTGATTTTATATTATTTATATATCCTTGCAATGGCGTGTATGAAAAATTGATGTTTGTAAGTTTCTATTATTAGCAATAATGGATTTCATTCTTAATTATGTTATTTGTGGAAAGGTCAAGAATTTACCAAATAGGGAAAGTTTCTCATCGCCCAAGTTTCAATTGGATAGAAACTTGGAATCATACAACTTGATTGCATGATGAATCAGAAATTTCATATTTGGAAATTAGACTAATTCATTGACAAAGTGTCAAGTGAAGGACTAGGAGATCAAGTACACAAGGTTGTGTGTTGATCAAGTCCACCACAAGAGTAACAAAGATATTCGTCATGATTTACTAAGGTTAAGTAAATATGATTATACTTATGAGATTAAGTGTAATTCTCAGTTGATTGAAAAAGTTTTAATCAATAGCAGAACAAATAAGAAGAATCAAATAGGCAGAAAGATAAAAGTTTCTCTATTCTAAGAAGAAGGGAGAGTACTTTTATTATGTTTTATGATAGGTCTTAATGATTAAGAACCATATCTCAATTGATCCTCTAAGTGAGTCTCAGTGCAATTGTACGTCTGAGAAGAGGAATCATGAATTGAAGAAATGGTTAAATCAAGAAGTCACTCATACTTCGTTCCAAAAAAAGTCTTAGAGATAAGATTGTGAAATTGAGTGACAAGTCTTAAGAAGGTTTATAACATTCATCAAATGTAGAATTTGAAAAAGGTTTTCTTATTCTTGCACATTTGAAATTGGAAAGCTGTGATGTCTTGGATAAGACAAAAACCAACTAGGACCAATTTTGTGAAGTGTTTTGTCTTGATAAAAGCTACACTACCTCTTGAATATTTGTTTGTCAATAAATGTTTATTGACAAAAAGAATCTTATATGTCAAGGAGTCAGTGGGAGTCTTAATGGTCTTGAAAAGTTTCAAGAACTAATCAAGAATAAACCTTATCGATCATCACTAGCACACGACTTGAGGTTTACAACCTATCGTGTTGACATTATTTTGTTTATGTGCCATTCCAATTGAGTTAATTATGCATGTTGAGTTCTATGACTTCTCATTTGAACGCGTAAAAGGCAAGCACCTTGATCAATGAAAAGTACATTGATAGGAAAGGGTGAGCTGCTTAACTACTTGGAAAACATGGTGGGCAGCCGTGTTACCATAAGGCAAGAGATCAATATTAAGAAGGTTCGGTCCATATGAGTTTGGATTTGTCGCAAACTTTGGTTTTGGGCAAATTCGCATGGATAGGAACACATACACCATTAAAATCTAAGTGTCATAAGATTTCCTCCTTCATGAAAATGATTGTGAGGAAATGCTTTCACTAAGAGAGATTTTAAGAAGATAGTGATTGTAAAATTGTATTCTCGAATTCGATTATGGTTACGGTATCCCTTTCCATGATACGAATTGTGAGATTTCGCAATTAATCTGAATAGTTTAGACACACATATGAGCTATCTAAGGAAAAGGTGTATAATACTAAGAAGCTTAGATAAAAGATTATCAAAGCACAAGGTATTAGAAATATGAACTTAAGAAATTCAATAGGTATTGTTTTTCTAGAAGTTAAGCTGTTTTTTGAATACATGTCAAAGCTAGTGGGAGCATAAGTGTTATGCTTATATGATAATAATCATCATGATAGTGGGAGCATAAATGTTGTGCTTATATGATTATTAAGGCAAGTATTGCAAGTTAGCAATATTAATTATAGAAAACAAGAGTTATACTTTGCAAAGTCGTAAGGGTTGAATAGTTGTTTTGCTATAATTAAGGGAGAGAATATTGTACTTCATTTCAAATCTAAAGGCTTAGGTTGTGGAATGTTAATAAATTTAGTCAAGGATACATAGTGCGTTCTCAAAGTTTTGATTATGATTATGACATCCCTCTTCATAGTTCGAATTGTGAGAACGTGACACATTAAATATTATGGCAGAAGATTGATAAAGTATCGTATATTTATGTAAGACATTATGCATCGTATCCCATACGCTTCGGGTATAGGATTGATTGCAAGTGATATTATATTTGACCATTCTAAAGTTTTCCAAATGTCTAGCACATTTAGAGGGAAAAAGGACTAGAATCAGTTTTGACTAAAATAATTAAACAACTATCAAAGGACGATCCAAAGCTCGCTGAGGATTGGTCACTTGTGAGTAGTTGGAAGTATGGTATTGGATGGACCATATCGACATTATTATGAATAGATAAGATTCTATTAAGAATAAGTTGTCATATGGCAAAATATGAAAATGTTTCCATATTGGGAGTTGGATATTGAGAATCTATGTCTAGATTAGAAACTTTCATGCAAGAAGGATGTTCAAAGGAATGTACTTTTAGTGAGAGACATCATATCTATAGAATTGTTTCTGATAGAGATTGGCCAAGTCTTGATGATTTTGAGCTATGAATTTAGGAAATGATCATTGCATAAAATGTTAGAATCTAGCATATTCTATAAGTGGCAAGAATTTGATATTCTTATACTTATGATAAGGATTGGGAGTTGTGAAATGAGTATGATTGGAAATGTGTTCTTTTGATCTATTTCACAAAGTAAGGACCGTAGGTAAACATTGTGTGCATGCTAAGAGCATGGGACAATTGTTGTTATAATTCAAGTAAGAAGTTGATTACCCGAAACAACAAATAATGAGTAATCAATATGGTGATTAAATAAAATGTTTTATTTATACCCAGAGTTTGGGGCCATATGGGATTAGTATTATTCTTGTGTTTCACTTTGCATGTTTTGACTTCCTGAATAATTAAATTGATTCAGAACAATCAAATTATTCGAACGGACCACAGTCGTTCATATGTTGGATGTATGTATGAATGAAGACTATCGTGAATTGGTGTGTGGATTGTCTAAAGTGTATTAGACATAAGAAAATGTTTGTTGCAACGTTCATGAGTGCTTATGAATATGATTCGAGCATTGGATTAAACCCACGCTCACTTGGATCACTTCATGGATTTTATCACGAGTGATTGGTGAGACGATAATATCTTATATTCTTGAAACCGAGATGTGTGAGTTGTATCTTACGAGTCGGTTACACATTGATAATATGTAACCGCAACAGTAACTTGGTGTCATAAAACATATTATTGTGTGTGATTCGGTGAGTGAGTGAAAGCAAGCATTGAATCAAAGTTTATCCATTCTTTGTATCCAAAGTGGGATGAAAGCGATATATGTGGTCCCCTCGATGATTTAGTGATGACACCCTAAGCGCTTGGCCAAGCCGAGACTAATTTGATGTGTTCAATTGTAGTCTATTGTCAGTCATCATAAATTGGAAATCGGGAAACAGTATAGAGAGAATGACTGAAATCCATGTCTCACGTCTATACGATATCTACTATGGAGGAATATATGATCCCTTATCTAAAGGACACGCGTTTCTGATAAGATCAGAGTTGACAGCGGCTTTTGAAAGCTACGATTGCAGATCAGGATCTGAAGTCGTACGTAGAATAGTTATTACACTTATCCAAGTGGGAGACTGTTGGATTAGTGTCTAAGTCCATAACTATTTTGTTATGTACTTGACCCGATGGTGCATGGTCATTTTGGGTTGCCTTCACCAAAGCAACTTGATAGGATGAATTATGGAGAGAAAGGATTAATTATGATTTATTAATATATTATGAGAATAATATATTAAAGGAGAAATCATATTGTTTAATTGATATTAGTCAAGAATTAATTGATAATTGATTTTGTGGCTAAAAGAGATTAATTAAACTTAAGGGACTGGAACTGTAATTATAAGATAATTGCATTTGGGCTATGGATCACCTTGGAATAATAGGTTGGACTAATTCTATGAGGAAACCCATTAGAAATTGTCCAAGGGATATTCTAAAAGGGTCCATGGGCTGCTTAGGGCTTAAGCAGTCAGATTAGGGTTTCCTAGTTGAAAACCCTAATAGCCTACATGTATATATAGTACCCTTAAGCCCCAAAAACATGACTAAAAAGAGTTCCACTAGGGTTTCTGGACGTTTTGGGCAGCCTCCTCTCTCCTTATTCTTCATCCTCTTGCTCTTGGCGTTTGTGAGCCATTAGAGGAGTGACAATTGTGACTCTAAGCTTTCTAAAGTCATTACAAGGAGGATTTGTGATTGTTATTACTATATAACAATCAAAGGTAATTCTCTAAACCCTAATTTTAGTTTATAATTTGTTAGATCTAAGAATGTAAGTCTTGGATACATTGCATGTACAATAGAGAAACCTAGATCCAAGCGTTAGGGTTTGCATGAGCACATAGGATGTTCTTTTGGCTAAAACCCATCAAAGTGATGGCATTGCTACTATCATCATCTTTTCCTGATAGTTGGTCTGGTATAGTGACAGCGGTTAGTAGCCCAGTTGGGGGTGCTAAGCTGAAATTTGAAGGCAATAGCGATTTAATACTTGGTGAGGTTCATGGAGCTTTTATTATAGGGAAAATAACTCTTGAGGGTAACTAACTGTTGCGTTTGTTTCCATTTGGTCTCTCTCCTTTTTTTGTACTCAATATACCATCAAACTTATTGTTTGTGTTCACCAACCCTTTTGATCGGCTTTTGACTTGTGACAGCCAGTCAAAGGATTATGGTGAACACAAACAACAAGTTCGATGGTATATTGAGTACAAAAAACGGAAAGGGACAAAATGAGAACAAACTCAATAGTTGGTTACCCTCTTGAGTCATTTTCCCCGAAAAGTTAAATGAAATTAAAGTTGCAAAATTATCAAAGACCGCAACCTTCTTTGACCATAATGTATATGAAGAGCATTTCGGAGGGGTAACTTCGTTAAAACATGGTCTATGTTATGCTTACTGTGGCTAGCTATCAACACCTCTCTGCAAAAGGATATGGTTGTGTATGAGAGGTATATTTATCAGCATAAATGTTTACCTTAAGGTATATTATGGTGATGTGTCTGCAAAAGTTGCATGATATTGTACATATCGATGTTGTATCTTATCCCATGAATTCAATCTTAAAGGTAAGTAAACTAAAAAAATCACAACACTTGTGATTCCATTCGTTTGTAGACTTGTCTACAATCCATGATACGATAAATCATTTGATTGGAAATGTAAATGTAGTCATCAAATGCACCTGCTTAGTCAAGATTCCTCTAACAAATATTCAAGTGCATTAAAAAGTTGTACATGTACGAATAATGTTCTTTCGTGGGTTATGTTTTGAAGAAAAGTCATTATCAACAGGAGATGATGTGGGATTTGCTATAAATGAGTAAAGGGAAAATGAATCAGAAGGGTAACAAATTGTTGCATTTGTTCTCATTTGGCCCATTTCCTTTTTTTGTACTCAATATACCATCAAACTTGTTGTTTATGTTCACCATAACCGTTTGATCGGCTATCACAGGTCAAAAGTCGGTCAAAAAGGTTATGGTGAACACAAACAACAAGTTCGATGGTATGTTGAGTACAAAAAAAAGGGACCAAATGAAAACAAACGCAATAGTTAGTTACCCTCAAGAGTCATTTTCCCTTTATTATATATATAATTGTTTTAAAATTATAGAATAATAATTAGAAAAACTATTAACAACAAATTATAAATTATACAATATTATCTTTAAAAGGATTAAATTTAATTAAACATCATAATCGGATTTAAAAGATGATCATATAAATAAATTTTAAATTAATCGATCAAAATAATTGTTAGAAATAACATTAAAACGAAATGTTAAATTAAACATCGTAGGCTTAATTGTTAATTTAAATATTATGTTAAATTCAAAATATAAATCAAAATGTTAAATAAACTTAAAAATGTATTCAAATACTTTTTTTGAAAGTAGTTAAAAAAAGTTTAAAGTAGTTAAAAAAAGTTTAAATATTATAAAGGTAGAACTACATATGAATAATACTAAATGGTTTTAAAATTATGAAAATCAAAATATAAATTATGTAACCTTAAACCATCTTCATTTGTAAACCTAATCTATCACTTAATATTTTTGTCATCACATTATTCTAATTATTTTCACCTCTAATTAAGTGACCAATCCAATAGTCAAGCTTTTTCTATAGTTTTTTTATGAATTTTGTTTATTGATTTTCGTCTATCTAAAATATTTCATACAACCACTTCATTTAGTTTCTCGTTTTTTAAACATATTATATTTCAATATGAAATATTTTAAAATAAGGTTGTCATTAGAAATTAATATATAAACATTTTATAAACGACAAACTATGATAGAAATAATTATACAGTTAAATAAATGGAAAATATTTAAACTAAATTATAATTAAAGAGTTAAAAAAATATGATCAAATTAAAAAGGGTTAAATGCATAAACTGTTATAGTATATTGACCACTCAATATATATTGAGTGGTCGGTATAAATATACAAAAGATATCAAATTCAATGCTATTAAATATGCTATTAAATGAAAATAATCGATGAGTCAATACAAAAAAGCTCTAAAATAAATGGTCGTAAAGAATGTTCTTACATTTAGTACTATTATATTTAAAATAAACATCATGATGGAAATCAAAATATGGTCATATACGTAAAACTTCAAATTGATCAATCATAACACTTTCTAGAGATAACATTAAATTAAGAATTATATTTAATTTTATTTATTCGCAAACTACGTGTATACTTTATTGAATAATATTGTTCAGAATAGTTGAGATTATATCTAAAATAAGTGTAATATATATTATGTAAAAGTTAATATCAATAAGATAACCATTTTAAAACATATATATTTCAACATTTTAACAATATTCTTTTACCTTGCATAACACGCAGGAATTTATCTAGTCGAATTATATACCACATCACTAAGAGCGAAAAATAGGAGAGGATGTGTGATTTCTTCATGATATAAGTCTTAAAATCACATTCTTGGTGATTCTAATCCAAATTCAAAAAGTATAACTATTCTTTATTACTTTATTCATTTAGTTGATGTTCTAAGTTTAAAGATTAAGGCTTGATTTTTTTTAATGAAGATAAATGTGGATATATACTAAAGATTTGGATTAAAATGGTCTAATGGAGCATGTTATTGAAGGAAACATTCATAAATTATGCTACATTATGTGGGTTTACCAAATTTGAATCATGTTGATTATTCAAATTTTTTACAAACTGTGTATTTTAAGATATGATGTTTAAAATGTTAATGTAATCTTTATACTTTGAGATGGTTTGTGATTTTATCAAAGATGTATGTTGTTTTGCCTTGAAAACATTATAAAGTGGAATAATTGGAATATATTAAAGTGGAATAATTGGAATATATGATAATACAAGTAAGATATAATGTTTAAAAAGCTAATGTAATCATATACTATGATACAGTTGTGATTTTGTCAAGATATATGTTGGTTTGTCTTGGAAACATTATAAATTATAATAGAATATTCATGAAGTTAGAACTTTAGTGGAAAAATTGGAATATATGATCATATAAATATTTTTCTAAAGGAACTGGTCTAATCTCAATACACACTTCGGTCTATATTTTAATTATTTTTTTATTGGTAATCAATTTCTTTCTTAATGTTTTCTAAAAAGTGATTTTATTGGAATTGTTAACATTATTTAATACACCTAATTGATTGACATATTATTGTACATATTTTGCTTTAGAAATTTAATTTTAAATTTTAATTGTATTATATATTACAATTGCAATGAAGTTAATAATATATATATATATATATATATATATATATATATATATATATATATATAAACTATCATATGTCAATATTTGTAAAAACTATTAAAACAATATTATTTTCTAATAATAAAAATATTATGATAATTTTACTTTAATACATTTAATTATATGTGATTAAATACACAAGACCAACTTTTGAATCAAAAACGTGAAAATAAATATTTTCTATATAAATCATATATACACATGTGGTTATATATATATATATATATATATATATATATATATATATATAACCACATGTGATTATATATCTAATCACATATGGTTTATATGGAAAAGATTCAATTTCGCATTCCTGATACAATAGTTATATTTTATCACATTAAGCACATGTGGTTAAAAACATATAATCATATGTGACTAAATACATGAGAAAGTTTATTGAATCGACACAAAAATGAATATGCTCTACATAAATCATATATGGTTAAATACATATAATCACATGTTATTAAATACACGATAACAACTAATGAATCGAGAATGTGAAAACAAATATTATCCACATAAATCATATGTGATTAAATACATATAATCACATAAGATTAAACCCACCACCCACACCCACCTCCTCCACCCACCATATGTTAAAATGAATCTTGTCCATATAAATTGTATTTGATTATATACACCTAATCCTATACGATTAAACACACGAGAATTAGTTTTAAGTAAAGAACAAGAAAATAAAGTATCTGAAAATAAATCTTGCCCACATAAATAGTATGTGATTAAATACATAAAATCACATGTGATTATAGGGACAAGATTCATTTTTGTCCATATAAATCATATATGATTAAATACATATAATCATATATGATTTATATGGACAAAAATGAATATTGTCCATATAATCACATATGATTTATGTATTTAATCGCATTTGATTCAATACATGACAAAAATTATTAATTTGAAAACGAGAAAATGAATATTATCCGTATAAATCATATGTTATTGGATACATATAATCATATGTGATTAAGTATATGAGCATAACTATTGAATCGAGATTGTAATAAATTGTGTCCACATAAATCATATTTGATTAAATACATATAATCACATGTGATTAAATACATGAGACCAACTATTGAATGGAAAACGCAAAGATAAATATTGTCCAAATAAATCATATGTGTTTAAATACATATAATCACATTTGATTATATGTATCTAATCACATGTGATTTATGTGGATAAAATTCATTTTCACTTTCTCGATTCAATAGTTGTTCCTGTCTATTTAATCAAACTTGATTAAATATACCTAATCACATATGATTTATATGGAAAAGAATCATTTTCGCATTTTCAAATTATGAATCACATATGTGATTATATATATATATATATATATATATATATATATATATATATATATATATATATATAATCACATGTGATTATATACACAACAATAACTAATAAATTAAGAACAAGAAAACAAATAATTTTCACATAAATCATATGCGATTAAATACATATAATATCATTTGGTTAAAGACACCAGACCAACTATTGAATAGCAAAATAAGAAATGAATATTGTCCACATAAACCAAATATGATTAAATACATATAAGCACATGTGATTATATGTATATAATCACATATATTTTTTTGAAGAATATTCATTTTCATTTTCTCGATTCAATAATTGTTCTCTTTTTATTTAATCACATATGACTTATATGGACGAAAATGAATTTTGTCCATATAAATCATATGTGATGAAATACATATATAATCACATGTAATTATATATATATATATATATATATATATATATATATATATATATATATATATATATATATATATATATATATACGAGAAAAACTATTAAATCAAGAATGTCAAAACAAATCTTTGTCCACATTAATCATATGTGATTAAATACTTATAATTACATGTGATTAAATACATGAGAACTACTAGTGAATCAAAAATGCAAAATGAATATTTTCCATATAAATTATATGTGATTGTATACATATAATCATATGTGATTTATGTCATTCTATGCATTTAATCACATCTAATTTATGTGATGAAATACATATAACCACACATGACTTATGTCATTCTATGCATTTAATCACATGTGGTATTGGTGGTTGTAGGTAGTAGATGGTGGTCGTGTAGTGGAGATAGGTAATAGTGGTGGTCGGTATGAGGGTGGTGGGTGGCGGTAGTGGTGGATGGGTGGTAGGTGATGGGGTCGTGGGGGATAGTTGGTTATATGGTGGTTGTGGGTGGTCGTATGGGTGGTGGGGGTGGTGGAAGGTCAATGCGTTGGTGGTGGTACTGTTAATGGGTAGGATATAGAGGGTGATAGTGATAGGTGGTGGTGGTGTGTGGTAATATATGGTGGTAGTGGAGGATGGTGGTGGTAAGTGGTTAGTGGTAATGATGTTGGTAGGCGGTGGTTGTGGGTGGTGGTTGATGGTAGGGATGATGGTGGTGTGTGGTGATGATGTTGATGGGTGGTCGTAATGGTGGTGGGTGGTCGTGGTCGTGGGAGGTGGTGTTAAGTGGTTGTGGTGGAGTGACGACTACTGGTGGTGGGTGGTGGTGGTGATGGGCGGTGGTTGGTAAGTAATGGAGGTGGGTGGTGGAGGTGGATGGTGATGATGGTTGGTGGTTGGTGGGTGGTGGTGGTTATGGGTGGTGGTGATAGGCGGTGCAATAGGGTGTTGGTAGTGGTGGGTGGGTGGTGATGGATGGTGGTGGGGATAATGGTGTTGGGGTGATAGTGGCGGGTAATATGTGCGTTGGGCGTACCACTGCGTAGTAAAACCCCTATTTTCAAGGTTTTAAACCTTATTTATGGTCTCTAACCCCTTGAGGGTCCTTCCTATCATTAGCCACCACCGTCTTGATCCTCTTACTCGAAACTCTAACATCATCTCACTTATTTTGAGCCTTGGCATCATTTATAAGCTTATTTCTCCATTAGAAGGTGGGATCTTGAAGAACAAGGTGGTGGCAATATGGAAGAAGGATTTGTTGGATAAGGTGTCTAAGCCAATAACTAAATTAGTATAATATTGAATTATTAGTAAAGTCGTTTTGGGTTTCCCTCAAACCTAGAAATTATTTGGAATACTTTTTGGAGAGAGAGAGAGAGAGGGAGAGAGAGAGACCGGTTTATTAACTTATTATATAGTTAATAAATTTATTAGAAATCAAAAAAAAATGATTTATTTATATATTATGAGAATATTTTATATTAATTAGAAATAGTATTATTTAATTATGAATTAATAATAAATTAATTGGAATTAATTTGGGATTAATTGGTTTAATTAAAAGTGGAAGGACTAAAGGTGACGATGTTCAAAAGTAAACATTGGCCAATTCTAGAACCTCCCAAGGAGGGGGACAAATTCTAGATGGTCTTTAGGGATTTTCTTGGGTAATAAGGAAGCCTATGAGTCCATAGGGAGTAAGAAAAGGGGATAAGACTTATCTAAAGAAACCTTTCTTAGCCTAGTTCCCTTAGTCACCTATATAAATCCTCCTAAGGTTTCATAATTTCGTCCAACCCTTATACAAGAGTGAGAACCAAAAATTCTCATTCCCTCTGCTCTCTCCTTTTTAGCCTCCAACTTGCTAGGGTTTGGGTGTGAGCCATTGGAGACACGAGACTTCTGGTGCTTGCTTTCTGAAAACCAATAAATGAAGGATTACTAGTTTATTTTCATTAAACGAAGGATTACTAGTTTATATACACTAATAAACTAAGGGATTATTTTCTAATAAACCATTGGTGATTTTCAAAAATAGTAATGTACTTCTAGGGTTCCTGATACTCAATAGTTGTTTGCAAATCGTAGTGAGAACATATATCCTTTAGGGTGCATGAGAACTTAGGGTTTATGTTAAATCACAAAAAATAGAATTTTTTTTTGTAACATATAAAACTCATCAGTGATATCAGATTCATTGTTCTCATTGATCTTACACAAAGTTGAATAAGATCAAAATTACGGTTTATAGAAACCAAACCCTAATGGGGGCATTAATTGCTAGGGTTCTTGAAACCCTAGCCTCCATCCATAGAATTTTCAAAATTTGCTAGGGTTTTAGAAACCCTAGCCTTCTTAGCCCATTTTCGAAAATTAGGGAACCCTTTTAGGGTTTATCTAGTTTCCTTAATTGTTGTTTTAAAAGCCTTAAAATAGAATAATGAAAACCTGATAAACCCAAACCCTATTTTCGAAAATTAGGGGGTTTTGGATTAGGATTTAAATTAATTTAATTAAAAGATAAAGATTAAATCATAATTGGTTTAAATTTAATTAAATTAAGAGTTTACTTTAGATAATTAATATGTAAACATTGTATTTTGAAAAAGTTTTAAAATACACTGTATATATATGTATTATTAAGAGTTAATTACTATATGTATAAGATTAAGTCAGTCGGGTCGCTAGTATGTCTCATTCACGAAGCCAGACTCTAAGGGGGGGGGGGGGGTATAAGGAAACTGCCTATAAAATGGTAGTTGAATGAGTGTCCACTCTCACCCACTACTTTCTTGTTTAGTGGAGGGTCGTTAGCAGAATGGATCTGAGAGGACATTAACTTCATTAAAAGTAAAATGATATTGAAGTACTAGAACTCTTTTATAAAATCTCACTCTAGTTACTTTAGGAAAATGTGAAAAGTATGCTAATCCATGAAAATGCACATCATGCCTTATATGTTGTTAATGGAGTGTGTGGTTAACCGGCACACTAATTGGGACTATAAAAAGATATGATGTACATCTTGAAAATTATCATTGTTGATGGAGCGTGTGTGATTAACCAGCACATCAATGTGAGATGGTAAATGACATCAAGGTTTTCAACCAGTTTTGCATGGTTATTCACATCTTGTTTATGATCATCGGCATCCCAGTCACAAAAGTGAGAGAATAATCTGAGATTTAACATGTCATTGATAAGGACAAATGAATCTCAAAAGATCTAGGAGTTTCATAAGATTGGAATTGGTAAAAGCCTTACCTACCTAAAATAGATTTGAATTTGATTATGACATCCCTCTTCAAAGTTAGAATTGAAAATATGGATCCTAGCCTTAATTTAAATGTATGGGTTAATAATTAAGGATTAAAATCAACTAACTTGAATTCTTCTTTTCTCCTATTTTAAAATATCTTATGAAGATAGAAATGTTCTTCCTCATTCTTAAGGAAATAGTTTTCCTCCATATTCTAGAGATGGTCTTCCAATTTCAAGTCAACGTGAAATTGTTTTCCCTTCCTTAGGAAATAATGGAACTAGATGTCATCTCTCTTAAAATTTCCTCCTCCTATGACTATCCCAACGTCACGTTTTCCTCAAGTTGAAAGATACAAGACTACTTAATCCATATTGGCATGTATACATTAAGATGGAAACTTTGTGTGTACACATATTCTAAAAATAAAATCGCACATTGACAAGTTGGATAGATTGGGTGTCGTTTTTCCCAAGGGCGCAAGCCATTGACTTGGTTTTTCTCTCGCTTCCAAAGTCATATGATCAGTTCAATGAGAATTTTTATATGAGGAATATTTACATAATTGATCTAACCCAATTGTTGATAGTTGTTGAAGAAGAAATGCTTAAGAGCACATCTAAATCAAAGATGCTAATTGGGTCTGATTCCAAGGTTTCCATGGACATTAACAATGGTGGTCCAGAAAATATTTCTCTTCCCAATGGAAAGGGGTTGTCCAAGATCAAACTATTTGACCATATGGTAAAGAGAAATGGGTAGTTATGGGATCTTTCCATGTGTTGACCCCAAATAGTCTATTTGTTTTACTACCAATTGAGGGGAAATTGGAAACAAAGCTGCCCAAAATGCCTGAAAGATCATAGAGATAATAAAATCAAGTTGTGTGACTCTACTTCAGGTACATCCATTATCTGAATCCATTGTTTTATAAGTTCCTACTCATAGACTCATAATACATGACGTGATGATCACATTTGATGGTATTAAAGGAGCTAAGAGAAAGAAAGAAGCTTGAGCAAGAAGAGTTAAATCTGATCTTAAGAAATGGATTTGGTCACATGGTTTGATTATTAGAATTTGGAGCTGCTACTAAGGAGTTTGGATAATTTAAATTTCTATTACTCTTCGGATATATCTAGAAACATGGTTTTCGTTTTATGCTTTGTAAGGACAAGTTCAAAATTTTTCGTTTATTTTCAATAAAAGTGAAATTTTGGTTCATTTGGTTGCCTCATTTTATATATTTTCTTGCAATGGAATTTATAAAAGTGTTGGTTACATTTCTAATATTAGCAATATTAATTGTGGAATTGATTCTTATGATATCGTTTGTGATATTGTCATAATTCACCAAGTGAAAAGAAATCTCATCACTAACTGGACAGATACCTGGTGTTGTACAAGTCATGTTGTATAATATATGAGAATCTTGTTCGTTGGAAAACTATGACTAATTCATTGATCACATCTTTATGTCAGTCAAGTGAAGGACTAATGGATCTAGTACATGTTGATATGGACTATTCAGATCCACCACAAAGGACGATAACTCTATTCGTTATGATTTTCTAATGTTTCGGTAAATATGTTTTGTTCATAAGATTCCACAGAATTCTACTACTTTAGAAAAGGTTTTCAAAGAATAGCAGAACAAATAGAAGAATCTTTTAGGTAGAAAGATAGAAGTTTCTCCAATCTTTGAAAGGAATGGAGAGTACTTTAGCATCATGTTTTATGATCATCTTCATGATTGTGGAACTATATCACAATTGATCCTCAAAGAACATCTTAGTGAAAATGTGTGACTAAGAAGAGGAATCGGATTTTGTTGAAAAATAGTTCAATAAAGAGATGAATCATACTTCATTCCAAATCAAGTTGTAGAGCCATGCTCTAGTAACTACAAATTGTATCTTGAAACTCATTTCAAACTAAGAAGGTTGAAAACACCTCAAAATATGTGGAGTAAAAAAAAATTGTTACTCTAGCACATATAGAAATGGAGTTGTGATGTTTATTCGTTAATCAAGAAACAAAGGATAAATTGGGACTTATTCTATGAAGTTTTTTCTTGTTGGGAATCCACATGAACTTTTGAATATTTATTTTAGCTCGTAAAGAAGATAAAACTTATATGTCAAGAAGTCCGTGGAAGTCGTATTGATCTTGAGAGTTTCAAGAATCAACCGACAATAAACCTTTTAGTTATCACTGGCACGCGACCTGAGGTTGATAACCAGTCGTGTTTGATTGAGACATTCTTATTTATGTACACCATCCATTTGAGTTGGCAATGCTTATGAGTTCTATGTTTTTTATTTAACTACATAATCAAAAAGCACGTTGGTCAGTGAAAGTACATTAATAAATATGGTTGAGTTGCTAACAACATGGAAGCACTGTTAGGCCCTTATGCTACCAGAAGTCAAGAAATTTAGAATAGTGAAGTTTAATCCATGAAGGAAAGCAAAATTTGAATTTAGTTTTTTCCTAAACCTTATCTTATGATTATAGGATGCAAATGATAGATTCATATGGATTGGAACGTATGCACCTTGAAATCTATGGGGTAAAGATTCACTCTAATTCATGAAAATGATTATAAGGAATCACTCTCGCTGGAAGATTTTAAAAATATGATAAAGATCAATATGCATATTGGCTATGTTAATTGCATTCTCAAATTCATAATATGATTACGAAATCCCTTTTTCATATTTGAAATTGTGAGGAATAGCAAAGGAACCGTTTGAACTTTCATAACATATATCTATAAGTTTTGAAAGGGTTTAAACACACACATAAACTATCTAATTAAGGTGCATATTCTAAGAAGCCTAGTTGGAGACTTATCGAAGCATCGTGTAACAGAAATATGTACTTCAGTAAGAAATTCAAGAGTAGTAATTTCTAGAAGCCCAGTTAATTTTTGGATACATGTCAAAGCTAGTGGGAGCATAATTGTTATGCTAGTATTGTATTTTGACAATACTGTTCGTAGGGAACAAAGTTTTTAATTTTCAATTTTCAAAGTTTGGTAATTGTTTCGCTGTAGTAGACTTAAGGAAGAGGGAACTCGTAATTCTTTTTTAATCTAAAGGATTAGATCGTATAGGTTAATAGAACTTAGTCATAGACGTATATGAATATCATGTTAAAATGGTTCGACATAGGAAATTATATATATGGAAATATTATAGAAAGATATTGAAGATATCAGATCCTTATATAATATATAATGAGTCGAGTCCCATATGCTTCGGATGTAAGATCAATTACATATGCTATAATATTCACGTATTCTAATTTTTCACATGCTCGGAGCATTGTGAGAGAAAAGAACTAGAATTTTGTGTGACTAAAGTTGTTAAACAATTGTCAAGAACATTCTAAGATTATACCAAAAGATTGGTTGCTTATGGACAGTTAGGAGTATGATATTAATTTGGATAGACCATAGTGACATGATTCTGGATTGAGATGGTTCTTGATCAGAATTGACAGTCATATGGAAATATGGAAATGTTTCCATAATGGGAGATACTTGAAAAGACTACATGTGAGTTGGAAACGTTAATGTAAGAGAAGTGTTCAAGGAGTGTACCTTGAATTTGAACCTTCATTATCATGGAATTGTTTCTAGTAACAAAATTATAATGGAACATTTAGTAATATCGTTGGCTCAATCTCTGTGACTTTGAAGCCTCGACATTACAAAAGGTCAATGCATGTAAGGTTGGAATTCCAATACACTTTAGATAGTGATAGGAATGTGGAATTGTGAAATGAGCATCATTGGAATAGTGTCCAGTCAATATGTCCACAAAGGAAGGACCATAGAGAGGCATAGTATGCATGTTCATAACATGGCATGACTGATGTTATTTAATTCAAGTGGAAAGTTGAATACTTGAAACATTATATAATGAATAAATTCGTAATTATTATGGTGATTAAATAATAGAGATTTTTTATATTCAATAGGGTTGAGACCATTATTAATTAGTTTATTATTGTGTTTGTCACACCCCCGGACCAGAAGGCGGAAACGTCCGGAGGCGGGTGACTTCATTGTGCAGTATCATAACCATTGAATATAAATGAAACAAAGCAATCCAAACATCATACATTGAGATAACAAACTTACATTGTTTACATATTGTATTTGTTCTTCGAGTTACACAAAAGATACATAAGTAGAAAACTTCAAACTACAACTAAATAGTCTTGCATCAGCGTCCCTTGTTACCTGCTTACTAGATCCCTGAGAATACAAGTCATTTTGAAAAGCATCAACTAAAAAGTTGGTGAGTTCATAAGCATTTTTGTATAAAATCGTTTACACTTGTTTTAGAATCGTTCTCATTGTACTTTCAGAAAATCCGATATTTTCTATGAAATCGTTTGAAGTCTTGCCTTGAAAATCAAGGATATATGTGTGTATGACATTACTTTTGTTCATCCTTATAAGGAGTGATTTTTGAAAAGTAGTGTGATTTGAAAAGCGAGATGTGTACGAGAATAGTTCTTTGAATAGTAATAGTCAACCGTTTCCAGAAAAATACCTTATTTTCAAAAAGGAAATATGCTTGAAAATCTTGTTCCTTTTATCGAGTAAAATTGAGTGTGTGCGTTCTATTTTATCGTTATCGAAATCATAGAAAAATCGTTTTCTCCAGAAAATCCTATATTTTCTGCTATAAAATATTCGTAAGTTCTAGTTTATTGTTATCGAAATCGTAGAGATATCGTTTTCCCCAGAAAATCCTATATTTTCTGCTATAAAATAATCGTAAGTTCTAGTTTCCAACTATGTATATGTGTGGGTTAGTTTATCGTTATCAAAACCGTTTACAAACATTTTCCACAGAGTCCGCTTTTTAATTTGTAAAAATAGCAGTATTACGACTCTATACTTGTTAGGAGAAAGAATCAATCTGGCTATTTTGGACATTTTACGCGATGAAGAAGGACATTCAACACAACAAATGTGGACCATCACCTATCACGTGTAGGACAGTCAACACAACGTGCCAAAATTTATTTATGAGGTTTTCCTTACATAAATTTCTAGTTAATAGAACATATTCTAGTGAGTCGTTATAACCATACTAATTTGACGGAGTGTCTGTTTTGGTGTTTCTCAGATGCCCTCGGTTTGGAAAAGACATTTGTCACCCTAGACTGGCCTGTCTAGCTGTAGCGAACAGCGAAGGTGCGGGGTGTCAACCCCATATAGATCTATACATAAATTCCCGCTCTACCTCCAGGAGACTCTGGCTATAACTCCTTACAGGACTTAGACGTACACTAATATTTTTATATTTAGGCACTTTTGAGATTTGTTTGACTAGAATTAACAACCTTTTGAGCAATCTTTAGAGATCCAATATTTATTAGATATATAATGAAATGCGTACTCATTGAATAGAAATATCGTTCTCGTTCCATATCGTTGATTGTGCTCGTTAACTGGGTGCTCATGTTCGTTCCTTTTCGTTTATTGAAAAACAAGTCATTTTAGTCAAGAGAAAAGTGTCAAGTTATAATTTGTATAAATTTATAACTGCCAGTTATGACACGCATTTTCTGTTTTATAACATATAGAACACTACTTATGTTGTTGGAAGTTTTACGACATGCAAATATTTCTGTCATAAAGGCTCTATTTGTGTAATTTCTTGACGCAAACTTTTATGTTGAATATTTATAAAATACTCCCAGATAGTTTGAAAAATATTCACAAAGTTTCTATTTTTGAAAAATCACTAGAAATTGTGTCCACTTAGTAAGGTCCCTTTTGATAACTTTTAACTTTAGACATGAAAGCATAGATAAAGGGGTTAAGTTGGACACACTCAATAGTTGGGAGGCTCTTTTGCACAAACTATCCCCTGTTGTTTATGAAATTGAGAAATCCTACGTTCATGAGTATATTACTAAAATATTGATTTAATAATATTTCACACACACATACAAACATAAGTATATATGCAATCATTAAAGAGTTTAGGCAAGATTTGACTTGTACTCTCCCCCAAAAACATTAAAACATTGAAAAATGTAGGGTATGAAGCTCACCTTGAGTTGGTTGAGGAGTTATCTGGAGTTATGGAGTGAAGATCTCGAGCTTAAACTATGGCTGAGATGAGGAACTTCTCTGGGGAAATGTTTTCTTTAAGGTGGTTATCACATATTATTATGAATAAAATAATATGGATTCATCTTGAAATATTATAAAATATTAGATGATTGGGGGAATTTACCTTACAATTTCCCAGGAAGAAGTTGAGAAACTTCCTTTCAGCAAGATTCCTTGTTCTTCCTTTGGAGATGAGTGTGTGAGAGAAGATGAGAGGAGTGAGAGGAAATGGAAGGTCAAATCTTTCTTCTACTGTCGTTGCTTAAGAGTATAAGAAAAGGAAAGGAATCTTCGGTGTATGGGGATCCGGTGGTCCATGCATGGATATTTGGTGGGTAAAGCATGGGATACTATGATTTGCATGGGGAAATGAGGATTTCATCAAATCACAAAGTAAATCCCTTTGTCCTTTTCTTGATTTAGGATAAGGTTTTCCTAAATCCCGAACATTTATTTTTATGAAAAATATGCTTAAAATAATTGATTTTAGCATAAAATAAGGGTTTAAGGGGTTTAGGATAGGAAAATACAAGTTTGGTGTAATTTTCGGCGTCAAAATGCCTTAAAATGGTGAAAAAGTCCGAAAATAATGAAAATCCGGAGTGGGATCAAGCTCCTACGAAGGTCCGAAGGGCTTAGGAGAAGTTCTGGAGTCAGCTTCTAATTTCTAAAGTAAAGGAGTACATTTTCGAAGCACTTTCTCGGATTCCGAAGCCATCTGCTTAATTCCGGAGCGAAGCCAGCAGTCCGGACCGAGGGTTCCGAAGTCGGCTGAACTTTCCGAAGCGAGACTAGCCTTCCGTATGAGAGGATACTGCGAGATGGTCCGGATGAGAGGCTTCCAATGCAAAGAAGGTTCTGAAGCAAAGGAGGTTCCGAAGTGAGAAGCTTCTTGGTTTCTTAGAAGGTATCCGGACCAAGAAGAGTCTGGACCAAGAGGTTCAGGACCAAGAGGAATCCGGACCAAGAGGTTCCTTTTGAGGTTTCCTCTTCCGGTTTTGAGCTGTTTTCGACTGAGGAAGGTACTTAGGGAGATTTGAGATACATGGAGAGATTTGGAAGAGATTTCACATACTTGGAGAGATTTAGGAGAGATTCCCTATACTTGGAGAGATTTCGCATATTTAGAGAGATTTGGGAGAGATTTCACATACTTGGAGAGATTTGGGAGAGATTCACTATACTTGGAGAGATTTGGCATACTTAGAGAGATTTGGGAGAGATTCACCATACTTGGAGAGATTTGGGAGAGATTCACTATACTTGGAGAGATTTGGCATACTTAGAGAGATTTGGGAGAGATTTACCATACTTGGAGAGATTTGGGAGAGATTCATAATACTTAGAGAGATTTGGGAGAGATTCACTATACTTGGAGAGATTTCGGAGAGATTCACTATACTTGGAGAGATTTCGGAGAGATTCACTATACTTGGAGAGATTTGCATTCTAACACTATATGGCTCCTTAAGAACTCATATTGAACATTTAGGTGTGTTAGCACAAGTCTCACAATAGTCCTTGCTTACTTGAGGATGAAATTTCCTAGCCAAAAAAGCTAGTTGTGACAGTGTTTCACCTTCCATGTTTTACTTCCTGAATAATTTGACTATTCAAATTCCACAGTCATTTATACTTTTAGAAATAAGTAGTGAATTAAGGTTGTCATGAATTGGATTGTAGATTGTCTAAGGAGTTTAGACGTAGCAATTGTGTTGTTATAATATTCATGAGTACTTAGAAAATGGAGATGATAATTCTGAGATGATAATATCTTATATTCTTGAAATTGAGATATATGAGTTGTAATTTATAAATCGGTTGTGCTTTGGTATTGCAAAAACGCAACAGTAACGCAATGTCATAAAACGTAGTGTCATGTATGATTTGGTGAGTAGAAGATACAAGCATGTGAGTCAAAATTTATTTGTTCCTTTTGCCCTAACACGAAAAAGCAATATCTTTGGCCCCCTCGATGATTTGATGTCGACATCTGAAGTGCTTTGTCGAGCTCGACCTGAATTGATGTGTTCAATTAATAGTCTAAATTCAGTCGTCATAAATCGGGAAATCGAGAAATAGAATTTTGGACAATGAGATTGATTTCAATCCATGTCTCATATCCATATGATACCTAGAAGAATGGTGGAATATTTGATCACTTATCTAAATGACAAATATCTGATCGGATCAGAGTTCGACAGTTGCTTCGGAAAGCACCATTTGTTGTTTAATTTGGAAGTATACATGTAATCTAGTTTTAGACATATCCAAGTGGGAGACTATTGGATTAGGTGTCTAATACAATAATTTAAATTAGTATAATCTTGAATTATTACGAAAGTTCTTTTGGGTTGCCCTCAAACCTAATAATTGAGTGAAAATACTTTTTGGAAAGAGAGATTGGCTTATTGATTTATTATATAGTTAATAAATTAAGTAGAAATCAAAATAAATGATTTATTAATATATTATGAGAATAATGTATTAATTAGAAATAGTATTATTTAATTATGAATTAATCAGAAATTGATTGGAATTAATTTTGGGATTAATTGGATTATTTAAAAGTAGAAGGACTAAAGGTGACAATGTTCAAAAGTTAAACATTGGCTAATTCTACAAACTCTCTATGAGGGGGGGGGGGCAAATTCTAGATGGTCTTTAGGGGTTTTCTTGGGCAATAAGGAAGCCTAGGAGTCCATAGGGAGTAAGAAAAGGGGGATAAGGCTTATCTAAGGAAACCTTTCTTATCCTAGTTCCCTTAGTCACCTATATAAACCATCCTAAGGGTTCATAATTTCGTCCGGCCCTTCTACAAGAGTGAGAAAAAAGATTATCATTCCCTCTCCTCTCTCCTTTTTAGCCTCCAACTTGCTAGTGTTTGGGTGTGAGCCATTAGAGACACGAGACTTCTGGTGCTTGCTTTCTGAAAACCAATAAATGAAGGATTACTAGTTTATTTTCAATAATAAGCTAAGGTAAGTATTTTCTAATAACCCTTTTGTGATTTTCAAAAATAGCAATGTAGTTCGAGGGTTCCTAATGTTCAATAGTTGTTTGCAAATCATAGTGAGACCATAGATCCTTTATGGTGCATGTGAACTTTGGGGTTATGTTGAACCACCAAAAATAGATTTTTTTGTAACATATAAAACCCATCAGGATTATAGCATAGATCCAGCAAGAATACATCATTTCTGGACCTTTATGAGTAAAAAGCTTCAAACTTGCTCATTAGTTTCATAGATCTTGTTAATTTTCATATTTGTCACTTTTTTGTCACTTTAGTGCATAAAGTTTAGATCTTGAAAATTTGTGACCTTGTTATGGATAAATTTGGAAACTTTATCCATCTAAACATCATATTAATTCAGATCTGAAAGTTGGAGACTTGAACTTAATGTATTAAGTTGAGAAAGATGCATTTTTGGTCCCTTTAAGACTTAAAGACTAGATCTTGGTTATTTAAAACATACTAATGGATAAAGTTGAAACTTTATCCGTTATGGAGCTATTAGGAACCATAAAAATGTGATCTTGGTCCCTTTCTTCCCTCTATGCAAGAGTTATGCTGCCTTGGTTTGTGTATTAAGTTAGGGTTTTGGTATGTAGGCTCTTTCTAGCCATAGAAAGTCATAAAGTTGGAAACTTTATGACTTAGAATATTATTGTAACGCCTGTGTTTCTGGGCTAGGCATTAATGATGATGTCATAGTCTAGGTTAACCTTTGTAACCCATTTTGAAATAATAAGAATGTATTATTTGAGTATTATGTGTTCTATGTTTAATTGTGTGGCCTAATTGAATTAAGAATAAAAATAAGCGTAAAAATAAAATGTTAGATAAAACCGATATCGATACATGAGACATAGTGGTCGTGAAAAGGATTTCGTATATATAAAGAATGTCGAAATCCGAGTTATAACGAAGAAGTTATGACATGTCGAAGTTTCGCGACAGAACCGACACGACGCTGAATGACGTAAAATATGAATTTAAGATAGAGCGATATATAGCCTTACTTATCTAAACAAAAGTTGTAGAATACGTTAAACCGAGAGCGTGCATAAAAAGAACGTCTAAATCTGAATTCGTATGACGAAGTTATGATTTTTTGAAGTTTCGACTTAGCAGTATGCAGCCCGAAACTCGAATATAAGATCGAGTGATTTTAGCCGAAACAATCTAAATGAGAATCGAAGATCTCATCGATAGTAGTCCAATGGTGAAAAGACAGACGAAAACGGACGTCAGATAAAGAAGTTATGAATTTCTAACGGAGTTTTCCTGTCTCGGCCTACTAAAAATAATATAATAAAAACAAAGTCAAAATTAGCCGACAGAGTCTAAACGAAAGTTGTAGAGCATAATCTTACCTACGTATGGATATAAAGAACGTAGAAAACGGAGATCGTATGTGAAAGTTATGAATTGCTGAAGTTCGAGGCGCGCATCCCAAATGGGGAACGCCCCGCGTTCGGAGCCCAGAGCCTGTCCCGTCGCCTGTTAAGTCTGAAGTTCGTAAGCAGTGACGCATGGCGGAATACGCTGCGTTTGTTCACGGAACATGCTGCGTACGGGAACGCAATGCGTTCGTTTAGGAAACGCGCTGCGTTCGAAGGGTCAGCCTCCCCCTATAAATAGAATGCAAGGTCTCCGGGATTTGTTGCTCATTTCTTCTCTCTCACTCCTTATTGCCTCATTTTGCGTGCAATTTATACCCCTGAAGCCCTGGTATCATCCCAAGACCCGAAGCGAGTCCCGAATCCCCGAAGATCCCGAGAAGTAAAGTTTCCGAGCCGAAACTCTGCCCGCGAGAAGCCCGGTTTTTGTGAAGATCTCCCGGTTTCACCGAAGAAATACTACTCTTATAGCCGTAGTGCTGCCTGATCATCTTCTGATCAAGTGAGTGTATATTCCCTTTCTTCTAACACATAGATATGAAGTATCTACTTTAGAATACGTGTTACGTGTGTATAAATATATGTATATATATATATATGTTATCTGTTTATTTGGGATGAGTATTGAATGAGTATCTTATCAGTTTTTAAGTTACATATGAATGCATTTGTATGTTGTTATCTACAAAAATGTTGGGTAGAACTTGGGTAGATAGTTGATGCGTGATAAACTGATGAGAGGCCTCGATGTGATTGTGATCTAGTCATTCAGCAGATTATGGATGACGACCATAGACTCTTTCTAAACTGTCATGTGGAATGGTGGCAGGCTCATAACCTATAGGTGTTGGTGAACTTGGGTGTTCATTTGTTGTATTCTATCCCCCTCATGGTTGCCTTAGGACATTCATTGCTGAGGAAACCCCTTTGCAGTATTGTCTGTCCCGATGAAAATCCTAGATTAGGTCCCTTGTGATAGTTGTTGTTTTAGGGACGTAAGTGAGGATAACGGGAATGGTAATCAAGTTATTGTTGTTTGGTGAAATTAAATATAATTATTTATTATGGGTTGAAAACCCTATATGCTCACCAGGATCCCAAGCCTGACCCACTCAGGTTCTTTCTATTACAGGTAGTGGCGCGAGAGCATAAGTTGGAGAACTTGTGAAGATGTTTTAGTTTATAGACCAGTAGTTATATATAACTGTGTAAGGTCTATGTTTCATTGTTTATGCTTTTGTGTCTGTATCGGAACATGACATCCCGAGTTTTGATATATAATGAAAATACATTTCTTTAAGAAATGCTTTGATAAATCTTATTTTATCATGTAATGTTTTGGGGACAAATTCCGCAACTCTTTTAAATCAATGGATTTACTTTGAAATTATTTTAAAAGAATAAATGAAACCGGTCTTTTCTGGCCGTGATTTTGAGGATGTCACAATTTTTGGGACTAGATTTGAGCTTTGGACGTAAGATCTTAATGAAATAATCACTTAATGAAAGTAAATGGAATTGGTCGAGTACGTTGGGCGTACCTGGTAGTACGTTGAGCATACCAGGCTAGAGCCTTGTAATCAAGAAGGGATCTACTACCCTGAGCATAGTGATTGAGTACATTGTGCATACTCGGTCTGTGTTGACCTCCTTTGACTTTTTGACTTTTTGAATTTGACCAAGTTTGACCTAAGGGCAAATTGGGTAATTTGAATAGTAATTGAGATTTAGGTCCTTGTTAATTATATAGGTAACCGGTAGAGATGGATTTTGGAGCAGTGATCGGTGCAGCTATTCTTTCAAATTGTGATATGAGTCTCCTCACTGTACTTATGGTTCGAAAGCATCAATACCGACCCACTGTGTTATGTTGTAGGATAGTAGCGCTCTTCATGACACTTACTGATATATGTGAATGTGCTTGTTGTCTTTGTGACTCTTGCTAGGATGACTGTATGTGTAGCTATAGGGGTGAAATAGACCCGTATCGGTTGAAAGAATCTGAAGGAGTCGGAAGAGACACAGAGATTCGGAAGGGACTCAGATAGTCAGAAGGGACTCAGCGAGTCGGTAAGGACTCGGTGATTTAGAAGGGACTCAAAGAGTCGTAAGGGACTTATGGGTGAAATACACCCGTTATATGTTTTAGTATGATATGTATGTATGATGTGGATCTATAGTATGTGGTACTTTGGGGAACTCACTAATTTTGTGCTTACAGTTTGTGTTTATGGCTTCAAGTATTTCCGTTCAAAAAATTCTAATCATCATTTTTTTGTTCAAGAAAACCCAACGAACTTAACATTTTGTTTAAAAAATCCAAACTATTGTTTTTGTTTAATTCTCATTAAGGCCAATCGGCTAATAGAAGTCAATGAAGAGAAACAGATTACATGGAATTAAATATCGAGAAAATGACTTGTAAGACCAATGAAGTTTCCAACCCATTCAAAAAACCACAATCATGTTTTGTTTGCTCAAAAAAACCTAACGAACTTAACATTTTTTCTAAAAAAAAAACCCAACGAACATACACTTTTGTTCAATTCTCATTAGAGACAACCAGATTCATTAGGTATACAATTAGTTGTCAAATGACATGGCATTATAGTTAATGACATGGAATAAACCGATTAGAGTTGCCCTTTATATATCGATTTAGAGCTTGGAGAAGAGAAAAATGAACGGTGTCTGTTTTCGATATCTTGTAATGGCTATTTCTTCTTCTTCTTCCTCTCAATCGTTGATGTCTAACTCCAGGTCTACAAAGAAGCATTAGGCTTTCAATGTTTGGAATGAACACTATTTTAGACAAATGAAGGACGTCAGATTAGAATTGTTTTTTATATATCGATTTAGGGCTTGGAATGAAAACTGAAATCTGTGATTCCAACTGTAATCAACAACATTCTTTTAGACAAAAAAAACATTAACCCATCAAGACACAATTGCAGTCACTACAAATTAGCATTAATTCTCACAAAATTGCATTGCTAAAACATAAAGACTACATCATCAATATCACTACAAACATAACAAATAGGAGGATGATGCAACACTTGTGAATCCATAAATTCCTTCTCAAATCTCAATTATGCCAATCCCTTATTTGTCCTCACTTTATAAACATTAAAATAAAGTTCATTGCAAACATTCCAGGCCCAATGCTTCTTTGTAGATCTTGTCATCTTGAATTAGACATCAACGATTGAGAGGAAGAAGAAGAAGTAGCCTTTAATAGAGATCGAACACAGACGTCATTTGTTTTTCTATTCTCCAAGCCCTAGATCGATTTATAAAGGGCAATTCTAATCTATTTATTTCATGTCATAAAATATAATTCCATTTCATTCGTCAACTAAATGTATAATGAATCTGGTTGCCTCTAATGAGAATTGAACGAAAATGTAAGTTCTTTGGCTTTTTTTAGACAAAAGGTTAAGTTTCTTGGGTTTTTTTGAATAGACAAAACATGATTGGGGTTTTTGAACGATTTGGAAAATCCGTTGGTCTTACAATTCTATTTCTCGATATTTAATTCCACATAATAAACATTGTCATGTGTTTCTCTTTGTTGACTTCTATTAGCCGGTAGAGTCTTCTGTTAACCCATAGATGTCGGTTGACCTTAATGAGAATTGAACAAAAGTATAATTTAGTTGGGATTTTTTTAGACAAAAGGTTAAGTTCGTTGGGTTTTTCTGAACAGACAAAAGATGATTGGGGTTTTTTGAATGGCTTGAAAACTTTATCAGGCTTGTAAGTCATTTTAATCTTATAAAAAGCAACCATGCATCAGATAAAGAACAACCTTGTTGCATTTCTATAGCAATCGGAAGACCACATGCTTCATTTATCCCTACAACCATTGTCCCCTATCAATTTTAAATATAATGTTTAATAAATTAAATTATTGAAAACAAAATAAATAAATAAAGTTTAGTTATGAATTGAACTCGAAGTTGACTAAAAAAAACTTGAAATTGTTTCATTTTGTTCTTAATGAACTTTAAGGGTCCGAAGATGATAAAGCAACATTCACCTCTTTAGGGGAAGAACCTATCTTTCTTTGTACAACCTAAAAACAAATTATTAAATATTAAATAATTTGTTATTTAAAAATAGAGATTGAAAAGTCAACTTATAACTTACATTGTGGTCAATAGGGATCTCGAACATGAGGCTTCCGTCATCTAGTATACTTGAAGTTTGTACTTGCTACTTTCTTTATACTGGAATCCTTTCACTCCAGTCAAAACACACTAAAAACATGTGTTAATTTTTAGATTATTCTTTTGTGTATATGAATATGATTAAATAAATTAAAAAGATGAAATAAATGAAAAGTACAAGTACCTTGATTTTACCCTCGACATTGTTGGTTCAGCCCTGTTTCACACAGCAAAAACAGAGAAAAAAAAAAGGAGAAGATAGGGGCAACTGTTTTGTGTTTATTCCCATTCTATTAGCTCATCAACTACAAGTATATTTAAACAAGATAAATTCAACTACTTATCCTAAAATTACTGCACCTACTGGCCACTAAATCTCTATGTGGTATACTTAGTCATACTCCTAACAAAAGACTAAAATACCCCTAAATACAACACATAACTTTGACTTGGTTTGGATTAACACCAACAGACATGAAAGGCTTTATGTCTTGATTCGGCCCATTTAACTGATAAAGTGCTCATGTGTTTGAAAGGGTTTTCAGTGTTTCTACCATATGAAGAAGAAGAGAAATTAAATATCCTCCTAACTTTTGTACCTACCAATCCTCCTACCCATTTAAATGATGACATGTGTCATGTTAGTATCCCAAAATATCATTAAATTTCAATAAATGAACATTAAATGTTACACATGTCACCATTTAATTGGGTAGGAGGATATGTAGGAACAAAAAGTAGGAAGATATTTAATTTATCGAAGAACAATGACTCTCACTAGCTTGAGCTTCTCTCTTATTTGAAAAGTCAAGAATAACAGTGGTCTCTTCTGTAACCGTATTATGATTATGAGTGGAAAATTCATCATGTTCCCTATGAAGGGGAATAAGAACACAAGAATTTGATGACACTCTTCCATTAACATGAGGTGTAGTAGTACCTACATAAATGCATCATATTTTAATACGGTCATATGGATATAAACAAATTGAATATGTAGTAAGCGGTCATTTGATAGTTGCTAACTGGGTTAGAATAGACTGAGTTAGAGGCTTGGACTTAATCCAAAGAAAAAAATGGATACGAAAAACATGGACCAAAGACCAAGCCCAAAACTGAAGAGTAAAACTCAGTTGCTAGCTTTTTTTCTCGGGCCATATTAGAAGAAAAGTGGTGGACTCTGTCAAATGTTATCAAATGTTATGACCGAGTCAGGGGGTTTTGAAGTAAATCAAACACAATTATTGGAAATAAGGATTGAGTCCTAGCTTTGGACCCGATCATAACCATGTTTATTATGTTTTTTTATTTGTTATATATTATTATTATTAAACAAACAAACATGGACGAGGCTTTCTACTTAATTAAACAAAACAACATCGACAAGATTTTTTATTCTTAATTATAAAGAACCAAAAGAACTCGGATACCTTGGTCATCTACCTATATTGGAGTTGCATTTTGAGAGGCTTGATTATTTGAGGATCCAAAAACATATTCCCTATGAAAAGGAACCGAAGAATTTGATGACATATTTCCATAGTCTACGTACAGTTTAAAAAAAAGAACTTGAAGCAAAGAAATGATGATAGAAAGTTGGTAGCGTGATGATAATGTGTCATTATTATAAATCATACTTCACCAAGTTATATTATATATCCATACAACACTAAACGGGAAAAAAAGAAAAGAAACAGGGGCTTAGTGTGCATTCTTTTTTTAGATTTAAAGTATACATAAATTAGGCACAAAAGGCAACGAAAACATGACCATAGTATATAAACAAACCAAATGTTCATGGGAAATTTTGTTGTGTTTATTTATTTATGAAATGGTTTTTGGCACTTTAGCACAAAAAAGTTTGGTGAATTTACATATTTAGTCACTCAAGTATTTTTTGTGCACAATAGGTCATTAAAATTAAGTTTTACCTATCAATTGCACCATTATGTGACCTGATAAGGCGGATACTTTGGTGATGTTGGCAGATTTCTATATTTTTTAAGGGCTGTGTAATCTCTCACTTCTTTATCTAAAAATGGCAAAACTTATCTCCATGTTACTTGCTTTCATCTTCATCTTCACCTTTATTCTTGTTGCTAGACCTACTGCAAATCCACTAGAAGGTTAACACCATTGACACCATTCTTACTAATGACTAACACCATTGACATCGTTCTTTCACTCTATTCTGATTTCATAAACACCTACTAATTAGTGTTGTAAAACTCGCCGAGTTGGCCGATTACTCCTCCGAGTACTCGCTACTCGGCCCCTTGCCAAGACGAGTTACAGATTCCCGAGTACTCCCTGATGGGCCCCTTAATGAACTGAGCAATGTTGAAAATCGGTCAACTAGGTGATTAATATGTATAATATACTTAATGATTTATTATTTATCACATACACCTGTGATTATTACTACATATATATATATATATATATATATATATATATATATATATATATATATATATATATATCTTAAATTTTCAGTAATTACTCACGAAATGAGACTGTTATGTGTTTTTCAGTTTTTGTGTATTCACATTTATCTAATTTTGTTATATATTTCAATCAACTTATGGTTTTAACTTACGATTTTGACATATATAATTTCCCTAAAAATATTTCTACATGAATTACCAAATCCGAGTACTCGCTACTCGGTAGTCGACCGAATAGGTACCGAGTAACGAGTTTTACAACCTTGCTACTAATGATTAACACCATTGACACCATTCTTACTCGTGATGTGTGAAGTTCATCAAGAGTTGAAGTTCACATTCTACTTCCCACCACCATCCACCATCGTCCACCACCATCAACCCCCTCCATCTATCATCGTCCACCACCACCTAACTGCTATTAATGCTAATGAAATTATCATCATCGTGTGATTCTAACCATTATTGTAAGTCAAATAGTGTCTCCTCCTTACTGCCTCAACTCAAAATAACAAGATTAAAAAATAGAAATTAATCACAACCACCACCATACAATCCACCACCAAATATGGAGGCATACATTACCTTTAAGGAAAACACAGATCGATAACATTCAAGAAAAACACAGATCGATTAGCTTTAAGAACTTCACTATCTTTATGAACTTAATCTCTCTCAAAGAAACCTATATCCAGATTGATACTAAAGAAAAAGATTAGCTATCACTATCGCTCTCAAACAAGGCGAAAGATTTACCCTTTTCTGCACCATGTAATCGAACTAAAAACTCAAAAACTAAAATAATTGAACCAAAAACTCAAAATCCAGTTTAACTCATGTGAAAATCAAATCCAAACCTGCAAGAAAAATATTTTCACAGATCTGGAATCAAGAATCATCGATGAATAATAGGCTTTTCATATTTTTTTTCTCATCCACGATTACAGAAACTCATCGTCGATGAAGACAAAGCTATACAAACTCTCATCGGAATGTTACTTTCCGGTATACCTATGGGAGAAAAAACATCGCCATTACTGCCGGATAGAGGTTGTCGTAAGGGAGAATTGTCGTTTCAAGTGAGAGATGAAGGATAATGAATTCAATGATTTTTACTTTTTCTTTTCCTATATTATAAATATTATGTGGCATTGTCTGTCCCCCCTTATTTGCTCTAAAAACCTGATAACCGATTAATAAATTGGTGGTTTCCCAATTTAACATATAAAATATGACTTTTATGACCTATTACGCACAAAAAATACTTGAGTGATTAAATGTGTAAATTCGTCAAATTTTGTTGTGCTACAGTGCCAAAAACTCTTTATAAAAAAACAAACATGAACAAGATTTTCGATTATTCAATTTGGACACAATTAACTTTGTCTAGTCGTCATCTTATAAAGATAAATAAATAAATAAATAAATATATATATATATATATATATATATATATATATATATATAATAAAATAAAGCAAATAAGTTTTTTTAAGGGAAAATGACTGTAACGCCTGTGTTTCTGGGCCTGCCATTAATATTGATATAATAGTCTAGGTTAACCTTTGTAACCCGTTTTGAAATAATAGAAGAATATTATTTGAGTATTATGTGTTTTGTGCTTAATTGCTTAATTATGTGGTTCGATTAATTAAGAATAAAAATAAGCGTCAAAATTAAAGTGTAAAATAAACTTGATATCTTTGGTTAATGTTGTAGTAGTTGAAACGAGATTTCCGAATATATATAGAACGCCCAAATCTGACTTCGTATGAGGAAGTTATGATTTATCGAAGTTTCGGCTTAGCGGTATGCAGCTTGAAATACTCGATTTGAGATCGAGCGGTTTTTAGCCGAAGCAATCTAAACGAGGATCGAAGGTCTCGTTGTTGATATCGAAGCGATAAAAAGTTAGGCGAGAACGGACGTCAAACGAAGAAGTTATGAATTTATAACGAAATTTTTCTGTCCCGACCTATTAAAAATAAATAATAAAAATAAAGTTAAAATTAGCCGACGGAGTCTAAACGAAAGTTGTAGAGCGTAGTCTCACCTTCGCGTGGATATAAAGAACGTCGAAAACGGAGTTCGTATGAAGAAGATATGAATTTTCGAATTTTATTAAATAATTAATAATTAAATTTAATTATTAAATCCGGCATTATCCGAAGAGGAGTCATCGGACTCATCCGAAGTACGCCCAGCGTACTAGCATACGCCCCACGTACAGCGAAGCATGACATGCCTCGCACTCGAGTTCTTCGAATACGTAAGCAATGACGATTCTGAGACAGTACGCCCCGCGTACTCCGAGGCTCCAGCCTCCTATAAATAGGATGCGAGGTCAGCCGACTCCTTTGCTATTTTTCTCTCTTCTCTCTCCCGTTTTGCATCGATTTGCGTGCCAGAAATACCCCGAAGCCCCGGTAATATTCTCGAGCCCCGAAGAAAGTCCCGAGATCCCGAAGATCCCGAGAAGTGCGGTTCCCGAGCCGAAGTTCTGCCCGCGAGAAGTTCGATTTTTGTGAAGATCTTCCAGATCTGCTGAGGATTACTACTTCTACAAGCCGTAGTGCTGTCCGATCATCTTCTGATTAAGTGAGTGTATACTACCTTTCATAAACACGATAATAATACAAGTATGGTTCGAGTGTATTAAGTATATTGTTGTTTATATGTGTGAGTGCGTAGTTACTTTCTTCTAACTCATGATTATGAAGTATTTTATACGAAATACGTGTTATGTGTATAATTTTGTTGTTATGTGTGTGAATGTATATTCATTCTCTTCCATCTCATAGATCTGAATTGCTTTCTATGAAATACGTGTTATGTGGGTGTGCCTCATCTGTTATGTGGAATATATATTGAATGAAAATGATATACAGGTTTTTAAACTATGTATAAAAATATATATTTTTATCTACTAATATGTTGGGTAGAACATGGGTAGATAGTTGGTGTGAAATAAACAGATGAGAGGCCTTGATGTTGTTGTTGTTGTTGTTGATCTAGTTATTCAGCGGAGTATGGATAACGACCACGAACTCTTTCTAGACAGTCCAGTGGAACGCTAGCAGGTTCATAACCTGTAGGTGTTGTGAACGATGTGTTCACCGGTGTACTCTATCCCCCTCATGGTTGCCTTTAGGATATTTATTGTTGAGGAAACCCCCTTAGCAGTGATGTCCGTCCTGATGAAAATCCTAGATTAGGTCCCTTGAGATAGATGTTGTTTTAGGGACGTAAAGTGAGGATAACGGGAATGGGTAATCGGGATAGTGATTGGTTGGTGAAATTAAATATAACTTATTTATTGTGGGTTGAAAACCCTATATGCTCACCAGGCTCCCAAGCCTGACCCACTCAGTTTTAATTGTATTACAGGTAGTGGCGCGAGGGCATAAGATGGTTGAATCATCAAGTTGTTTTGTTTACAAGTCTGTATATGTATATATTTGTTGAATGACTTGTAATGTTATCGTTTATGCTTTATGGTCTGTATCGGAACATGACATCCCGAGTTTTGATTATATGATGAAAATGCATCTCTTGATGAAATGCTTTGATAAATATTATTTTATCATGTTTGTTTTGGGAACAAATTCCGCAACACTTTTAAATCAAAAGGATTTACTCTGAAATTATTTTAAAAAGCATAAATGAAATCAGTCTTTTCTGGCCATGATTTTGGGGATGTCACAGTTGGTATCAGAGCATTAGTTAAAGCGAACTAGGAATTTGTAGGATTTCTAGACTTAAACTTAGAATGCTAAGTGGAATTTTGAGATGTGTGTCTGTTGGATTTTAGACACGAGCACTAGTTTATTTTAGGAAAGTTGCCTAAAATGCTTTTATGTGCTAAATGTTATATGTTGCCATATATGATATTAATTGTTCGGATCTACGGTCTGTTGTCGGCCGGATCTGAAAACCTTATGTGTGTAGGATTCTAAGCGTATGCCTACGTTATTAGAACTAGCATGTAAACGTTTCGGAGTGATAAGGATGATTTGAAATCTATCGTGAATGAAGATCTAAATTTCACCTTATTCGGTGTGTAGATCAAAAATGGTGAGAACAAGGAGTGGCGTTGGAAACGCGGATGAAAACAGGAATCAACCGCCAGTGATTAAGCAAATACCTGTTGTAGCAGCAGCACCAGAACCAATAACAATGGCTGCGGTGCAAGCCATGATTCGGGCTATGTTAGCCGAACAAAGGGATGAAATGCGACAGATGTTGCACGATAATAAGGACGAACCTATCATACCTATTGAGGAACCCGAATTGCTTCCCGAGCAATCGGAGGAAGGGAACAATAGTCGCATTATGAGTCAAGTTGGGACTCAAGGAGAACGAAGGAACGATCCGAAAAGGAGAAACAACAAGGATGGGCGAATGTACAAGAACTTCTTGGGCGCCAAGCCGCCAAGTCTTTGTGGAAGCCCAAGGCCTGTTGAGATAATGGATTGGATCTCCGAAATGGAGATGGTATTTGAAAGTTGCGACTGTAGCAACAAACAGAAGACTGTTTTTGCAGTTAGACAACTGAAGACTGGAGTATTGAGTTGGTGGAAGTTGTTGGCAGATACTATGCCACGAGGAGAAGCCCTGAAAATGTCATGGGAGGAGTTCTTGGAACAACTAAGGGTGCAGTATTGTTCAGAGATAGATCTGATTGATCTGAACAATGAGTTCCAAAACTTGAAGAAGGGGAGGATGAGCATAGATGACTATGCTACTGCATTCACTGAGAAAATGAAGTTATTTTCGTACCTAGTGCCAACGGAACTCTCCAAGATTGAGAGGTTTGCTAATGGACTGCCTGCCGACTTTGGTCCGACAGTCAAGATGGCAACTACTCTGAAAACGGTTGTTCGTGCAGCTAAGAATGTGGAGGCCCAGCAGAAGGAAAAGGGTCTGGAAAGGATAGATGTTGGTGAAAAGAGGAAGTTCGATGGAACTTCAGGGTCCAATAAGAAAAACAAGTTCTCGAAGTCTGGTTCGAGGGGAAGTGGAGGTGAAGCGAAATGGTGCGACAAATGTAAGAAGAAGCATCATGGAAAATGTGAAGCGCGAACACATGCTACAAATGTGGAAAGTCAGAGCACTATGCCAATGAGTGTACCCTCTCTAAGAAAGTTTGCTATGGTTGTGGTGAGGAGGGACACATGTCGAGGGACTGCCTGGAGAAGAAGGAAGCAGCTAGACCCAACATTCCGCCAAAGCCGAAGGCAAGAGCATTCCAGATGACACTGGAAGCTGCTAAAGATGAAGCTGATGTCGCTTCAGGTACCTTTCTCGTTAACAATTTGCCTGCCCAAATTTTATTTGATTCTGGAGCCAACTACTCATTTATATCGCATGAATTTGATAGAAAGCTAGCTTTGCCTGTTGATAGACTAGATAATGCCTTTTAGTCGAAGTTGCTAGTGGCAAGTTTGTACCTGTTAGCCATCGTATGAAAAACATCTTAATTGACCTTAATGAGAATAAGTTTCTCGATGAATTATTGCCTATCGAACTAAATGGTTTCGACATCGTGTTGGGAATGGATTGGCTTAGCGCCAATGATGCCGAAATTTTATGCAAGAAGAAATTAGTTAAAGTAAACCCGCCTAGGAAAGATTCGTTTATGGTGTATGGGGACAAACGCAGAGTGAATTCTGGAATCATTTCCCTAATGAAAGCCAAAAAATGTTTGAACAAGGGATGTACGTCATATTTAGCATTCGTGATCGATGTTAAGAAGGAAAAGAAGGTGATGCAGAATATTCCAGTGGTGTGTGATTATCCGGAAGTATTTCCCGAAGATCTTCCTAGATTACCGCCTGATCGACAAGTGGAATTCTGTATTGACTTGTTGCCAGGGACCACGCCAATAGCAAAAGCACCTTATCGATTAGCACCGACGGAGATGAAGGAGCTGATGATGCAACTTCAGGAGTTATTGGAAAAAGGTTTCATTAGACCTAGTTCATCGCCCTAGGGAGATCCGGTGTTATTCGTGAAGAAGAAAGATGGAAGTATGAGAATGTGCATTGATTACCGAGAGCTGAATAAGGCAACAATAAAGAATAGATATCCGTTGCCGAGGATTGATGACCTGTTCGATCAACTACAAGGTTCGAGCTATTTCTCGAAGATCGATCTAAGGTCAGGATATCATCAGCTAAAAGTAAGAGAGCAAGATATCGAGAAAACTGCATTCAGAACTAGATATGGACACTACGAGTTCTTGGTTATGTCATTTGGACTAACCAATGCTCCGGCAGCATTCATGGATTTAATGAACAGAGTTTGTAATCCGTTCCTAGATAAATCTGTGATAGTGTTCATAGATGACATTCTGATTTATTCGAAAAGCCAAGAGGAGCATGGCAGACACTTGCGAGAAGTGTTAGAAGTCTTGAAGAAGGAGAAGTTGTATGCAAAGTTCTCCAAATGTGATTTTTGGATTCGTGAAGTCCAATTCTTGGGTCGCGTGGTCAACCAAGAAGGGATAATGGTTGATCCAGCAAAGATTGAAGCTGTAATGAAGTGGGAACAACCGAAAAGTCCCACGGAGATTCGAAGCTTTTTGGGATTAGCCGGATATTACCGAAGGTTTATCCAAGGCTTTTCTTCGATCGCTACTCCGTTGACAGCTTTGACCTACAAAGGAGCTACTTATGCTTGGAGTGATAAGCATAAAGAAGCATTCGAGAAGCTAAAGAAGAAGTTATGCGAGGCACCGATAATTTCTCTACCCGATGGAGTTGAAGACTTCGTTGTTTATAGCGATGCGTCTGGGGTTGGATTGGGTTGTGTTTTGACCCAAAGAGAAAAGGTGATAGCATATGCGTCTCGACAGCTGAAGGAGCATGAAAAGAATTACCCGACTCATGATTTGGAGTTGGCAGCGGTAGTTTTCGCTCTGAAAATATGGAGGCATTACCTCTATGGTACGAAGTGCAAACTTTTCACTGATCATAAGAGTCTCCAATATCTCTTTGGTCAGAAGGAATTGAATATGAGGCAACGACGCTGGCTAGAATTACTTAAAGACTACGACTACGAGACACTTTACCACCCCGGTAAAGCTAATGTTGTTGCTGATGCTCTCAGTCGAAAAGTCAATCTTGAAAGGAAAAGGCCAAGAGTGTTGAGAATTGAAGTGGTATCGACCATTGTGGAAAGTATAAAGAAAGCTCAAGAGGAAGCTTCTGAGAAAAATGACCGAAAGGAGGAACGTTTGGGTAAAACGTTGGTGTTTGGTACAAACGGTCATGGACTGAAGGTATTCCAAGATCGTATTTGGGTACCTAAGTCAGGAGGAATTAGGGATCTTCTGATGGAAGAAGCTCACAAAACCATGTACTCGATTCATCCTGGTAGCACTAAAATGTATAGGGGCCTGAAACCGTACTATTGGTGGCCAACGATGAAGCTTGATGTTGCAAAGTATGTGGCCAAGTGTGTGACTTGTGCGAGAGTCAAGACACAACATCAGAAACCGTACGGGAGTTTAGAACCATTGTCTGCCCCTATGGGTAAGTGGGAAGACATTGCTATGGATTTTGTCACTAAACTGCCCAGAACAAAGAATGGTCACGACATGATTTGGGTGGTCGTTGATCGATTCACTAAGAGTGCGCATTTCATAGCAGCCAAGGAGAAATGGTCTATGGAGAAGCTTTCAAATTCTTACGTGAAGGAAATTGTGAGGCTTCACGGTGTTCCGTTAACGATTGTGGCGGATCGTGATAGCCGTTTCACCTCAAGATTTTGGAAAAGTCTACAAGAGGAATTGGGTACCAAGTTGTGTTTAAGTACAGCTTACCATCCGCAGACTGATGGTCAGAGTGAAAGAACGATACAAACACTTGAAGATATGCTGAGAGCATGTACCTTGGACTTCCTAGGTAATTGGGATGAACATTTACCTTTGGTAGAATTTTCCTACAATAATAGTTTCCACTCGAGCATTAAGATGGCACCTTACCAAGCTTTGTATGGACAGAAGTGTCGTACACCGTCTTGTTGGCTTGAGGCTGGGGAAAAGCAGTTTATGGGACCGTAGATGGTTCATCAAACTGCTGAAAAGTTGAAAATAATTAGGGAAAGAATGTTAGCAGCTCAGGATCGTCAAAAGAGCTATGTTGACAAGAAGCGAAGACCGATGACTTTTGAAGTTGGAGATTCGGTTTTGCTTAAAGTCTCACCGTGGAAGGGACTTATAAGATTTGGTAAAAGTGGAAAATTGAATCCAAGGTTTATTGGACCGTTTAAAGTTCTTCAGAGGATTGGGAACCAAGCTTACAAGCTCGAACTACCAAAAGAACTGACTGGAATTCATAACACTTTTCATGTGTGTTATTTGAGGAAGTTCACGGGAGAAGTTCCCGATATAATTCCAATTTCTGAATTGAGAATTGATGAGAACAAAAGGTTGATTGAAGAACCAGAGGCAATTGTTGACCGAAAGACTAAGAAGTTGCGACGCAAGATGGTCGAGTTAGTGCTTGTCCGATGGAAACGCACGAATGGGCCGAATCTCACCTGGGAGACGGAGAGTGACATGATGGGTCGCTATCCGCATTTGTTTGTTGATGTGTGATTCCGGGGACGGAATCATTCTAAGGTGGAGAGAATTGTAACGCCTGTGTTTCTGGGCCTGTCATTAATATTGATATAATAGTCTAGGTTAACCTTTGTAACCCGTTTTGAAATAATAGAAGAATATTATTTGAGTATTATATGTTTTGTGCTTAATTGCTTAATTATGTGGTTCGATTAATTAAGAATAAAAATAAGCGTCAAAATTAAAGTGTAAAATAAACTTGATATCTTTGGTTAATGTTGTAGTAGTTGAAACGAGGTTTCCGAATATATATAGAACGCCCAAATCTGACTTCGTATGAGGAAGTTATGATTTATCGAAGTTTCGGCTTAGCGGTATGCAACCTGAAATACTCGATTTGAGATCGAGCGGTTTTTAGCCAAAGCAATCTAAACGAGGATCGAAGGTCTCGTTGTTGATATCGAAGCGATAAAAAGTTAGGCGAGAACGGACGTCAAACGAAGAAGTTATGAATTTATAACGAAGTTTTTCAGTCCCGGCCTATTAAAAATAAATAATAAAAATAAAGTTAAAATTAGCCGACTGAGTCTTAACGAAAGTTGTAGAGCGTAGTCTCACCTTCGCGTGGATATAAAGAACGTCAAAAACGGAGCTCGTATGAAGAAGATGTGAATTTTCGAAGTTTATTAAATAATTAATAATTAAATTTAATTATTAAATCTGGCATTATCCGAAGAGGAGTCATCGGACTCATCCGAAGTACGCCCAGCGTACTAGCGAACGCCCCGCGTACAGCGAAGCATGACACGCCTCGCACTCGAGTTCTTCGGATACGTAAGCAATGATGATTCTGAGGCAGTACGCCCCGCGTAACGCAATACGCCCCGCGTACTACGAGGCTCCAGCCTCCTATAAATAGGATGCGAGGGCAGCCGACTCCTTTGCTATTTTTCTCTCTTCTCTCTCCCGTTTTGCATCGATTTGCGTGCCAGAAATACCCCGAAGCCCCGGTAATATTCTCGAGCCCCGAAGAAAGTCCCGAGATCCCGAAGATCCCGAGAAGTGCGGTTCCCGAGCCGAAGTTCTGCCCGCGAGAAGTTCGATTTTTGTGAAGATCTTCCAGATCTGCTGAGGATTACTACTTCTACAAGCCGTAGTGTTGTCCGATCATCTTCTGATTAAGTTAGTGTATACTACCTTTCATAAACACGATAATAATACAAGTATGGTTCGAGTGTATTAAGTATATTGTTGTTTATATGTGTGAGTGCGTAGTTACTTTCTTCTAACTCATGATTATGAAGTATTTTATACGAAATACGTGTTATGTGTATAATTTTGTTGTTATGTGTGTGAATGTATATTCATTCTCTTCCATCTCATAGATCTGAATTGCTTTCTATGAAATACGTGTTATGTGGGTGTGCCTCATCTGTTATGTGGAATATATATTGAATGAAAATGATATACAGGTTTTTAAACTATGTATAAAAATATATATTTTTATCTACTAATATGTTGGGTAGAACATGGGTAGATAGTTGGTGTGAAATAAACAGATGAGAGGCCTTGATGTTGTTGTTGTTGTTGTTGATCTAGTTATTCAGCGGAGTATGGATAAAGACCACAGACTCTTTCTAGACAGTCTAGTGGAACGCTAGCAGGTTCATAACCTGTAGGTGTTGTGAACGATATGTTCACCGGTGTACTCTATCCCCCTCATGGTTGCCTTTAGGATATTTATTGTTGAGGAAACCCCCTTAGCAGTGATATCCGTCCCGATGAAAATCCTAGATTAGGTCCCTTGAGATAGATGTTGTTTTAGGGACGTAAAGTGAGGATAACGGGAATGGGTAATCGGGATAGTGATTGGTTGGTGAAATTAAATATAACTTATTTATTGTGGGTTGAAAACCCTATATGCTCACCAGGCTCCCAAGCCTGACCCACTCAGTTTTAATTGTATTACAGGTAGTGGCGCGAGGGCATAAGATGGTTGAATCATCAAGTTGTTTTGTTTACAAGTCTGTATATGTATATATTTGTTGAATGACTTGTAATGTTATCGTTTATGCTTTATGGTCTGTATCGGAACATGACATCCCGAGTTTTGATTATATAATGAGAATGCATCTCTTGATGAAATGCTTTGATAAATATTATTTTATCATGTTTGTTTTGGGCACAAATTCTGCAACACTTTTAAATTAAAAGGATTTACTCTGAAATTATTTTAAAAAGCATAAATGAAATCGGTCTTTTCTGGCCGTGATTTTGGGGATGTCACAATGACTCTTAAGGGTAATTAACTTTTGCGTTTGTACTTATTTGGTCCTTTTTCTTTTTTTGTATTCAATATACCATCGAACTTATTGTTGGTGTTTACCATAGCCCTTTTGACCGGCTTTTGACCTGTGATAGCCGGTCAAAGGGTTATGGTGAACACAAACAATAAGTTCGATGGTACATTGAGTACAAAAAAAAGGAAAGGGACCAAATGAGAACAAATGCAACAGTTGGTTACCCTCCTGATTCATTTTCTCTTTACTCATTTACAGCAAATCTCACGTCATCTCCTAATGAAATTAATGACTATGAGATTCATTATTGATTCTCTTCAAAACATAACTCACGAAAGGACATTATTCATGCATGTACAACATTGTAATGCGCTTAAATATTTATTAGGGGAATCTTGACTAAGCAGGCGCATTTCATGACTACATTTACATTTGCAATCAAATGATTTATCGTATCATGGATTCTAGACACGTCTACAAACGAGTGGAATCACAAGTGCTGTGATTTTTGAGTTTACTTAGCTTTAAGATCGAACTCATGGGATAAGATACAACATCAATATGTACAATATCATGCTGCTTTTGTAAACACATCACCATAATATTGTACATATTGATGTTGTATCTTATCCCATGAGTTCGATCTTAAAGCTAAGTAAACTAAAAAAATCACAGCACTTGTGAATCCACTCGTTTGTAGACTTGTCTAGAATCCATGATACGATAAATCATTTGATTGGAAATGTAAATGTAGTCATGAAATACGTCTGCTTAGTCAAGATTCCCCTAATAAATATTCAAGTGCATTACAAAGTTGTACATGTATGAATAATGTCCTTTCGTAGGTTATGTTTTGAAGATAAGCAAGAATGAATCTCATAAAGTCATTAATATCAGTAGGAGATGATGTGGGATTTGTTGTAAATGAGTAAAGGAAAAATGAATTAGGAGGGTAACCAACTGTTGCGTTTGTTCTCATTTGGTCTCTTTCCTTTTTTTGTACTCAATATACCATCGAACTTGTTGTTTGTGTTCACCATAACCCTTTGACCGGCTATCACAGGTCAAAAGTCGGTAAGGGTTATGGTAAACACCAACAACAAGTTCGATGGTATATTAAATACAAAAAAAAAAAAAAAAAAAAAAAAAAAAAAAAAAAAGACCAAATGAGTACAAACGCAAAAGTTAATTACCCTCAAGAGTCACTTTCCCTTTTTTTAACGAGAAAACCAACAAATGTCAAAGGGTTTTTGGCTTAACGATAAAGAGTCACTTTCTCAATTTAAAGATCATAGGTTCAGGCCTCATTGAAAACATAAGTTATAATTTATGAGTAAATAATTTGTCTTTCAAAAAAAATATTATAAAATAAATGAGAAACAAAAAAAAATAATAAATAAAAAGAAAGTAAAAAAAAATGGACAAGAAACCACAAGTGTTTTAATAGTTTAGTGGAACCAAATGAGTAACTATTTTAATAGTCATTCTTAATACGTCTGTTTAGTAACTATATCCCAATAAACTTGTTATCCCAACATACATACCATGACGAGTTTTTCTATAACTACTTCCTTTTACATAAACTAGAAAAACGGTCAAGTTTAACTACTACATAAATTTACACAAAGAGCGTATTTTTATATGTGAGACATTAGTCTTTAATACATTATGCGTAGATACCTATGCATAGAGAATGACAGCTAAAATATTAATTATATAAAATACTCCGAAGTAGGATAACATTTTGGATGTTTGCCCTAACTAGATCTTCCTCCCTGCAGCATAAACTCAAATACATACTCTCATGGATCTGATTCACAAGCTCTTAAACGTTGTTCTTCCTATTTTAACCATTTTCATGTTACTATTTCTTTATCCCCTGGTCTTACTATTCAGGTTCTTCAACTACTTCATTAAATTCGCTTTCCCTGAAGAACTCGCCGGAAAAGTAGCGCTGATCACCGGAGCTTCTTCTGGTATTGGCGAGGTAAAGTACAAGCAGTTTTACTGTTGAATCGTTGAATTTTTGTTGATAATCGACAATGTATATTGAGATTAACTAACAAACAATAAAACAATTGAAGTATTTGGCGTATGAATATGCAAAAAGAGGAGCGCGTTTAGCATTGGTTGCAAGAAGAAAGGAGCAGCTGGAGGTGGTTGCGGAGAGGGCGAGGGAGTTGGGGTCGCCGGAAGTTATCGTGATTTCCGCCGACGTTTCGAAGGTCGACGACTGTAAGCGGTTTGTCGACGAAACCATCCACCATTTTGGTACCTGTGAGTGTTTACAGTTTCCTTTCATCCTTGTTCGTTGACCTGTATTTTTTCTTAAAATATCTTTTCCTTTAATTTGTTTTTAAATTAATTAATTCCCTTTATTTTATGTGGAAAAGTGAATTATTTTTTTCTTTAATTAATTCTCTTTACTTTATGTGGAAAAGTGAATCACTTGGTGAACAATGCGGGAGTATGCTACATTCAGGAGGATCAGGATCAAAGATGTTCTTTGGAATTGGATTATGTTTCACTCATGGTACTAATCTAAATCATATAATAAATAAATAAAATCACAAATTAAAAACAAATTTGAATTTACTATTTGTCTAATTTTAACAGGACATAAACTTTTGGGGTTCCGTGTATGCAACCCAATTCGCAGTTCCACATTTACGTAAAAGCAAAGGCAAAATAGTCGTCATTTCTTCTTGTGCCGGATGGTTTGCCCTTCCAAAACTAGGAATTTATTGTGTAAGAACAAGTGTTAGATATCAATATCATCACTTCACTTGGTTTAATTTAATTTATTTTACACTGTACCAAAAAATTCTTAATTATTGTGTTTGATATGGTCTTTGTTAGGCAAGCAAAGCAGCGATGATAAGATATTTTGAAACGTTACGTGTCGAGTTTGGTTCAGATATTGGGATAACAATTGTCACCCCTGGAGTTGTCAAATCAGAAATTACAAGCGACAAATGGCTTTCGCAGGTAATACGGGTGGTTCTTGAATGATATCTTTATAAAAAAAAAACAGATAAGGGTTTGAACTTTGAAAAACACTCTAGAGTTTCAATTACAATATGGATTAGATTCTTGGACTCTTATTATGACATCCATCTATCACGTCGTTGTATAACTATTACATCTGACTATTATTGTGCAGGCAAACCTATATTGGGCACCGATGGTGTCAACAGAAGATTGTGTCAAGACAGTTTTAGATAGTATAAGACGTGGAGATGAGTATTTGACGGTGCCAAGATGGATGGGGATTTTCTTTATGTGGAAAACACTTTGTCCCGAGATACTAAAATGGATTACCCGCTTTTTATTCATCACGTGTTCGAAGTATTATCAGGAAAACAAGAAATCATGTTTGTCAGACAAAGGTCATATTGAATGATGTCATGGTATGGTAGTATATGTTTTTTTGTCTTTTTTTTTTGTATGTTTGATTAAAAATGGTGACAAAACAATTTGTCGTGTGTGATGTACTTATCAATTATAAACTATTTTGATTTGACTAAACAATGTATGTTGTACTTTTCACGTGTTTTGTTTTGTAAGGGGATTGAAGAAAAAATAAAAGAAAATTGCAAAATTGGTTCATACACTTTATCAAAAATTACACTTCGAGTCTAACTTTTTTTTGTGTCATGGTTAGTTCAAAATTGAAAACATCATACAGATTTGATCTCTCGAAAATTTAAATCTATTTAAAAATACTACTTTGCCTTCTTGATTTTTTTTCATTTTCTTTTATTCACTTAAATATTTTTATAATTAAAAAAAGAGTAAATTACATTAATAGTTCCTATGATTTGGGTTAATTTGTATGTTTTGTCTCTAATTATTTTTCTTAACTCGGATTTTTTCATCCCTCCCAGACCTCAAATGACCATACTGCTCTTATCTATTTCTTTTCTGATTTTTTATATATAGTTATTAAAAATTCATCTTTGATTAATTAGTTTTTGTATATAAGGCCCCACCCACCCCAACCCTAATTCATCACGTCAACCACCACCATTGTTTTCTCAGTCTGCCACTTCTTCATCGGAAAAAAACCTAATGTTCAACCCTTGATTTAATAAAAACAAAATTTCTACCAATTCAGGAGTTTTTATCCGTAATAGAGTTATTCAAAAAAAAACTATTTCCATTTTAGTATAGTTTCAAAACTATTTATCATACTAGTATTATTTTAAATTTAAAATTAAAATATTGTTTAAAGAAAAAAGAAAACACGTTAGTACCTCTCTGCACCTCGAACAAAATTAAAAAAAATAAAAATAAAAATAAATAAATAAATAAATAAATAAGGGTTCACTCATCTCTCCTCCGTCCATCGGCGACCTTCTGCGTCTACCTCCACCTGTCATTTGCCACCTATGGCTTCCTCCATCCATCGTCAGCCACTTGCAGCTTCGTTAAAGGTATGCTTGATTCTGTTTCAGCTCCTACGTTTCAGATTCCAATTCTGATGTTTCTGTTGCAATTGAGAAACTGATGGAATCGGTTTCTAGCTCCAAAAAGTCTGAATTTGTTTGGTTTAAAAACTGTTCAGGTTCTGTTTTCCTATGTTATGTTCGTTTGTAGCTTGAAATTTTGGTTTTTAGCTCCAAAAACCCGATTTTGTTTAGTTTTCTCTCGGTTTTTAGGTTAAACTACATTGGTTTTCATTTTGTTTATTTGTTTTCATTGGTTTTTAGGTTAAACTACATCGGTATTTAGTTTGATAAAGTTATAATATTAGCAATGAAGTTGAGTTAAATGAAATATTGGAAGATGGAATTGGAGACATGATTGACAATGATGATTTTTCTATAATCTCTTAAGCTATTGTTGTGACTATGTTATGAATATAGACAATGAAGTTGAGTTAAATGAGATATTGAAAGATTGAATTGGTGATGAAGATGATGAAGAAGCATCTTTTGACAACAATGTTCAAGTACCTTCAACTTTTACTAATATGGAATGAACAAATTTGAATATTGATGACAATTGGATTATATCACAATCAACGAGTAAGAACGATTTTACGCGAGAGTTGGAAAAAGATTATTTCAATGATAAAGAGGAACTTGTTAAAACAATCAAGATACATTCAATTAGGGCACATAGACAATTTGATGACATTGACCCACGGCGAACTATTTGGACTCTAAGATGCAAGTTATATTTTAAATCTGGTTGCAGATGGATATTTCATGCAATTAAACGTAAACGTAGTGGACATTTTTTTATGGTATTGTTGTTGCTATTCTCTTTTTTTTCTTTCTTTTTACAGTTAAAGATTTGTTACTAGTCATGTTCAAGCTAATTGTGATGTTTTTCTTTTTGTAACAGACAATGTTTGAGTTTTTTTTAATTGTGGTGTGTTTTTTTTATCTTAAAAACATTGTATTTGTAATGTTGAGAGTTATTACACCTTAAAAACATTCTATGTGTAATGTTGGGAGTTTTTGTAGCTTAAAATATATTGTATGTTAAATTTATGATGATTAAAATTTGATGATCAAAGGTTTGTATAAGAAAAACGGATATTTAAAATAAATAAAAAAAACAAAAATTAAAAAGATAAATAAAAATTGTTATTAAAAAAACAATAAAAACAAGTAAAATACTAAAATAAAAATTAATAATAAAACAGTGAACATGTGAAATAAAAAAGAAAAATCTGACTTAAAAAAATAAATAAATAAAACTGAAAAAAATAAAGAAAAATAAAAATAAATAATAATATGGTAAATATTTTTAGGGTTTAGATCATTTTTTATCATTTAACTTTTGGTTTTGTGTTCATTTGGTTAGGGGTGGCAAAACGGACCATCGTGTCATGTTTTTGTCTGACACGACACGACATGACTATGTAACACGAACACGACACGATGTCGTGTTTTTTTTTTAACCAACACGAAAACGAATCGATAAAAAAACGACAAACACGACACGACACGACAAAGATAACATAATAAAAAAATAGTTTATTTAATTAATATTTAATGATACATAACACGAAAAACACGAAAACACGACAAATAAATGTTAAATCGTGTCAATATCGTGTAGAACTTTAAACACGAACACGACACGACACGACATCGTGTTTTTTACACTTAACACGAACACGAATTCGAATTTCAGTTTCGTCCCAATTTCATTTCGTGTCGTGTATTTTTGTTGTGTCGTGTCAACAATTGTCACCCCTACTTTTGGTCATTTAATTATTTTTAAATTTTAAAAGACCATCAAACTTTTGACTTTGTGTTCGTTTAGTCACTTAACTTTTGGTTTGGTCACCTAACTTTTACATTTGTATTGATTTAGTCACCTAACTTTTAAAATTGTGTTCATTTAATGATTTAGTCACTAAATAAGCACAATTTTAAAAGTTAGATCACTAAATATAATCAAACCAAAAGTTAATTATTTAAAACTTAAAAAGAATTAAATAAACAAATACACTAGGGAAAAAACGCACGTGGTACCCACCACCCTAACCCTCCACCTCCTCACTCCATTTCGTCTTCTCAGGCGAGACCACCGACCTCCCTCACCAGAGTTTTTGTTTTGATGAAACCAAGATCGTTAATGGTGTGACCAAAGCCCTCTTTATGAAAGAAAAAAAAAAAAAGTAACATAACATATGTGCATTCCATTACATTTGATCTGATTTTAAAGAAACAAACCCTCTTACCATCTTTCTCTTTTTTGTTGCCATTGCCTTTCTATTCTTCCCTCGCCAGAAATCAAATCTCCAGCGATTTTCATCAAAGACCTAGACAAACAGAAGTAAACAACCCGAAAAAAGAAAGTGGGGTGCAATTATTACCTTTTGTTTTTATGCTTTGATTTAAAGGTGTATGATTCAGAGGGAGATGAAATCTAAAAACCAGTGATGATATACCAAATTCAATCGCTAAATTTATGATAAGGGGTCATCGATTCAAAGTTCAATCGCTAAATTTATTTCAGACCTGACTCTGATTACCTCAAGTATCGACTAAAACAAGCTACTTGTTAACTCCCTAAGTCAGTTGCGAGGGTGAGGATGAAAATCAAGTTGCGTAATTCATATTTGAATCTGGGCTTCGATTCAAATTTTGAAGGGGGAAATCAAGTTGCAGGTTTCAGATAATTTTAGAAACAGAACTGGTAGAAATTTGATTAAAAAAAATCAGTAAAACACCAACACTTTTGAAAACGATTCATCCAAATCACATCTACCTTCCATTTTCTTTTTTACTGCTATTTGGTATCTAAGAACACAACAACACCATCTTCAACTACCAGCAACACACCCTATGTGAGAAATCGAATCCTCCATTGTTTCACACACGAACGCCTAATTCCAAATAAAAAAACCCACTTTTGTTGCAGGGGCGGTGGCAGCCGAAGGGGAGAGAAAGAGAGACGAAATGCAGAAAATGGGTAGCGATGGGTTTTCTGATGAACGCTAACTCACATCGGAGGTGGAGGGTTAGCCGGCAACTGAACAGTTATGATGCTGGAGGGTTGCCGTCGGCGACAGAGGCAAAAATGAGCTGGAGGTCTCGTTGGGGAGCTTGATGACACAAAATAGGAGAAGAGGGGGAGTGGAACTCAAAAACTTAATTAACAATTTTGTTTTTTTTTTTTTTTAAACTGCAAATATATTATAGGAGGGAAAAACCTCAACTAGCAAAGACTAGAAGAGGGCCCCAAGCAACGTACAAAAGAGAACAATTACAAGCCAATAAAAGGGCACACTAACCAATCATCCTTTGAACAAATCGTGAACTCCCAGTCCGTACTGTAACAGGTCCTCTTTAATACGCCCAATGTTGATCCACATCCCACTGCCCGTCTGTCAAGATAAGTATTCGAAGGGCTTATTCGACAGATTGTGGATCCCATGGATTATCCGGGCCCAAAGAGAGTTCTTTTCGTTTTTTATCCGCCACCACCATTTCACGAGTAACCCATAGTTTAAAGATTGTATCGATCCTACATCCAATCCACCGTCACTTTTATCTGCCATGACTTTATCCCAAGCCACCCAATGTATCTTCTTTCGATCGACACAGCCACCCCATAAGAAAGTTCTTCCAATTTTCTCCATCTCGTCTATTACGCCTTTTAGGGGCCTTAAATAATGATAAGTAGTAGGTGGGCAAATTACCCATAACTGACTTTATTAACGTTAATCTGCCACCAAACGAGAGGGTTTTGGCCTTCCAGAGAGAGAGTTTGGATTGGAATTTCATAATTATGGGCTTCCAATTTCTTATGAGATTCATATTGGCTCCCACCGGAACCCCAAGGTAGTCGAAAGGGAGAACGCCAGCTTCACACCCCAGCAAGCTGGCCCAATTTTTAGTTTCTTGCACAGTAGCGCCAATACCAAAAACTCTTGATTTATGAAAGTTTACCTTAAGATCCGATGATATATGAATTCATCTTAGAATTCGCGCAAGGTTTTTGAGATTATCTCGAGACCACTCACCGATAAACAACGCATCGTCCGCATAAAATAAGTGAGATATGGTTGGTCCATTTCTAGGGATTCGTATCCCTTTGAAAATCCCTTTCTCACAAGCAGATTTAAGGGCTACGCTTAAGCCCTCCATGGCAATAATAAATAAGTATGGTGAGAGAGGATCCCCTTGCCTAACTCCTTTGGATATAGAGAATTCTTTCGTTGGAAAGCCGTTAATGATAACAGATGCCCTAGACGTGATCAAACAGCCCCGAATCCACATCCTCCATTTGTTCCCGAATCCCATCTGTGCAAGAATCGAATCTAAATATTCCCAATTCAATGAGTCGAATGTTTTGTCAAAATCCACCTTGAAGAGAAGGACTTTTTTTCGGATCCGCTTAGCCCATGAACAAATCTCATTAACCGCAAGGGGGCCGTCAAGTATACACCGCCCTTCCACATATGCCGACTGGACATCATCAATAATCCCACCAATGACAGTCTTCATACGAGTGGAAAGTAACTTGCTTATAATCTTACTTAGACATCCAATAAGGCTTATCGGAAGAAAATCATTCAATGACGGTGGGTCCTTGGTTTTAGGAGCAAGCATAATGAAGGAAGAGTTACACCCACGAGATAATGATCCAAACTCTTCCAAATACCTCACAAAATTCACCACGTCGTATTTAATAATGTCCCAGAATTTTTTAAGAAACTTGAAAGTAAAACCATCGGGACCTGGGGCTTTCTCGCTGCCACATTGCCAAATAGCAGCTTTAACCTCCTCCATACTGAATGGAGATTCAATTCTGATGGCGTCCATCATTGAGATAGTTTTGAACATCGGGTTGAAGAGTTTAGGTCTAGAAACATGGTCTTCAGTGAATTTTTTCTCGTAGAATTTATAAACTTCCTCTTTGATCTCATTAACGTCGGAAGTCCAACGCCCGTTAATTATGAGACCATGCAGAAAATTTCTCCTGTTTTTGCTGTTGATGTAACCATGGAAAAATTTATTGTTTTCATCCCCAATCAACTATCCATTTAATTCTAGCTTTCTGTTTTAAATCCATAGCCTTCAACCGCTCCAACTCCATTATCTTTTTTAACCCAATGTTCCAAATATTCACCTCCACAGCAGTGAGTGGTCTGGATTCCGCAAGCTTCTCTAAATCCTTAACCATATTCTTTGTTTCTGTAAGTTCCTTCCTTTCTTTTTGGCTCACTTCCTTCCTCCATTTCTTAATAGAATCCTTTAAAAATCTTAACTTGGTAGTCAAATACATATCTGGAGTACCATATCCCACAAATCGGTTCCAAGCATCAATTATAACCTGATCAAAATCCTCACTTAATAACCATGAATTGAATAGTTTAAACGGAATCGAACCAAAGTCAAATGCAGCAGTAAGTAGTGTGATGGGGATGTGGTCTGATAACTCCCTCGGGTGAGCCGTCACTACACAGAGGGGAAAAGAATTGAGATATCTCGAACAAACCAAGAATCTATCTAGCTTACTAAGTTTTGCATCCGCGCGACTCATAAACGTATATTTTTCCCCACCCATGTTGAAATCCTTTAAATCCGCCTCCTCAATGAATATGTTAAAGGCAAGAGCACTGGAAGGGCAAAACTTTGAGTTACATCTCTCACCTGGATTTCTAACAGCATTAAAATCCCCAAACATAACCCACATTCCTGGCTTTTCATTTTTGATTTCTATTAGTTCTTTCCATAACTACTTTTTATCCAACAAGGATTGCGGACCATATACATTAACCATGTTCAGGATGAAAGATGTTCCTCGGACTATCAGTCGTGGTACTAAGCTAAATCACCTAATAAACTTAAAATAAAATCACATATTAATAACCACTTTGAACTTACTAATTTGAATTTATAACAAGACATAAACTTTTAGGGTTCACTGTATACAACCCAATTTGTAGTTCCATATTTACGTAACAGCAAAGGCAAAATAGTCGTCATTTCTTCTTATTGTGGATGGTTTGTCATCAAAAAATTAGGGATTTGTTATGTAAGAACTGTTGGCGAATTGGTTGTTCGGCCATGGGCTTTTAGCTGCGGTTCAACCCATCGGTGTTTTGGAGTGTTGTCCAAGATACGTGATATATGGAAAGTTTCATTTTCTGTGAATAGATGATAGAATAGGAATTGTAACTCAATAAGTTTTATATTTTATATATGTATGTGTCTAATCATGTATAGAGTAGAGGTCAACTATTAGAGTTTTGTGATACTGAATTTCTCTAATATAATCAAAATGTTAGTTTGATTAATAGACTTTTTTAAATTGGTATCAGAGCGGTTACCAGTGGCTTCCAATCATTCAGTTTCTCAGGCGGCAATAGGTTTCTTCGCATGCAAAAATTGCTTTTAAGTTTTTTCTTCGTATGCAAAATTATTGTTTTTCCTCCAAGTATTTAATACCCCAATTATTTATTGAAATGCTCCTGAATCAAGAACACGTTTTGAAGAAAACAATTGTTTTCTTGTGGTCCAATTAAAGAAAGCAACGATTCTGGTTTTGTTGGTCGTCCTTTCCAATTTCTTAATTGGAATCATTATTTTTCACCCATTGAAGATAAAGGTGTGTGGTTTGTTGTTGCTTGTTCATGACAGGAGACGGAGCGAATCTGCCCGCGAAGGAGGCACACTCGATCTAGTTTCAATTTTCACAGTTGACGCCATTAAACTACACAATATGGAACATGTGTATGAAAGTTTTACTTAGCATTCATGGCGTGTGGGACGTGGTTGATCTGGGTTCAACGGATGTAAAGAGAAACAATATCGTGATGGGATTACTGTTTCAATCGATACCGGAAGATTTAATCTTGCAAATCGGGAATCTCGCCACTGCTAAGGAGATGTGGGAAGCAATCAAATCTCGGAACATGGGTGCGGATCGAGTGAAGGAAGCACGTTTGCAAACATTGACTTCGGAATTCGAAAGTTTGAAGATGAAAGATACGAGCACTATTGGCGATTTCTCTTCAAAACTATCGGGACTTGCGACCGTTTCAACGACACTTGGAGTAACAATCTCACAAGAGAAGTTGGTGAAGAAATTTATTACGAGTCTTCCTAGTCGATTCATTCACATCGTAGCGGCACTCGATCAAGTTTTGGATTTAAAAACCATTACTTTTGAAGATGTAGTTGGGCGGCTGAAAGCTTACAAGGAACGGACTAAAGAACCCGGCAAAGCATCCGGTGAAAAGCTACTTTATGCCAAGACTGAAAACTCAAATCGTAACCAATACTCAAGTCATGGGAAAGGACGTGGTGCATACCGTGGGGGACGAGGCCGAGTACGTGGTCGTGGTCGGGATAACACCCAAAACCATGATCAAAGGGACTCGTCAAAGAATCGTGATGATCAAAGACGAAAAGGAAAAATCATGAACAAAGAGACCTATCAAATATTCAATGGTACCTGTGTAATAAGTTCGGACACTTTGTTTCGCGATGCCCAGAACATAAGAGGAAACATGAAGCAAATCTCAACGATGCCCGAGAGGAGGTCGATTACGAAGAAGGAACGTTTTTTATGATGCAAGAGGAGACAATCTTCCTAAATGAAGACAAATACATTCCACCCAAAGTAGAGGCGAATCAAGAAGACGACGATATGTGGTGCCTCGACAATGGGGCAAGTAATCACATGACCGGGAAGTACTCATATTTTTCGGAGTTGAATGAACGGATAATCGGAAGAGTAAGATTTGGAGATGGCTCGTGTGTTCGGATTGAAGGAAAATGATCAATTTTGTTCGAAGGTAAAAACGGTGAGCAAAAGGTTATGAAAGATATCTACTATATTCCCTCTCTTCGTAGCAATGTTATTAGTCTTGGCCAAATGACATCCAGTTGTGACATTAGAATGCATGGTGATTACTTGACTATGAAAGATCGAAATGGAAGTTGCTAATGAAGGTTCCACGTAGTGAAAATCATCTTTATAAAACATGACTTAAAGTCGGAAAACCCCAATGTTTACAAGCAAAGATCGATGACGAGTCTTGGTTATGGCATGCACGACTAGGCCATATCAACTTTGGTGCGGTGAATATGATGCACAAGTTGACTAATGGAGTTCCAGTTTTGAAACATCAAGAAGAAGTTTGTGAAATTTGCGTGATAGGCAAACAAAACAAACACACATTCCCGAAGAAAACCAATTATAAGTCTAAAAATATTCTCGAGATGCTACATGAAGATATTTGCGGACCTATTGATCCTCCCACGATGGCCGGTAACGTTTATATGTTGGTACTAACTGACAGTTTTTCTAGGTACATGTGGTTTTTTTGTTGAAACACAAAAACGACGCAACGGATGTAATTAAAAAATTCAAAAAGTCCATTGAAAATAGGATCGGGAAGGATATAAAGACGTTTCACATGGATAGAGGCGGAGAGTTTACTTCAAACGATTTTAATCGTTTTTGGAGCGAAGAAGGTGTTGCAAGAATGTTAACGGCTCCATACTCACTCCAACAAAACGGCATAGTAGAACGACAAAACCGGACACTAATCGAGATGACACGATGTCTTGTGAAAGCAAACGAAGTTCCAAATCAGTTTTGGGGTGAAGTCGTTCGACATGCAACTTATATTATAAATCGTACCCCTACACGAGCATTAGTAGGAGTCACGTCTTACGAAAAACTCTATGGTCAAAAACTGAATCTTGAAGATCTAAAGGTGTTCTGATGCGTTGCGTATGAAAGGATTGTTTCGAAACATCTAAAGAAACTTGACGATAGATCGAGACCATTGGTCTATTTCGGAACGAAACCGGGTTCGGGAGGTGTTCGTTTGTATAACCCGGATGAAAATAAAATAATTATTAGCACCAATGTAATTTATGATGAAAAAAGGACATGGAATTGGAATGACACAGTGGACCACTCTTCGAACAAAGGAGCAAGAGAAAAATGATGTAGGAACATTTGTTATACATGACACAACTATGCCTATTGGGCCTACTATAAATGAGCCTAATTCAACTCCTCTCAATAATAGCCCTGCAGCAGCGAGCCCACCAGGAAGCAACCCAGCGGCTACCACTGTTCAACAGGGTTCTAGTAGCCCAACGACGAGCACAACAGTAGTAGACAACCCAATCTCAACACAACCTGATACGGACAGCAGCAATCACGAGTCTGATGGCAATAACGAATTCGAAAATAACCCGGTACGTCGTTCTAATTGTGTTTCCGTTTTGCCGATTCGCCTCAACAATTACGAACTTAACATGAATGAATTGATGTTATCGTTTGATGAGGAACCAAAGGATGTTAAAGAAGCCATTGTGAAACCCGAATGGCTTAAGGTAATGAAAGACGAGATCGAGTCAATTGAAATGAATAAAACTTGGAAGCTGGTGTCTCTTCCCAAGAATGTCAAACCCATCGGATTAAAGTGGGTATATAAAATCAAAAGAAATGCGGACTAATCTATTTCTAGGTACAAATCGCGACTCGTAGCAAACGGCTATGTACAAGAACACGGCATTGATTTTGATGAAGTTTCCGCGCCGGTAGCTCGACTCGGACCTTGGATTATTAACTTATTATTTGGGGATCGAAGTTTCTCAACAAAAGGGGTTCGTGACAATTAAACAAGAGGGCTATGCAATGAAAATTTTAAAAGAAGCCGGGATGGAAGAATGTAATGCCACACAATGTCCAATGGAACCAGGACTAAAATTATCGAAAGTCGAGAATGAACCAGAAGTTGAAGCCATTCATTACAAAAGGATAGTTGGATGCTTACGTTACCACTTTCACACTCGTCCGGACTTATCTTAATCGGTCGGGGTAGTAAGTCGTTATATGCAAAGTCCGAGAGAATCTCATGCGCGCGCGATCAAGCAAATTCTTCGTTACCTTCATGGTACAATTTCGTTTGGAATTAAATATGAGAAGTTTGACGAGTGGAAACTTTTGGGTTATAGTGATAGTAGTCATAATGTAGACATGGATGATGGTCGGAGTACTACCGGTCACATTTTCTTTCTTGGTAAATCCCCTATTACGTGGTGCTCGCAAAAGCAAGAAACCGTTGCTTTATCTTCATGTGAAGTCGAGTTCATGGCAGCTACTTCAGCAGCATGTCAAGCAATTTGGCTAAGGGAGTTGCTTGCGGAGGTGACCGGATTAGAGAAGCAAAATGTGTTGATTCGTATAGACAACAAGTCGGCGATCGCGTTGTCTAAAAATCCGGTGTTTCACAGGAGGAGCAAACACATTCACACTCGTTTCCACTTTATTCGAGAGCGTGTGGAAAACGAGCAAGTTGAAATCGAACACGTGGCGGGAAAAGAACGAGCGGCGGATCCCCTAACAAAGGCCTTAGCGCGAGTAAGGATCACTGAAATGAGATCGTTGCTCGGTGTGTGCGACCTACCGTCTCAACCATCAGGGGGTGATTGTTGGCAAATTGGTTGTTCAGCCATGGGCTTTTAGCTGCGGGTCAACCCATCGGTGTTATGGAGTGTTGTCCTAGATACGTGATATATGGAAAGTTTCCTTTTCTATGAATAGATGATAAAATAGGAATTGTAATCCAATAAGTTTTCTATTCTATATATGTATGCATCCGATCATGTATAGAATAGAGGTCAACTATTAGAGTTTTGTGATACTGAATTTCTCTAATATAATCAAAGTGTTGCATATTAGTATCATTACTTGTTTTGATTTAATTTGAACTATTTTCGAAATTATGGTGTTTAGTTTGGTCTTTGTTAAGCAAGCAAAGCAGCAATTATAAGATATTTTGAAACGATACATGGTGAGGTTGGTTCACATATTGGGATAACAATTGTTACCCCTGGAGTTGTCAGATCAGAAATTACAAACAACAAATGGCTTTTACATGTAACAGAATTGGTTTTGGAATTGTATACTTGCAAAAATCAGATGACAGTTTGAATACAATGTGGGAGTTTCAATTCTAATTCTAATGTGGATTGATTCGTAGACTCTTTATTATGACATCCATCTATCAAGTGGTTGTGTAGCTTATTTACATTTGTAATGACTATTGTTTTGCAAGCAAACCTAAATTGGACACCGATGGTGTCGACAGAAGATTGTGCCAAGACGGTTTTAGATGGTATAAGACATGGAAATGAGTATTTGACGGAGCCAAGACGGATGGGGGTTTTATTAATGTGGAAAACACTGTCCCAAAATACTAAAATGGACTATCCGTTTACTCATCACATGTTCGTAGGGAAGCAAGAAACCATATTTATCACAAAGAGATCATATCAAATGATGTCATGTTAGTATGCTTTAGGTTTTTGTATGTTATGTCATGTATAATGTACTTTTGACCCAGATTTTAAATATTTGTAACGAATTTGTATATGCATCTATTACAAAAATAAATAACAAAAGTTTATATGAAACGCAAAAGTGCCACCTTAGTGAAGGTAAAAACATGAGGCTAAAAAAAACATCAACATATTAATTGTCGAGACATTAGAATTAGATGGATGCAAACATATATTGTTTATGGGGAAAGATGAATTGGGTGAAAATGTAGATGATTTTGATGAGTATTAGTAGTTGATTTTAGTCTTGTAAGAAGCGACCATGCTTCAGATAAACAACAACCCTGTTGCATTTCTATAGCAACCGGAAGACCACATGCTTCATTTATCCTTACAACCATTGTCCCCTGTCAATTTTCACATAAATATAATTAATGTTTAATAAATTTAAATTACTAAACATAAATAAATAAATAAATAGGTTAGTTATGATTTATGAATTGACCTCGAAGTTGACTAAAAAAACTTGAAACTGTTTCATTTTGTTCTTCATGTCATGAACCCTTGTAGAGTCTCGAGATGACAAAGCGGCATTCACCTCTTCAGGGGAATAACCTATCTTTCTTTGTACAACCTGAAAACAAATTATTAAATTATTAAATAATTTTTAATTTTAAAAAATGGAGATTGAAAAGTCAACTTATAATAGTATAACTTACGTTGTGGTCAATAAGGATCTCGGATATGAGGCTTCCGTCATCTATGTATACTTGAAGTTTGTAGGTGCTACTTTCTTTAAACTGGAACCCTTTCACTCCAGTTAAAAAACACTAAAAAAAACATGTGTTAATTTTTAGATTTTTTTTTTTTTATTTATTTGTGGGAAAAATATGATGAAAAAGATGATACCTTGATTTTACCCTGGACATGAGAGGCGTTATGTTTTGATTCATCCCATTTACGTGATAAAGTGGCCATGTATGTGAAAGGGTTTTCAGTGTTTATACCACAGGCATATGCAGTAGAATGAGTTTCTCTCTCATTTGAAAAGTCAACAGTGGAAATGGTCTCTTCTGTAACCCTAGTGGAAAAGTCAACAGAAGATGATTCTACTTGGACTCTTCCATTAACAAGAGGTGTAGTAGTACCTAACATATTAAAATATAATACTTATAAATAAAATAATATTGAAAAGTTTTAATTAAGGAAAAAAAATAATAATGATATGAAATTTAAATAAAACTAGGGTGATATTACCCTGTAATCTGTAAATTTTCTATTATTAGGCAGGGATCATTTTTGTAATTTTTTAAACATATGGACCATTTCTGCACAAGGACCTTTTATGTAAATTACATTTACAGGGACAGTTTTTGTAATTTATTTTCAACACAAGGACCAAACCTGCCAACATACAAAAGTGTTAAACACATGGACTTTTCCGTAAAAAAGAATCTTTTCTGTAAAATTACAAGGACAGTTTCTACAATTTTTTTTCAACATAGGGACTAAACCTGGCAAGATATGAAACTGTTGTGGCCAAAAAGTATACTATTCACTTCTCGATTCAAATTAGTAAATATAATAATTAGAGGAGTAAAGTGAAATATGAATTCATATACCTTCATCATCCACATGTATTAGAGTTGCATTTTCAGAGACACTGATGTTTGATTGTTCTGAAACATATAGTAAATTTTTTTTTTTTAAAAAAAAAAAAGAACATGGACAAGATAGATTTTGTAAATTTAATTAAAAGGAAGAAAAGAAGTTGCATACCTTGTTTGTCTACCTGTATTGGAGTTGTTGCATCATTTTGAGAGGTATGATTATTTGAGGCTCTAAAAACAAATTCCCTATCAACTGAAGAACTTGATGACATATTTCCATTAACAGAAGGTCTAGTAGTAGTACCTACATTACATTACATTACATACATGGTAAAGTTTTGAAAAAAAAAATAATAATAAAACACTTAATGGAAAAAAAAAAAAAAAAAAAAAAACAGTAGCTTAGTGTGTATTCCAGTTTTTAATATGGCTTAAAGTAGACATAAATTAGGCACAAAAGGCAACTAAAACATGGCCATAGAGATAACAAAAAGACAAATGTTGATGTAAAAGTTTGTTTTTTTCATTTGTTTATGAAAAGAACAAACAAGAACAAAAAGAATTTGATTCGTTTAACTATATGAACAGATGAACATGAGCAGATCTCTTTTAATGCATACTAATTTCATGAGGTAAATACGAATTCACATACCTTGATCATCTACCTGTATTGGATTTGGAGTTACATTTTGAAAGACATGATTATTTGAGGATGCTGAAACATGTTCCCTATGAACAGGGACTGAAGAATTTGATCCCACTCTTCCATTAACAGAAGGTGTAGTAGTACCTATAATACACAAATGTATACTCAAGTAAAAAATACTGGAAGCAAAAAAAAATATGAATTCACATTCACATACCTTGGTTATTTACATGTATTGGAGTTGCACTTTGGGATACAGTGTTAGCTGAAGCATGAACATTGTCAGTTGACCATGCAGCACGAGTAGCTCTACTTGCTAAAGAGGCTGCAACTCCTGTTCTTGTTCTGAAATTAAACACAACATTCAAATTAATAGTTTCAATTTAACAAAAATCACTTTCATTATAGATATCAATCTTTAGTGCCTCTCCTTTCTGATCTAATCTTTAGTGGTTTTACTCTTCATCAATGAGTAAACCAGAAACTCATAAAAGATTTTCATCATTAACTAACCTTTTGCCTCTTGGAGGCTTATTGACTTCATTAACAAGTCTTTGCCTTGCTGCATCCAGCTCCTCAACCAGTCCTCCTAAAACTTGAAACACTTCTGGAACCAGCATTAGTAGCCCATGCCTTACATTTACATTAGAAATAGCAACCTGAAACAGAAAATTTGATCTGGATTTACTTTGTTATGAACAAGAATGTGTAGGAGTTGTAAGCTATTCAAGTGAGTGTGAGGACTAGAATACAGAACCTTCAATCCAGCAGGTGAAAGGGCATCTAGATCTTTAATAGGCTGGTATTCCATGCCAAAGATTCGTTGAACACCATCAGTCATAGACAACTTAAGGCACCTCTTTAAGCCAGAAGGAGCCTTCTTGTATCGCTCTCGAAGAGGTTGACTGATATTTACTATCTCATCAACCTGTGAAAATACATTTATGTTAGTTTGAAGCATATGGAAGCCAATCCCTAATGATGGTCGTAACCAAAGCAGATATTAAACTAATATCGTCATCTAATGAAGTCCAATTCCTACAAAAATTCATCAAAGAGGAACTAACTGGGGACTAAGAAACAGTAAATTACCTGTAACACATAAGGTCCAGGAAGATCAACAAGGTGCATTTGATGCACGTTATCTGGAAGAAAGCCTGCCCCGCAAATGTTCATATCAGAATGCAAAAACTTCTCGAAGCAGAGCTTAGCCTTTTTTGTTGCATCAAAGCTGGAAAATCCAGGGACGTTTGTCTGGAGACCACGAAGACAAGCATCCAACCATTCACGCCGTAGTCTCAACCCTAAATCTTCTAGAATTTTACCGATTGGACAACCAGAAGCTTCACTCGTACCAGCACTGCTAGTTCTGGAATATTCCGAAGAATAACCCGTCTGGTTTGAGGGTGGGGGCGGAGGTGGAGACTGAGGAGAAGGGGAGAGATCCTCGGCTGCATCGATGAAGTCCTCGTCGGATATTTCGACTTGGATGGAAGTAGAGGGATTGGTAGGGTTAGAGTTGATGGAACTTAGGGTTACATCTTGAAGATTGAGGGTTTCGCATTCGATATCATCGTGTTGTTGAGGAGGAGGTTGTACTTCTTGTATTTCTTCGTCGTCGTCTTCTTCGTCAGATGAACAAATTATCCTCAGACGCCTCCTGGAGGACATTGTCGTCTACAATAAGCGCACCGTTTTCCCTCCACTTTTCTCTTTTTTTTCGAAATCATTATAGAGAGAGGGAAGTCATAGGGTTTTAACTTTTAAGCCATTTAATTTTGTTAAATTTACCATAGTTTTTTGGTAACATTTATCAGATAACAATATTTTATTATAAAAAAATATCTTTAGTATATCTAAAATTTTAGATTAAACTTTTCTTTGTTACTGACCTGCTAAAAAAATCAAAAATAATTTTTTATCAATTTTATGTTTTGATTTTTATAACCAACGCTCATTAATTGGACCATCCGAAAGGTCTTCACGAATCGACTTGTGGCCTATGTGTTACATGTTAAGGTATTCATAATACTCACCAATAACCATTATAATGGTGGGTGTCACATCATCACTATATCCAACCACTAAAATCATGGGATACCTACCACTAATACAATAATGTACATCATTTTTTTTAGGTAAAGTTGATTCAAAAATAAAATGAAAATGCAATAAAAAACATATATATTTTTTAAAACTGGTTATTTATTCAATAAAAAAAGAAATTACATTAATTAAAAAAACGACAAACAACTACCCTTAATCCTATTTTTTAAAATAATGTTTTTCCATTTTGGGAAATTCTTTAACCACTAAAATCATGAGACCCTGCCCGATACACATATAAGCATATAAACACAGAATCATACTAAAACATGTGAAATCACAAAGATAATAGCATGCAATACAGTCATCGAGCCCAAATCGGCATCGGGCCTCGCCCGGTAAGCATAAAACACATACTGATAACTGGCATACAATTTACTCATCAGGCCTCACCTGGGATTAGGTCGTGCCCAGTAAGCATACGATCACATAACACGTGCAAGAGTCACGCAGACATCTAACATCCTAACATATAAAACATGGGCCCGCATTGTTGTCTTCGACTCGATAAACACGGTGAGGGAACTCACCTCAAACTGTTGAATCTCACAGATAAATCTATGGCGGTTGGCCTACTAAAATCATCACGCTATCAACATAAAATAACATCCAATTAATAATTGGATACCGACTCACATTAAGAGTCCAAAGTATGGTAAAAGACCTTTTTATCCTTTTTCTAACTTGGCACACGGTCAAAGCCCAAACCAACTGTCCAAAAGGCCTAAATTCCAAAATGATCACCGAAAGCCCATATATGGCCCAATCTTCCAAATCGGGCTCAAATCACTTAGTGGGCCTTCAACCAAAAGAGTCCAATAAAATAGCGTTAGCCCAAAAATAGAATTTTGATGGCCCAACAAAGCCCTAGACTCCTAAGGTCCAACATGGGCCCAATACTGAAAAGCCAAAATTCCAAAGCTCACTGATGAGTACGCGGAGCGTACTCAGCTCGTATGCTTAGTGTACACGCTTTGGGGGTAGCACGCGCAGCATGCCAGCTTGTACGCCCAACGTACTCCCCATTTGGTCATTCCACATCATTAGGTACTTAATGTTAGGTTTTAGCCATAAGAACATCTTATGTGCTCATGCAAACCCTAATGCTTGGATATAGGTTTATCTATTGTACATGCAATTAATCCAAAACTTTAAACCCTAGTTCTAGCATACAATTAATCATATTAACATAATAAAGAGGTTTAGATCTTACCTTGATTGTTACGTAGCAATAACAATCACAAATCTTCCTTGTAATGGCTTTAGAAAGCTTAGAGTCACAAATGTCACTCCTCTAATGGTTCACAAACACCAATAGCAAGAGGATAAAGAATAAGGAGAGAGGAGGCTGCCCAAAACGTGTGGAAACCCTAAGGAATAAGTTCACCACGTTTTTGAGTCTAAAGGGTCCTTTAAATAGTGAGACTATTAGGGTTATCTAACAAGGAAACCCTAATTTGGATGCTTAGGCCCTAAGCAACCCATGGACTCCCTCCTTAGAGGCCTAGGATGATTTCTAATGGGTTTCCCCATAGAATTCGTCTACCCCTCTAATATGGAGTCCATTAGCCCAATATTCAACTATCACACAATTGACAGTTCTAGTCCCTTCAGTTTAATTAATGTCTTTTAGCCACAAACTTAATTCTTATTAATTCTTGACTAATATTAATCAAACAATATGATTTCTCCTTTAATATATTTTTCTCATAATATATTAATAAATCATAATTAATCCTTTCTCTCCATAATTCATCCTATCAAGTTGCTTTGGTGAAGGCAACCCAAAAGGACCATACACCATCGGGTCAAGTACATACCAAAATAGTTATGGACTTAGACACTAATCCAACACTTAATTCGCTCAAGCCTTGATTCATACTCCCATATATGACTTCCTTAAGGTGATTTATCATGTAAAGTTGGGAAATGTACATGCATGCATGGCTTAATGGGGCTCTAGAGCTCAAAAGTGATTAATAAAGGGTCTTAACACATGTATGAGTCTATAAACACCTCAAAGCTTGCATTTTTAGGGACAAATGGACCAAAAGAAACCTAGATCTACTATCAATCATTTATGGAGTGAATCAAGAAGCTCCTCAATCACTCCATGTCACACCCCCAAACCAAGGATGTCGGAAACGTCCGGGGGTGGAGGACTTCATGTATAGTATCATAACAACAATTGCAATAGTGATTTAAGTAAACACAACCAACATATATATATATATATATATATATATATATATATATATATATATAATTGAAAGAGTTACATCATTGTATGAATTACATGTTTCCAAATCAATTACAATATGTTGACAAAATGTGAAATGTTTGACGCCTTAACGTCCCATCCTCAAAAGCACCTGGTAACCTATTTAGTGATTTCCTGAGAATACAAGTTGTTTGAAAAAAGTGTCAACACAAAGGTTGGTGAGTTCATAAGTTTTTGTATGTAGTTATGAATACCTTTTTTTTTGTAAAAATAGTGTTTGTTCCAGAAAATCCAATATTTTCCTTAATGTGTAAATGTAGTCTTAAAACCCAAAGACCGGAATGTACAAATAATTTGTCATATTTATAATAAAGCAATGCAAATTTAAATCGACATAAACTCGTTTGATTTCAATGAAATCCCCATAAATTCTATGTTTATTAATACTTAATGTGAGTTATTATAACCGTACTATGACCTAGTTGGCCTGAAACGACGTTCTTTAGGCGTCGGAAATGTTATGACATTTGTCACCTCAGACCTGGCGGTCTAGCTGTTGCATGCAGCTAAGATGTGGGTTTGTCAATCCCAATATAGATCTATATACAACTATCACGATCTTCCTCCAGGAGACTCTGGTTACAATACAGGACTTGTTTCTATAAAGTGAAGTGAATGTCTCACAAAAGTCATTAACGAATTTACATGTAATGTACTGAAAACCCCTTTTATTTATAATTGTACCCTTTAGTAATGAGTTCGTTATGTAAATGTTTCACAACTATACCTATTATAGTTTGTCACAACAAGAGCAGTAGTATTGTTCAAAACTATAGTTGTCATAGTTTACCAAATGTTCGTGTATAATAGATGTAAACATTTTGTTAAAACGATCTATCATTTAGCATACCTAATGTAACAAAAATCTATTTGTCTACTGAAGTATGTCTAATTACCATGACAAAATAACATATAATGTAATGACATATGATCACATAATGATATACACCTTGCTCAACAAGTTACAAAGTGTAAATGAAATGACAACATTTTTCTAGTATTATCATCTCCATTTCCTGTTCTTAGATAATTTATAGAAATATCATAACAGGTCCAAATCAGAATCTGCAAATTCTAGGAGTTTGGAAAACGTGTCTAGTTTGCTCATAAATTTTCTCATGATTTTTAGTGATCTCCAACATGTGTGAAAATGTCTATAATCACAGACTGGTCCGGATTGGTTCTTGAAATGATAAACAGTTTTGTAAAAATCACCATAAATTGTAGAAAAATTGTATGGAGGTGTGCAAGTAGCCATTTTAAATCTAATAACTGGAACTACTTGAACCTAAAACAGTTTTGAAAACTAAAATGTTTAAGTTGATCAAAACAGTCCGTGAATGGAGCCCAACTTTTCTGATGAAAGTTGTTAGAAGAATTTTAATTGTCTTCTTGGTGTTTTAACTTGTATTCCCCACCTTAGAACATAAGAAAGAATGAAAATATAGGGGTATGAACTCACCTTGTGTGATTTCAGTGGATGGATGTTGAGGAAAAGGAGTGTTTAACTCAAGAACACTTAGAAGATTGTCTTGAAGATTCGAGAATCTAACACGAATGTGATGGAATTTGTGTAAGAAATCTATGATTTTGAGTAGGAGGATGTGTAATAATCATAGGAAAGATGATGATACTTACCAAATGAAGGAGAAAAGCCTGGAGTATGCCTTGAAGTTCTCGAAATTGAGGGAGAAAGATGAGAGAGTTTGGAGTGTGATTCTCGGTGGAAATGAGAGAATGAATGAAGTGTGAAGAGAGAGGGTAGATGTTCCAGCTCCTAGGACGTGGGAATGGAGGCAAAATGAGTGGGTAAGGACTATGAAGTGACTAGGGATGGTGGGGAGGACAATGGCTGGTCATGGAGTGGGTATGGGGGTGGTTGCTTGTGTCAAACATTATGGAAGAGTCAACACTCCACCACCAAATCTTATTTAATGGATTTTATTCTTAAATAAGGATTTCCTTAAAAATATGATGAATTTATGAATATATGGGACCTTATATGTCAAAATATAAGTTTGGGTGAAAATCCCCCGTTAAAATAATAAAAAAAACGGGCTTAAAACGAAGTCGTGGTCGAAAACCGGGTGAAAAATGGGGAAATCCGAAGCCTAGGCGAAGTCTCGGTCTCAGCAGCCTTAGTACCGGAGTGAGGTTTTGGCTGGTGGGTTGAATCTGAGGGGGAGGGGACTGCGGTCCGAGGAGGTACCGCAGGTGGGTCCGTTAGGAAGGGTCGGAGGCGAGTTTGGATGCGGTTCGGTGACTGCGGCTCGGAGGCTTCGGCTCAGTGGTTGTGGCCAGATAGCTGTGGCTGCTCAAGAGGCTCCGATTTTGCTTCTTGGGACCTCGGTCCAAGGAGGGTTTGGCCCCTAAAGAGAGGCTTCGGCCCTAAAAGGTTATTTTCCAAGATATCACCCCTCTTCGAGTGGTTTTTCACCAAGTCAAGTGTCGGGATGCCCCAAATGATTATAAAAAGTTACAGGAACTTTTGAGAGAGATTTAGGAGAGATTTAAAATAGAGAGAGATATAGTGAAAACGATTGAGAGAGGTTTCATTTGTGACATTTTTGAGTGTCCGGCTTCGCAACGCAAGGTCCGTAAACCCCGTTAAGCCATGTTTAAGGGTCCTACACACTCCCGATGAGTATGCAACATAGTTTTATCAGTTTGGTTTGTTACTTACCACAATTTTAGGTTAAGGAAATCTAGATATACGGACTTTTCAATTGATGATTTCTCATTAGAATAACGAGTTGTATAGTAATTTCATAGCGTAAACCCTAGTATATGATGGTTAAATGAGTTGACCGGTTTGACCCGTTGACTTTGTTTGACTTTGATTTGACCAGAATTTGACTGTTGTCACACTCCATGGACTCAAAAAGCACAAAATATCAAGATAACTTGAGCTAGCCTCATAGATTAGTAAGATGTGAGCTTTTACCTCAAAAGTTAGGAAATGATGAGCTAATCCCGGATCCTCAAGCTCCAAGCACGACTCCAAGTGGTTCACTTATTCTTCTTCTTCACAAAGCATCAACAAACACTCTTTCATGGCTTAAAACTCTCAAGAACAAACTAGGGTTTCGCTTGCTAGACAAAGGGAGGTGGAGGCTGTCTAAACATGACCAAATGAAGGCTATCATAAGGCTTAAATAAGGTGCAATACCAAAGAAATTAGGGTTTCATAGTCCACACGTACGCCATGCGTACTCCATGTACGCCCAACGTACTTGGACTGAATGCAGAATCTTAGATGCACTAGTACGCCCAGCGTACTCCAACTTTCCTGAAGTTGGCAATTCTGCCCCATAAGGACCAAATCAGCAAAACATTAACACAACAAGGGTCTAAACTAAAAAGCACTTTGAATCGGGTGTTACAACTCTCCCCCATTTAAATTAGGTTTCGTCCTCGAAATCATTCTTACCATCCCAAGAACGCCAGACGGCCTGAGCAAATCAACCACAACCCCGATGTGGACCGAGCAAGCAACCTCATGCATACAACAACCTTCCAAAATGCAACCGAATCCAACCTTAGCAGGGCTCCCAAATCCTGACGATGAACGAATCCTTACTCAACTTAAACTAACCCCTAAAGAATAACCATTTCTATTATATCTGAATTTTGAAATCTTGAACTTGTCTGACTCCCCGTCATACCGCCTACACCAAACCACTTCTAATTCAACTCCACTTTGTATTCCAAACTAGCTACCCAACTTCTGATGACTTGATGTTCCCACTGGAAAGCGGAATCACAGACCATTTGATGTTGCCTGGAACTTTTCACTTGACAAAAAGGGAATTAGATAATCCTTAAAGTAAAAGACTCGTCCTAGAGATAACGAATCCATGAACATATTGCACCACAAGAGACAATCTGAGAGTTAAACCTTCTAGCGCTGAACAATGATGGGTTTTGGCCATATGAACATTCCTATGTGCACATACAAACCCTAATGCTTGGATCTAGGTTTCTCTAATTAAACATGCATTAGATCCAAGACTTCTAATGACTAATGGAGAATATGAACAATACAAAATCAGAGTTAGAAGCTTACCTTGAAACACTTGTTTGATCTTCTAGTTCTTGGAGCTTTAGAGTCACAAATGTCACTCCTCTAATGGCTTACAAACACCAACTAGCAAGAGGATGATTTGATAGAGAGGGGAGGGAATAGAAATCGGCCAGGGTTTTTTTGCTTTAGCAGAGGTGCCGATTTCCCTTGCCCTAAGGGTCTATTTATACTTGTAAGGCTCCTAGGGGTTCACCCTTAAACCCTAGTTGGATAATCTTTTACTCAAAGCAATCCAAATCCTTCCCAAGATAAGCCCTTGGACGATTTGTGGCTTATCCTAAGCCCTAGAAATCGTCCAACCCTATCCAAGAAGGATTTACAGCCCAAAGTGTAACTATCAAACAATTGACAGTTTATACCCTCTTATTTAATTAATCTCTTTAAGTCACCAAATTAATTCTAATTAATTTATGACTTATATTAATCAAATAACAATATTATTATTTCTTATATTATTCTCATAATATATTAATAATATTTATTCTCTCATAATAAATCATCCTGTCAAGTTGCTACGGTGAAGGCAACCCAAAAGGACCATGCACAATCGGGTCAAATACTTGTCTAGCATTTTGGATAAGTCTAGTAACTATATGCACAAGTACAATTCGATTTGCAATCGTAGCTCTCAAAGACGTTGTCAAACTCTGATCTAATCAATCTTGTCCTTTAGATAAGGGATCGTACAGTCCTCTGTTAGATATCATGCTGACAATCCTATGGAATAATTTGTCTAGCATTTTGGTTTCTCGATCTCCGATTCATTTGACATAGAACTTAATCGAACACATCAATTTAGTTATGACCGGGCCCGACACATTAGTCAAATCAAATCATCGAGCGGCCGAGATATCGCTTTTACCCTCTTGGGATAAAAGTAATAGATAAACATCGACTTATATGCATTTACTTATTCATTAATCAACTATACACAACAATGCGTTTTATAACACCGAGTTACTGATGCGTTTTCGCATTATCAATGTACAACCAATTAACAAATAACAAACCATATATCTAGGTTTTAAGACTATATGATATTATCGTCTTGCGATCACCCTTTTATATCGTATTCCATAAGGTGATTCCAGCAAGCGCGGGTTTGTTCCAATGCTCAAAACCAGTTCATAAGCACTCATGAACGTTGCAACAACCCTTTTGCTATGTCTAAAACCATTTAGACAATCTACACACCGATTCATGACAATCTTCATTCATATCTACTTCCAACATATGAACGATTGTGGACAATTTGAATAATTCGATTATTCTCAATAAACTCAATTATTCTGGAAGTCAAAACATGCAAAATGAAACAATAGTTAAACAATTAACATAAGACAGTAACATTACTCATAAATAATACTCCTTTATTTAATCATCAAATGTTAATTACATTTATCTATTACACGTTTCTACTACTATCTAATCTATGCTAATATCATCCTTCAGCCCAATACTCCTAGCATGCTGCAAGTGCTTAACCCTACTCAGTCCCTTCGTAAATGGATTTGTTGGGTTATCTTCTGATGATATCCTCTTCACTACGAGTTGTCCCTCTTCTACATGATGTCTAATAAAGTGATATTTTCTGTCGATATGTCGAGATCTACCAATATCCCTCGGTTCCTTAGCCAAGGCAACCGATCCTTCATTATCACAGAAAATTTCCATGGGCTCCTTTATGGCAGGTACAACTCCAAGATCACCGATGAAGTTCTTCAACCATATTGCCTCCTTCGACGCTTCGCTTGCTGCAATGTACTCTGATTCGCACGTTGAATCATCTACGGTTTCCTGCTTGGAACTTTTCCAAGTTACTAATCCTCCGTTTAGGGTAAAGACCCAGCCCGACTGCAAACGGTAGTTGTCCCTGTCGGTCTGAAAGCTGGTGTCACTATACCCTCGCACCTTTAAGTCATCACTCCCTCCGAGGACTAAGAACCATTCCTTCGTCCTCCAAAGGTACTTAAGGATATTCTTAACCGCAATCCAATGAGCTCTACCAGGATTCCCTTGATATCTGCTAACCATGCTCAAAGCAAAGGCTACATCAGGGCGAGTACAAGTCATAACATACATGATTGAGCCAACTGCGGAAGCGTATGGTACTCGGCTCATTTCTGCTATTTCAGCTTCGGTACTCGGACTTTGAGTCTTACTCAACTTGGCATTACTTTGTATCGGTAATTCTCCCTTCTTCGAGTTTTCCATACTAAAACGTTTTAGTACCTTCTATAAGTAAGTGTTCTGACTAAGTCCTATTAGTCTCTTACTTCTTTCTCTTACTATCCTTATTCCCAAAATATAAGAAGCCTCTCCGAGGTCCTTCATAGCGAAGCACTTCCTGAGCCAGGACTTAACCTCCTGCAGAGTCGGGATGTCGTTTCCTATGAGTAATATGTCATCGACATATAGAACGAGGAAGCTTACTATACTCCCACTGGCTTTGACATATACACACAATTCATCTTCGCTTCGTACAAATCCAAACTCTTTGACTTTCTCATCGAAGCAAAGATTCCATCTGCGAGATGCTTGCTTAAGTCCATAAATGGACTTCTCAAGCTTACACACTCTATTCGGATGTTTCGGATCCACAAACCCCTCTGGCTAAGCCATGTAAACATCCTCAGCCAACTTTCCGTTAAGGAAAGCGGTCTTGACATCCATTTGCCAAATCTCATAATCATGAAATGCGGCAATAGCTAGCATCACTCTAATAGACTTTATCTTCGCAACTGGTGAGAAGGTCTCATCATAGTCAACTCCGGGAGTTTGAGTAAAGCCCTTCGCAACCAATCGCGCCTTATATGTGTGTACGTTTCCATCCACGTCGGTCTTTTTCTTGAAGATCCATTTGCACCCAACAGTCTTACGTCCGGGCACATTATCAACCAAATTCCAAACTTGGTTAGCATACATGGATTGGATCTTGCTATCCATTGCCTCTTTCCATTTCGCAGACTCCGGGCCTGCCATGGCTTCCTTATAGCTATTAGGTTCATCAAGGTTTACTAGTGTACCATCACTAATATACGTGTCCCCTTCGGTAGTAATATGAAAACCATATAACTGGGGTTGAACTCTAACTCGTTCGGAACGACTAAGAGGTAATGATACGTCAATCGGTTCAACCGGAGTTTCTTCCTCGGGTTGAGTGCCAGCGGTAGAGGTTCCTTCATCTATCGATTCTTGAATCTCTTCAAGCTCGATTTGCCTCCCACTGCCTCCTTGGCTTATGAGTTCTCGCTCTCGGAAAACTCCTCTCCTCGCAACAAAGACAACATTGTCCTTCGGTCTATAGAAGAGATATCCAAAGGATTTCTGCGGGTAGCCGATGAAAATACATTGCTCACTACGAGGTTCGAGCTTGTCGTGAGTATCTCGTCTTACGAAAGCCTCACAACCCCAAACCTTGATATGTGCCAACGAGGGAGCTTTCCCTGTCCACATCTCGTGAGGTGTTTTGGCAACATTTTTAGTAGGGACTCGGTTAAGGATATGGGCGGCAGTCTCTAAGGCATACCCCCAAAAAGAGATTGATAGTGAAGCACGACTCATCATAGAGCGAACCATGTCCAACAAGGTTCGATTACGCCTTTCTGCCACACCATTCAATTGTGGTGTCCTAGGTGGCGTCAATTGTGAAACTATTCCACACTCCTTGAGATAATCGTGGAATTCAAGACTTAGGTACTCTCCTCCTCGATCGGATCGAATCATCTTGATTTTCCTGCCCAATTGATTCTCCACTTCATTCTTGAACTCTTTGAACTTTTCAAAAGTTTATGGCTTTTGCTTGATTAAGTAGATATACCCATATCTACCATAGTCATCGGTAAAAGTCACATAGAAGCGGTTCCCATCCTTCTTGGTTGATCTAAATGGTCCACATACATCGGTATGTATTAGGTCCAATAGACCCTCACCCGTTTCACACGTACTTGTGAAGGGTGACTTAGTCATTTTTCCAAGTAAACAAGACTCGCATGTGTCATCTTCCCTAAGGTCGAACGACTCCAACACTCCATCATTTTGGAGTTGGGCTATGCGCTTCTTGTTGACATGTCCAAGACGACAATGCCACAAGGATGCTCTATCCATACTATTGGAAGAATCCATGCATAAAACATCATTTCCTAAGTTATCTACAATCATAACGGTTTCATAAATTCCATTACACGGTATAGCTTCAAAATAAAAGACACCATTTAGATAAGCCAAAATAGAACCATTCTCATTATTAAAAGAAAATCTAAAACCTTGTCTAAACAAACCATGAAATGAAATGATGTTTCTAGCCATTTCTGGCAAATAGCAACAATTGTTCAAATTTAAAGATAAACCATTCCTAAGGACTAAAGAATACACTCCAATCTTGGTCACAGGCGACGATCTTTTGTTCCCCATGATTAGATCTATCCTTCCAGGCTCCACGTCCCTATTTCTTCTTAGTCCCTGCACATTAGAACAAATGTGGTAACCACAACCGGTATCAAGAACCCAAGAAATAGCATGAGATGAATCGTTAGATTTAATTGTGTATATACCTGCGAAAGACGGCTTGATCTTTCCTTCCTTGATGGCTTGCAGGTACTCTGGGCAGCTTCTCTAATGTCCTATCTTGTGGCAGTGGTGGCACTCTGCCTCCTTTGGGTTGGGGAAGGGTTTAGCAGGATCAACTTTGGTCCCACTAGAAGAGGCACCATCTCGGGACTTCACCTTGCAATGGTTCTTAGATGAAGCCTTCCTCTTCTTTCCCCTTCCTTGTCCAATAGCCAAAACAGGAGCAGCGGGTGGATTGGGAGTTGGTGCAACAGACTTGTCCTTGAAGTTGCTCTCAGCGACCCTCAAGAGACCTTGGAGCTTGCTTAGGGTGACCTCTTCTTTGTTCATGTGGTAGGTCATCCTAAATTGATTGTAACTTGGAGGCAAAGAGTGAAGCACCATGTCGATCACCAAGTCTTCCCCAAAGTCAACATTCAACTTGCGAAGACGGTCAACATACCTTTGCATCTTTTGCAGGTGCACGATAAGAGACTCTCCATGACCCATTTTAGCGGAAAATCATGTTAGTGAAAATCTCATAACGTTCTTGTCTCGCATTTTGGTGGTATCTCTCCAACAAGTCTTGGTGCATCTCGTATGGGTACATGTCCTCATAGGACTTTTGGAATTCGGACTTCATAGTGGCTATCATGATGCAATGTACCTTCGTTGCATCACGCTCGTGAGTTTCAAAAGCGGTCATTTCAGCCGGAGTAGCGATTTCAGGGTTGATTTTCTCGAGCTTCTCATAGAGGACATACTCCTTGTCCTCATAGCGAGCAATAGTGCGAATGTATCTTATCCATTCGCTAAAGTTCGTCCCATCGAAAGTGACCTTTTGACAAAGGCTCATCAATGTGAATGAACTAGCAGCAGTGTTGTTTGCGTTCGACATCTACAAATAGAAAGGACAAAGATAGATTAGAATATGAATCCCTAATTATCACCCAATAAGAAAATTAGGGCTAGGATCCAACAACAATGTTTACATATTAGAAAAGGGATACCGTAATCTAACATGCAAACAATTTGAAGATAAGTGAATGACGGTTCACTAATTCTCCATCACGAAAACATAACTTTAAGCTCTAAATGTATTGAGAATTCCTAGGTCTAGATGAGATTCATTGAAACTTTTCAATGGCATGTTTAAATCTCGATATGCCCCTCTTGTTTGTGACTGGGATACCGAGGATCACAAAGCGGGTGTGAATTACCATGCAAATTCACATGGTGCCTTCATTGTAACGATCACCTATTCGATGTGCCGGTAAACCACACACGCTCCATCGAACTATGATAAACAATGAATCACCCTTTGCCACCTTTGCTTAGGACCAATTAGTGTGCCGGTAAACCACACACGCTCCACTAACTTCTTAGCAAGGGTGCAAAGTGTAATTTCATGGGATTGCATCAATTCACTTTTCCTAAAGTAACTAAGATTGGGAAATTTTTGAAAAACATGTAGTTACTTTGTATTTCATATTATACTTTTAATGAGAGATGAGGTTGTCCTATCCTACCCGTTCGACTAACGACCCTCCACCGATCAAGCAAACGGTGGGCGTGAGTGTACACCCATTAAGCGCCATTTTATAGGCAACAACCTTATACCCACCTTATAGACCGGCTTCGTGAATGAGGCCTACTAACGGTAAGACTAGCATTTTAGTTATATATATATATATATATATATTAATCTTATAATATTATATTAGTATAGGGTTGAATTTTTTAAACTTGTAAAATTCTAGGGTTTGAAATTTAAATTGTCAAAATTAAACTTTTAATCACAAAACATAAATTTCAAAACTCGAGGGCAAGTTTTAAAACATTTAAAACATGGAGGATCAAATAACAAATAATCTTAATTAACAATTAATTCCATAATTATCCATATTTGATTTATTTAATGATTTCTTGCAAAATAATTTACCAATTTAATCAAAATAATTAATTAATTATCACATAAGGAAATTAAATATTTTATTAATTGATAAATATCTTTAATTAGATCAAAATTATAGTCATATGTATCACGAAATCGGATTAGGGTTGATCTAATATGATAAAGACAAGTTTCCATAAGATAAATATCAAAAAATCTCGATTTTGGCTCTTCCTGACGCTCGGACTCGCCGAGTTCCCAACTGGACTCGCCGAGCCAGGCCAACTCGTCGAGTCCACCATGGGACTCGTCGAGTTCATGACACAGAACCACAAAATTCGAATTTTGCAAGCAAGAAATAAACAATCATGCATCAATTTAATAGAAACCAATCTAGGCTCTGATACCACTGATGGGTTTTGGCCATATGAACATTCCTATGTGCACATACAAACCCTAATGCTTGGATCTAGGTTTCTCTAATTAAACATGCATTGGATCCAAGACTTCTAATGACTAATGGAGAATAAGAACAATACAAAATCAGAGTTAGAAGCTTACCTTGAAACACTTGTTTGATCTTCTAGTTCTTGGAGCTTTAGAGTCACAAATGTCACTCCTCTAATGGCTTACAAACACCAACTAGCAAGAGGATGATTTGAGAGAGAGGAGAGGGAATAGAAATCGGCCAGGGTTTCTTTGCTTTAGTAGAGGTGCCGATTTCCCTTGCCCCAAGGGTCTATTTATACTTGTAAGGCTCACAGGGGTTCACCCTTAAACCCTAGTTGGATAATCTTTTACTCAAACAATCCAAATCCTTTCCAAGATAAGCCCTTGGACGATTTGTGGCTTACCCTAAGCCCTAGAAATCGTCTAACCCTATCCAAGAAGGATTTACAGCCCAAAGTGTAACTATCAAACAATTGACAGTTTATACCCTCTTATTTAATTAATCTCTTCAAGTCACCAAATTAATTCTAATTAATTTATGACTTATGTTAATCAAATAACAATATTATTATTCCTTATATTATTCTCATAATATATTAATAATATTTATTCTCTCATAATAAATCATCATGTCAAATTGCTATGGTAAAGGCAACTCAAAAGGACCATGCACAATCGGGTCAAATACTTGTCTAATATAGTTGCAGCCTTAGACACTATTCCAACAAACAAGTCACTAATTCCTTAACTGCCGAGCTGAAACACTACCGCTATAATTCTGAAGTTCCATAACTTGTTAGACCTACACACAAGTATAATCATTCCAAAGCATGATCACAAGAGCCTTTTCTACCATCAGAACTGAAAACATCATTTTTTTTTCTTGAACCTTCAGCTGATTCCCTGAACTTTTGTACCCTTGGACTCGGTCCCCATTTTTTTTTTTTTACAGATTTGGTCCCTATTGTTTTTCCCTCCTAATCAAAAGTGTTCTTTATTTTGCTTTTGATCAACCCCTCCCTTGGACCTGGTCATTAATCCACATGTTTGGTGTTCCATTTTACTTATAAACCAGTAAAAACCTCTAACCCGTTAGCAACTATCAAAGAACCATAAGACCAACCGGTATGGTTAACATGAAACATTTGTGGTGATGAAGTAATAATCGACTAATATAGTGAACATCATCCTAGTGTAATATAGTTTTAGAAGAATATTGAAGAGATTTGTGTTTCCGTTCCTAAAAAATAATACATAGTTAACTTCCTAAATATTTCTTATTATGGTTTAGAACAACTCTCCGAACCAAAATTAAGTGCCAAACCAGAAACAATTTACAATTCATATTGATTTGGTTTCAAACTGAAAAACCATCACTACAAATATGATTTTCTATTTTTAACATAGACAAATAAAATCACAACTATTTACATCAATAAAATCACCTTTTCGGCTCTCTTTTTTTTTTTATCATCTATTATAATTCAAACTCAACTAAAAAATAATTAAACACACACACACACACTAGATTTTCCCATCCAAAAAATCAACACAAATTCAAATCATCTAAAATCAAATCTTTACCCATCCTCAAATATAAAACTATCATTCATACAAATTCTACATTTTCTTACACATCAATACTTCCCAAAAAAAAACTAATCTAAATTAAAAAAATATTAACCTAGAGTATAATCTCTACTTGTGACTTAACCACCGTCCGATCCCTCCACCTACTTACACCGCCATCAACCGCCTTCTCAACCACTTCCATTCGCTCCACCACCAACGATTCCTCCACCTCAGCCATTTGACTAAACTCTTTTTCCATTATCACTTCCACCTCTTTCAATAACTCCATCTTATACTGCAACTTTTTCAACTATTCAATCCGAAAATCTTTAACTATTAGTCAATTATCTTAAACATGATGAATTATAAATAAATAAAAATGGGGCCCACCTGTGTATTAATTATGGTTGACACCAACCGTTCAACTTCTCTCTCTTCTTGGATTGCTAATAATTTGGCGTGCGCGGCTGCGGCACCAAGCGCGGTTGCACTTGTGGCTCTCATCCGTAACGGTAAAGGTATGACACCTTTTTCTGTATATAGTGTAAAGTTAGGTGTCGTTTCTTTTTTACTTAATCTGGAAAGCTATATACAAAATATATATACAGATGTTTTTTACTTGATACAAAAAGAATTGCTAAATATAGAAAGTCATTTTTTTCAATAAAGTTAGGTGTTGTTTCTTTTTTACTTAGAGAAAAACTGCAATAAAGTCCTTACATCGATTTAGTCTTTATATCTTTTATTTATTCAATTAAGTCCCAAAAACCGATAATCGTATTCAATTTAACCATTTTACCCGGTCAACAGGTCATCCAACTTTCAAAAATTACATTTTTGGCCCAGATTTCAAATTTTATTACAAATCTGGTCCAAAATTTACACTTTTTGCCATTATACACTAAATGACTGATTATACAATTTACAAGTCTGGTCCAAAAGAAATTACATTTTTGGCCGAAATTTCAAAATTTATCTTTTTATCTCTCTTTTTTAAACATGTTACAAATCAGTCATTTTCTTATGAGACATGCTTTAGTGTATAAAGTTCTAAAATCTGATAGGTTATATATATGATTTAATAGAAAAAGTCATGAAAAGAGGGATTTTAAGGTTAAGTTCTAACTGTTTACAAATTTATGTACCTGATTCCATCTCTGAATCATTGCCATGAGAAATCCTGAAAAAAACAAAGGATATAAAATATTGATTTGTTACAATTTACAGACTAAATGACTGATTATAACATGTTTAAAAAAGAGAGATAAAAAGATAATAAATAACCTTTCAGGCTCATTGTCATTTTCTTCATTATCAAATATTTCTTTTGGAATTTCATTTTCTTCACAAAGAGCTGTAACTGCAGCCTCAGCAGCAGAAGCTGCAACATGTGGACCAACCACAGCAGATATGCGAGCAACCTAACAGATCCCATTTTCATGAATATTTCATAACTTCATATCATATTCTTAAGCAAAAAAATAAACAAATAATAAAAGTAGTTTAATAGGTTATAGAGTAGCAACATACTACATACCTGTTGCATAAGTGAATGACTGACATTGGGGACTACTTTAGAACAATCGTTTTTCACAACAAAATTGTCCTCTAAATCTCCATCTTGCTGCTTCTGAATCTTGAAATCAGAAACTTGACTTTCTTTTTCTTTAAGTTCTTCAGGGGCAACTAACAATGGTGCCACTTGTTCATCTTTATTGTCAATCTGTGAAGAATCTGAAATGGGTTCAATGCATATTCTCTTTGGAGGGGGAGCTTCACTATCAGCATCACCATTTTGTTCTATTTTGCTTTCGGGTTCAATATCTTTAGTTTCTTGAGGTGGTGGTACTGGAGGGCATACTTGTCCTTTTTTCTGGTTGTTTGGATTGATATTGGTGTCCTGGTGTCTGAATCTATCATATGTGGGTCCCAACATAAGTTGGCCGAAAGGTAATTGTATAAGTTTTGAAATACACTCGAGTTTACTCTTGGTTTGAACATTTTGAGCTACAAGATCCCAGTCATCTCCATGCTTTAATACGGATTCTAGAAGAAGTAATGTTTCTGCTTCTGTCCATGGAGTGGCATTGTTCTTATTGTCAGGAGTGGAGTCGATTAACTTGTAATCATCAAGGGATTTGTTCTTCCCATAAGCTCCATTTTCAAAGCACTTAATGCAAATGATGGAAGTTTTGTCCTGTATATAAAATCAGATGTGTAAACTGGAAAGATAATCTGATAACTATGGTTTCTGAATCAAAGATGGAATAATCTATCAATTCATGTATACACACAGAGAAAAAGAAAACAAAATCAAGTGATCAAACCTTTGTGTACTCGTAATGACCAGACTCGCACAGCTCCTTGCAATTTCCACAGACCAAATCGATCAATTCCTGGTAAACATCGGAATGAGAAGAAAGGGGTGGCATTTTGAAATCGCTCTCAGCCAGATGAGAGCCATTGATATAGCTAACAGTAGTCGGCAATGAAACAGGCTTCAACGAATTTGGAATTGCAACAACCCTAACACCATGAGGAGGCCCTTCCTCCACCTTAACTTTCCATCTCCCTTCCTCGTCCTCCGTAACCAAATCATTATCTTCACCACCGCTCGCCGATGACGGAGATGGCGCACTGAAATTAATTAACCCCCACTTTTCGAGAAACCGGAACACCTTCAGGAGATAATTGACGTCACCGACTAGCGATTTTCGGACTTCGGAGAATGTTAGCCTTCTAGAAGGATCTTCCCTATACTTTGAAATAATGAAATCTCGATACTCCTTATACACCCTAGGGTTTCTAGTAAACGAAGCCCCGTCGAAAAACTCCTTGAGCGAAGTTTTCTCGGTTTCGTGAATGTTATCCCAAGAAAACCAGGCTGAAACAGAAAGAGAAAAACGAATTGAACTAGGGTTAGGGTTTGTTTCCATGAAAGGGAAAAGAAGAACGGAGAGAGGACTTACCGGAGCTACCGGGGATGGTGTAGAGTTCGAATTCGAAGCGATGATCGTCGGCGGGAAGGAATGGTTTTAAAAATTGGTGGTGTGACTGTGAGCTCTCCATCTGGGGGATGGATTTTGCAGCGAGTGAGTCTCTCGTATAAAAAAACTGAGTCAGCCGAGTCGTTCCATGTAAATTGTAAAGTAAACTCCTTTCGCTCTCTTGTGTTGTGTCTATATGCAACGGAGTTTTGAAACGTTGGGTTACAATGGACCCTTTTTTAAGTGATTGGATTAATTTATATTTTTTGATTTATATAAAAGACCTTAAGATCATAGAATTTGTTATTCGGTACTTGTTCGGCCAACAAACTGAATAGCGGGTACTTGGAAGAACTTGAAAGTATTCGGATTTAGTAATTCATATATATATATATATATATATATATATATATATATATATATATATATATATATATATATATATATATAGCAACATTAGATACATGTAAATACATAAAAACTGAATAATACATAATGGTCTCGCTTCGTGTGTTAGTGATAACTAAAATATTTACTGCCGATTAACTCTTGAAAATCTCTAGATCAATATGACTGTCATTGACTTCTACACATATGAGTTTTTCTTTCAAGTAACATTCCTTAAAGAGCTAAAACAAATATTCAAAAGTTTGTGTGGATTCCCGACAAGAAAACATTTCATAGAACTAGTCTCAATTTATCTTTTGTTTTAACGAAAACATCACAGCTCCAATTCTAAATCCGTTATAGTAAGAAAGTATTATTACTCCACATTTCACAAGGTGTTATAAACCTTCTTAGTTTGAAATAAGTTTCAAGATATGATTTGTAGTAACTATAGCATGACTCTAAAACTCGACTGGAAACAATGTATGACTCCTCTCTTGATTGAACTATTCCAACAATATTTGATTCCTTTTCTTAGTCATAAAATTGTACTAAGATGTTCTTCGAGGATAAATTATGATATTGTTCCTCAATCATTAAGATGATCACATAAAATGATACTTAAAGTACTCTTATTTCCTTGCAGATTGGATAAGCTTTGATCTTTATGTCTAATAGATTCTTCTTATTCGTCCTACTACTTTTTGAATCTTTTCTAAGTATCAAAATTATGTTCAATATTATAAACACAACCATATTTATTGAAACATCAGAAAATTATGACGAATAGAGTTATCGTCCTTTGTGGTGGATATAAATAATCCATATCAACGTGTACTAGATCCATTAGTCTTTCACCTGACTCACATAAACATGTAATCAATGAATTAGTTATAGTTCTCAAATGAACAATATTCACATATACTATACAATACGACTTGTAGATTACCAACTATATGTCCAGTTGGTGATGAGATGTAACGACCCATTTTTCACGTCCAAAAAATTTCATTTTTCAATAAATATTTAGTAAAATCATTTGCAAATAAACATTGTCTGATCAAACCATTTTGAGAACATATACTATGTCTGAAAACCAAAAAATGTAATCAATCAAAATGTCAGAGTATAAATCCCAGAACAATCCCATAAATGCGGAAAACAATGTGTGTGTATGATGTGCCGCTACCACGCCAGCTCCCTCCCCTTCGACAAAGAGGTACCTGAAACCAAAACTGTAAACTATAAGCACGAAGCTTAGCGAGTTCCCCCATCGTACCACATACCATACAATCACATAACATACATACTGCCAGGCTATTATGGGGTGTCTGACTACCCGGTACGGCCATTCTGGGGTGCCGACTACCCGTGCAACCATTATGGGGTGCCGTCCTACCCGTGTCAAGCCATTCTGGGGTGCTGACTACCCATCGGTCCTAACAACCGATCCTTGGGGACTATTTCACCCCCTACTGCTACTATCACATATATCATAACATAACACATTATCAGACATGTATGGGGTGTCTGAACTACCCTTCGGTCCTAACAACCGAACTCTACGACTATCACATATAACATATCATGCTAGCACATAACATATCAGGTGGTAGCAAACCTAGACGAATATCACAAAGACAATCATCTAACACACAACTCCTACTGGTGGGTCGGCATTGTGGCCGTAGACCCACTGCTACTGGAAGGCAACTCACCTCAAAGTAGCTGCTGATTTGAGCGGGAACTGACTGTCTACTGCTGCTGCTGCTGTTCCGGAAGTCCTCCGGCTATAATTCCCAGAAAACGTTCAGTTAAACACTGCTAGCTGTACTTAGGGTAAAATGACCATTTTACCCTTGACCAAGTCAAAGTCAACTTCCAGTTGACCCGACTCGCCGAGTTAACTTGCCAACTCGTCGAGTCCCTGCCCATTCGATTGTCCTTAATCCCGTCTCTACTCGTCGAGTCAGGCATTGACTCGTCGAGTTCTCCTTTTAAACTGATGACCAAAAGTCCTTCATCCTACTCGCCGAGTTGCATGAACAACTCGTCGAGTTCATCTTCATCCGATGAACACTTTAAGTTGCGACTCGCCGAGTTGCATGAACCACTCGCCGAGTCTGTTCTTGAGGTAAGAAGATTGCCTTGGACTCGCCAAGTCAAGGCATTGACTCGCCGAGTCCCTCCATGGATGAGTCTGGCTTCCGACTCACTGAGTCCACCCATGACTCACAACTCCACTCAGCAAACACGAAAAAGGGGAAAACTCGGGGACTCGCGACTCGACTCGCCAAGTCCGATGAACGACTCGCCGAGTCGTTCACATGCAATTACTATATACTCGATTCTGCTTGAATCCAGCTCATACCATACATAAATCTGGGCTCTTAGGGTAGGTTTTACATGTAAACTTTCCAACTTTACGTGTATACATGCACAAGATGGGGATTTAAGGCTTAATAAAGGCTAAAATGGATATGAGCTTCTGGAGCTCAAACAAGCCTAGATCTAGAGGTTAATCAACTCATTACAATCCTTAATCCATAATTAAGCTTGGAAAATGGTTCAAGAAGGACTTTAATAGTGTTCTAAGGGACTTTAAGCATAAAAACAGAAGGAAACTGAGTTATACCTCAATGAATCTCTGAAATAACACCAAGATATCTGGCCTCCTTCTTCTCCTCTTGGTCTACTCTCCTTCTTCTCTCAAAATCTTCAAGAAATCACACCAAAACACTTTAATCTCACAAGAAAAGGGGGTTAGGTCGATATAAGGAGCTCTGAGGGTGAAGGAGTCGGGATTGGGGCGCATAAGGTTGATTTAAATAGGGTGTAAACCCTTGAAATTAGGGTTTCATCCAGACAGGGGGGACTCGCCGAGTCGCCAACTTAAACGTGCTCAATATCCCAACTCTACTCGGCGAGTCGGGCCTACAACTCGTCGAGTCCAAGGCTAAAAATGTAAAATACTTAGATAGGTCATACGTACCAGGAACCAGGTGCTACATGAGAATTCTTTTCACTTGGTCAGGTATGACAATGTCACAAGCGATATCATAATAATCAAATCCACAATTAATATTGCTAATATTAGAAATGTAACCAATACTTTCATAAATGTCATTGCAAATAAATATATAATGAGGCAACCGGAGAAACCAAATTTTCACTTTTATTGAAAATAATTTAGAAGTTGGAACTTTTCCTTACAACACATAAAATAGAAACTATGTTTCTATACATCTTCTAAGAGCAATAACAATCTATTAAATTATCCTAACTCCTAATTAGTAGCTCAAAATTTTGATCATCGAACCATGTGACCAAAGTCTATTTCCCATGATCAGATTTAGCTCATTCTGCTTAAGCTTCTTTTTTTCTCTTAGATCCTGCAATAACATTAAATGTGATCATCACATGATGCATTAAAAGTCTAATGGAGCTAGATAATGGGTGTACGTGAAGTAGAGTCACACAACTTGACTTCACTATATATGAGATCTTTTAGGTACTTTGGGCTACTTTGCAACCAATGTCCCTTCAATTGGAAATAGAAACATACTGTCTCTTTGGGGTTAAGACATGGAACTATCTCAGAACTAGCTTTTTCTCTTTACCATACGATAAAACTGTTTGACTTTGGGTGACCCTTTTCCATTGGGAAGAGAAATATTTTTGTACCACCATTGTCATCATTGTCAATGCCCATGAAATCATATACCCTTTGAGCACATTTGCTTCAAATGTGCTATTGAGCATTTATCTTTCAACAACAATCAACATTTAGGTCAGATCAATTAGGGTCATATCGATGTTCATCATATGAAAGTTCTCAATGAACTGTTCATATAAACTTGGTAGCAAAAGAATAACCAAATCAATGAATCACTCCCGTAGGAAAACGACACCCATTCTATCCATCTTGTCAATATAAGACTTCATTTTCAGAACATGCACACACACATAATTTCCATCTTGATGTCTACGTGCCAATAGGGCTTGAGTAGTTTTGTATCTTTCAACTTGAAGAAAACGCAACGTTGGGAGAATCACTGAAGGAGAAGGAGGAAGAGTTGAAAAATCACGATGTCCAGTTCCACCATTTCCCGAAAAAAGAGAAAATATTTTCACCTTGATTAGAATGTGGAAGATCATATTCATAATGAAAAGGAAACCATTTCCAAAAGAACGAGGAAGACAATTTATATATTCATAAGACATCTAAAATTTAGGAGAAAATAGAGTTTAATTTAGTTGATTTTTATCCTTAATTATTAACCTATAAATTTTAATTAAAGTTTGGATCCACGTTTTCGATTCGAACTTTGAAGAGGGATGTCGTAATCAAATTTGAATCTATTTTAGATAGGTGAGACTTTTACCAATTCCAATCTTATGGAACTCCTTAATCTATTGAGATTCACTAATTCTTATAAATGACATGTTTAATCTCAAATTATGCTCACTTTTGTGACTGGGATGTCAAGGATCACAAACGAGGTGTACATAACCATGCAAACATGTTTGACAACCTCGGTGTAATTTACCATATCACATTGATGTGCCAGTTAACCACACACGCTCCATCAACAATGATAATTTTCAAGACATCATCATATCTCTTTATAGTCCCTATTAGTGTGTCGGTTAACCACACACGCACCACTAACTACATATAAAGTATGGTGTGTGTTTTCATGGATTAGCATACTTTTCACATTTTTCCTAAAGTGACTAAGAGTGAGATTTTAAAAATGGTCTAGTTACTTTATATCATTATACTTAATAATGAGATTATGTCATATCAAATACATTCGGCTAACGACCATCCACCTAACAAGAGAGTGATGGGTAAGAATGGATACCTAATGACGGTCATTATATAAGCCGCGTCCTTAAACTCTTCTTATAGTATGACTTCGTGAATGAGACGTACTAGCGATTTGACTAAATTTGTCTTATACATGTAGTATATTAAACTTTTAATTATATATATTGTATAAGGTGTGTTTTATATAATTTTAGAACACTGGGGATCAGACATTAATTATTAAAATTAATTAGTATATGAATTAATCATTTACACATTTAAAAATTAATTATATTAATCAATCAAATAATTAATAAAGTCAAAGATTTATCTCCTAATTTGTAGGCTTTTATTTAATTATCAAATAAATAGGCAAAATCGGATTTGGAAAAATATAAAACAAATAATCACCAAATAACAAACATCCAAAACAAATTAGGCAGATAAAAGTCGAAAAATTCGAATTTATCAGATCTCACGTCGTGAGAATCAACTCTTACGTCGTGAGTTACAAAAATTGAAAATTTTTTGTTTGTTCAATTCACTAATATGCAGTTAGATAAAAGACAGTCATATGTTGTGATACCACTGATGGATAACGTATGTTACAATCAATAATGTTCTAAGCGGAAAAACAATTAACAATTAATCATATTAGGACACATGAAACCTGTGGGATCTATGTATTTCACATAAAGGCAATATACTATGAATTATCAAACTACGATACCCTAATAAAATAAGAATTCATAAAGGAAGATTACATACATTTTGATTTATAATAGTAAACAAATCATATCCAATTGTTCTTATAGTCACTTGGAAGCTATCACCATAAATTTTGTGCCTATGATGGTTCTCACCAACCTTAGTAATTATGAGACTTTAAGAGAGGGAACAGGGGATATGAAATTTCGGCTATGCCTTGTTAATAAAGAGCAAGGTTGTCAATATCAGGATCCTACCTAGGATCATTTTTGGGTTTGCAAGATCGGGATCGAGATCCTATGATCACACAAAATAAAATATAATTTTTATTTATAATATTTAATCATGAAAAATATTTCAAACATTTAATTTTTTGTTAAAAAGTTATAAAAACTTCAAAATATTAGTCATAAGTCACAATAAAAAATGATAAATTATAGATTGGTAAAGGGTAAAAGACATAAAATGGTAAAAAAATTCATTTGCCAAAAAAAAAAAAAAAAAAAAAAAAAAAAAAAAAAAAAAAAAAAAAAACTCAAGGGAAGGTAGGATCGGATTGGATCTCGATCCTACGATCCTACCCCAAATACGATCATTTTACGATCCTGATCGTTTTTCATACCTATGATCGTAGGATCGTACGATCCTACGACCAGGATCGTGATTTTGACAACCATGATAAAAAAATGGCCGAAATTTAGATCCCAAGGGGTCTATATATAGTGTAACTTGGAAGCCATAGATAACCTTAATCTGAATAAAATATTATTTATTCAACTTACTAATTATCCAACTTCCTATTTATCTATAACGGATAATCTACAAACCCAAGATTAGTCTCCAAGAAACCGTTCACCCTTAAGGGAGGAAGATTCTGGAACCTCTTGTTCAATTGTTGAACAATTACACTTTAACCCTTGCACTTTTAATTAATCCAATTAACCCCAAAAATAATTTTAATTAACTTCTGATTAATTCTTAATTAAATATTATTAGTCTTAGTTAATATATATATATATATATATATATATGATTTTTATAATATATTAATAATTTCATTTATTGCTATTTATTAATCATATAATAAAATATATTAATAAATTCATTTATTGTTATTTATTAATCATATAATAAATCAATAAATCGGTCTTTCTCTCTGTCTCTCTAAAATTCATATTATTCAATTACTAGGTTTGAGGGCAACCCAAAAGAACTTTGCTAATAATTTAAGATAATACTAATTTATTTATTGACTTAGACACCTAATCCAATAGTTTTAGCCATCAGGATTTTGCGTCGTTACTTGTATGGAGTTCGTTGTATCATTTACATGTACCACAAGAGTTTGAGGTATTTGATGGATCGGCCAAATCTGAACCTGAGGCAACACAGGTGGCTCGATACGGTAAATGATTATGATTGTGAGATCCTTTTTCACCCGAGGAAGCCCAACGTGGTGGTTGATGCCCTTATCCGTAAGGCGGCGAGTATTCTCATTGGGGATGTTTTTCCGAGGATGACAGTGATTACCCCACTCTTTGAGCATATCTGAGAGGCTCGGTGGAGGCTATGAAAGAGGAGCGTCGAAATAGTGAGTGTATAGTGGGTCAGATGTACTCTTTTTTATTATGATAGTCGGGGGTAAGTGACATATTTTGATGGACGAGGCGCATATCGATGTTTTCTATTCATCTAGGAGAGACGAAGAGTTTGGGTCCCATATTTCGGGGGTACGTGACATATTTTGATGGACAAGGCGCATGAATCGATGTTTTCAATTAATCTAGGAGTGACGAAGATGTATAGAGGCCTCCGACTTGATTATTAGTGGCCTTAAATGAAGCGGGATGTAGCATGGTATGTGGAGATGTTCCTGACTTGTTGGACATTCAAGGTCAAGCATCAACGAACTCACGGAAAAATAGAGTCGTTGGATGTTCCTGTTTGGAAATGGGAAGAGATTACAATGGTTTATATGACGAAGCTATTGCGGACCATGCAATTGGTAGAATAAATTTGGGTCATCGTGGATCGATTGACCAAGAGTGTGAATTTCATTCCTATTTAGAATAACATATATGCTCAAAATTTGGCGGATGTTTACATCCGAGAGGCTGTGGCACAGATGAGGTCCCCGTCTCAGTGGTTTTGGATGATGTAACGCCCTGTTTTGGGCCTTTATGTGATTCAGGGTCATGGACCGAAAATCGATTCCATAAAAGCTTTAAGGCCTCGAGGAGGCGATGTTTAGATCTTTTGGAAGAAAAACATGAAGGTTATGAGACCTAAATCCTCTGGATTATGCTTTGGGCCAAAGAGTAACATGGAAAAGTCATAGGTCGGTTTCTTTCATGATAAATGGATTTTTGTTCGAGGAGCTCTCAGTCCAATACATCTAGATATTATTGTGGGCCCTTTCGACACCTTTCTGTGGATATAAAGAACGTCGAAATCGGAGTTCGAACAAATAAGTTATGGCTATTTGAAGATGGAAGGTTTTTAGGTTGAGCCTGGTACGTTGGACGTACAGGGTGTACGTTGTGCGTACTATGCATGAAATGGTCATGGAGTTGAACCTAGTACGTTGGGCGTACTAAGAGCACGCGGGGCGTACGTAGGCTGATGCCAATCCCTAATTTTTAGGGTATCACCCATATTTAAAGGAATTAACTTACCTTTGGGACTCCTATAATCAACATCCACTCCTTCAAAACCCTAATATCGAGTGTATCCTTCATGAGTGAAGATATGGAAGCTTTGTTGGATAAGGTGTCTAAGTCTGGAACTATATTTGGTATCAACTTGACCCGACCCAACATGGTCCATTTGGGTTGCACTTCACCTGACAACTTGTATGGATATACTTTTGAGAATAAGATGTTTCTGATATATTAATATATTATTAGTTATAATATATTAATATGATATCATAAATATTTAATTAATATTGATCAATAATTAATTTAGAATTTATTTCGTGATCAAAATGGAGCTAATTAAATATGGAATCTTATTTATATATATGGATTGGGCTAAGATTTATTTAGGATGGGCTAAAAGTATATGGAGTCCATGGATAGTCCATGGAGCTTTTAACCCATGGATCCTAGGTAAATGAAGAGTCATGGGTATTAGGGTTTAACCCTAATCCTCCATACTATATAGAGGAGTCCTTGGTTCTAGAATTGCCACTAGTGTGTGTGAGCATAAGAGTGAGCCGATTTCTACAAGTGTTCTTATTCTCTCAAGAGCTTCCAACTTGTTTTGGTGATTTGTGACACCACTTGAGGCATCCACACTATTGGTGCTAGGCTCAAAACCCCTAACAATCAACCACAAAAAAAAGGTATGTTATTCTACTTAAAGTTTTGTATTACAAGTACCCCACAACATGCTAGTTAGGTTGTGAACCTTGGAAATCATATTTGCATGTATTTTAGAGAAAACATATATCCAAGGTTTCTAGGGCTGCATGTACACCATAGGAGTGTTAGTATGCTCATAACCATACAGTGGTATCAGAGCCTAGGCTTGTTTTCTTGATACTTGATGCAAATTTGTTGAAAAAGCTAAAAAATCTGCACTCTGCAGCATGAACTCGTCGAGTCCATGTGTAAATTCATCCTACTCGTCGAGTAAGTTCTTGCACTCGACGAGTAGGAGCCCCAGAATGCAGTTTTTCGAGTTTTGCTGTTAGAAATGGACTAGAAACATTACCCTAAACTATTTTGGCGTTTTAAAACTTGTTTTAGATGGTGTAATGTTTATGCTATTCCATTTACAATGGCAAATATCAAAATTCCATGTTTTATATGTGTTAATATGATTCTTTAAATTTTGATATGAATGTTTATGTTCTTATGAGTTTTTAGAAGATCATAAGAATTATGTGTAATTTGTTTGTAGTATAATTCTTGATCTTAATGGCTAGTGATGGAGTCCATAACTTGTCCTCAAGTTATGGATAACCAAAAGTCACTTATTTAAAGTGTCATTAACGAATAAGAGGTTACATAAAATGAAGAATCTTCATTTTGATGGACCATTAAAACTCATAGGTTATGAAATTAAAAGTCTTGAATAGTTTCAATACTTTCCCTCAAGTTTTGGAATTTGTAAAGACTCACACATTAATACTTTAATTCCAAATATATCCTTGGAATTTTAAAAGTTTAAAATTCAACCCTTATACTTCTATAATATTAAAAGTTTACTTATTATATATATGTATAAGAATAAGTCAGTCTTATCGTTAGTAGGCCTCATTCACGAAGCCGGTCTATAAAGGGGGTATAAGGTTATTGCTTATAAAATGGCAGTTTAATGGGTGTCCACTCTCACCCACCGTTTCCTTGACTGGTGGAGGGTCGTTAGCCAAACGAGTAGGATAGGACCTAAATCCTCATTAAAAGTATAATGAAATTATAAAGTAACTAAACCTTTATTAATTCACAATCTTAGTTACTTTAGAAAACGTGAATTAGGTGTTAACCCATGAAATTACACTTTATACTTTACCAAGTCATTAGTGGAGCGTGTGTGGTTAACCGGCACACTAACTAGGACTAGTAAGAGTGGAAAAGGGTGACTTAAGTTTTATCATAGATCGGTGGAGCGCGTGTGGTTAACCGGCACATCGATTAGGTGATTAAATTAAGGGTACCAAGTCAATTTGCATGGTTATTCACACCTTGTTTGTGATTCTCGGCATCTTAATCACAAACTTGAGAGGGCACAATCGAGATTCAAACATGCCATTGAAAGTTCAATGTATCTCAAAAGATCTAGGAGTTTCAAATCCAATTAAAAACTTAGTAATTTATTTCGTTTATAATGGTGGAAATTGGTAAATCATCATTTACCTACCTTCAATTATTTTATAGCTTGGATTACGGCATCCCTCTTCCAAGTTATGAAATAGTTCGTAGGGTCCTAACCTTAATATTTCATTTGGGTTACTTATTAAGGATTCTTCATCTAATTAAACTTGTCCTTCTTTCTTTCAGATGTCTTCCAACACTACTACTGGCTCAAATCCTGCAGGCTCATTTTCCCTCATGAACTTATGTGGGAAAGTCACCTTTAATGGGTCTAACTTCAATAAATGGAATAGAAACATCAGGATGATTACCCGCTATGAGGATAAGGAATATGTCCTTGATAAGGAGCTTAAGGTTATCAATGAGTCCACTGCTACTCCTGAGGAGATTGCAGAGTACACTACACATGAAGGGATGCTACCAAAGTGTCCTGCATCATGTTGGCTACCATGAATCCCGAACTCCATAAATCCTATGAAGATTTCTACCCATATGAGATGCATTTGGATCTGATGGATCAGTACCATTAGAGCGCGCGTCATGAGAGGTATGAAATCATCTCCTCTATGATAACAGCCAGAATGAAGGATAGTGAACCCATCACCGGTCACTTGCAGAAGATGCAAAGGTTTGTGGACCGGTTGCTGAAGCTTAATGTGGACTTCCCTGAGGACATGACGATTGATATCATTCTCTATTCCTTACCTCCAAGTTAATATCAGTTTTGTATGACTTATCGTATGAACAAGGAGGAAGTTACACTTAGCAAACTTCAAGGACTTTTAAGGACCGCTAAAAGTGGCCTTAAAGGTAAGGCGGCTGTTACTTCTACTCTTACTCCTACAACAGCCCATGTTATGGCAATTGGGCAGGGAAAGAGGAAGAAGAGGAAGACCCCTTCGAAGGGTACCAAGGGAAAGTCCCTTGATGGATCCTATTAAAGTGGGACCAAGAAATGTCTCGTTCCCCCTTCTTCAAACCCAAAGGAAGCACAATGCTTCTACTGCCGCGAAAAGGGGCACTGGAAGTAAAGTTGCCCCAGATACTTGCAGGATGTGAAGGATGGGAAAGTTAAACCCACCCATGCAGGTATTTATACTATATTGTCTGGTAACTCATTGCATACTAACTCTTGGGTGCTTGATACAAGTTGTGGTATTCACATTTGTACTGATTTGCAGGGCCTATGAAGTAGTGAAGAAGTGGAGCACGGGAAGATAAACCTAATCATGGGCAATAGGAAAGCATCACATATGTCCAAGATTGGAGTTTATTCTTTATTGTTTAATAATGGGTTAACTTTAGATTTGAATAAATGTTGTTACTCGTCAGAAATGGCGAGAAATATTATTTCCCTTCATAGTTTGTACAAACAAGGTTTCACATTTTCATTTGATAATAAAATTGGTGCTGTTGATGCTTTTTATAATAATGTGTTTTATTTTAAAGCATTACCTTGTGATGGTGTATATGAAACTGTGTCGATTGTAGACAACTTAGGAAATAATGTATATCATATTGATTCTTCGATGAGCTTAGATAAAGCATCATTGTGGCATTGTCGTCTTGGACATGTTAACAAGAAGCACATAGGCCAACTCCAGAAGGCTGGAGTTTTGGAATCCTTTGACCTAAAGTCGGATGACAGTTGCGAGTATTGTTTACTTGGAAAAATGACAAAGTCACCTTTCACTGGTACTTGTGAGAGGGGTGAGGGTTTGTTGGATCTCATACACACAGATGTGTGTGGACCCTTTAAACCAGCCACAAGGGATGCTAATCGGTACTATGTGACTTTTACTGATGATTATAGCAGATATGGATATATCTACTTAATCAAGCATAAGTCAGAAACCTTTGAAAAATTCAAAGAGTTTAAGCAGGAAGTCGAGAATCAGCTGGGCAGGAATATCAAGATGCTCTGATCCGATCGGGGAGGAGAGTATCTTAGTATTGAGTTCCTTGACTATCTTAAGGAATGTGGGATAGTCTCACAATTGACACCTCTTAGGACACCACAACTGAATGGTGTTGCCGAGAGGCGCAATCGGACCTTATTAGACGTGGTTCGTTCCATGATGAGTCGAGATTTGTTACCAATCTCATTATGGGGACATGTCTTAGAGATTGTCGTCCATATCCTCAATCTAGTCCCTACTAAGAAGGTTGTCAGAACACCTCACGAGATGTGGACTGGGAAAGTTCCCAATCTAGAACACATCAAGATTTGGGGTTGCGAGGCTTTTGTGAGGCGCGAGTCTCATGACAAGCTTGAACCTCGAAGTGAGAGGTGTATTTTCATCGGCTATCCACAAAGATCCTTTGGTTACCTCTTCTACAGGCCTAGTGAAAATGTGGTCTTTGTAGCAATAAGGGGAGTCTTTCATGAGAGAGAACTCATAAGCCAAGGAAACAATGGGAGGCAAATTGACCTTTAAGAGATTCAAGAGTCAAGCGGTGAAGGAACCTCAAACACTATCAACCAACCTGAGGAGGAAACTCCTGTTGAGCCGATAGATGAGTACGTACCTCCGAGGCGATCCACTAGGGTTAGGAACACACCTGAATTTTATTATGGTTATCACATCACAATTGAAGGTGATACATTTACTAGTGATAGTACACTAATATGTTTGGATGAACCTAATAATAACAGGGAAGCCATAGCAGGACCTAAGTCTGCTAAATGGCAGGAGGCTATAGACAGCGAGATTCAGTCCATGTATGACATTCAAGTGTGGAACTTGGTTGACAATGTACCAGTCGTAAGACAGTTGGGTGCAAATGGATCTTCAAAAAGAAGAACGACATGGATGGGAAGGTACACACCTACAAACCGAGACTGGTGGCAAAGGGCTTTACTCAAACTCCGGGAGTTGACTATGATGAGACCTTCTCACCAGTAGGCAGTAGCAAATATTAAGTCTATTAGAGTTTTGCTGGCCATAACTGCATTTCATGATTATGAAATATGGAAAATGGATGTCAAAACCGCTTTCCTTAATAGGATGTTGGCAGAGGATGTTTACATGGCTCAGCCAGAGGGTTTTGTCGATGCAAAGTACCTTAAAAGGGTGTGTAAGCTTGAGAAATCCATTTATGGATTGAAACAAGCATCTCGTAGATGGAATATTTGCTTCGATGAGAAAGTCAAAGAGTTTGGCTTTTTGAGGAGCGAATATGAGTCATGTGTGTATGTTAGGGCTAGTGGGAGTATAGTTAGCTTTTTGGTGTTGTATGTGGATGACATACTACTCATAGGAAATGACATCCCAACCTTGCAGGCGGTTAAGTCCTGGCTTGGGAAGTGTTTCGCTATGAAGGACCTTGGAGAAGCTGCTTATATCCATGGGATAAGGATAATGAGAGACAGGAGTAAGAGACTAATTGGACTTAGTCAGAGTACCTACTTGGATAAGGTGTTGAAAATATTCATCATGCAGGATTCCAAGAAAGGGGATTTGCCGATCCAGCACAACGCCAAACTGAGTAAGACTCAGAGTCCGAGTACAGAGGCTGAGATAGCTGGGATGAGTCGATTTTCATATGCTTCCACTGTTGGCTTGATCATGTATGATATGACTTGTACTCGCCCAGATGTGGCTTTTGAGCATGGTTAGCAGATTTCAGGGAAATCCTTGCATTGCGTACTGGACTGCGATAAAGAATATTCTCAAGTACCTACGGAGGACTAAGGATTAGGTCCTTACCCTTGGTGGGAGTGATGACTTGAGAGTGATTGGGTATAGTGATGCTAGTTTTCAGACTGACATGGATAATTTCCACTCTTAGTCAAGCTGGGTCTTTACCCTAAATGGATGAGCAGTTACTTGGAAAAGTTCAAAGCAGGAAACAGTAGCTGATTCTACTTGTGAATCAGAGTACATAACAGCGAGTGAAGCGGCGAAGAAGGCGATATGGCTGGATAACTTCATTGGAGACCCTGGAGTTATGCCAACTACATAGGAGCCTATGTAAATTTTCTGTGACAGCAATAGTGCGGTTACCTTAGCCAAGGAGCCAAGAGATCACGGTAGATCCATACACATTGACAGAAAATACCACTTCATAAGACACAGGATAGAAGAAGGACTCCTCGTGGCAAATAGGGTATCGTCAGAAGAGAACCCTGCAGATCCCCTCACGAAGGGACTGACTAGGGTTAGACATTTACAGCATGCAAGAAGCATCGGGTTGAAGGACGATATTAGTTTTAATAATTAGATTTCTGAAACTTGTAAAATGTAATTGACATTTGACGATTAAATAAAAGTTGTTATTTATTTATGAGTAAAATGTTACTATCCTATGTTGATCGTTTACTATTATTTCAATTTTGCATGTTTTGACTTCTAGAATAATTATTTTATTCAAACTCTCCACAGTCGGTCATATGTTGGAAGTAGATATGAATCAAGATTGTCATGAATTTGGCTTGTAAGATTTGTTTTAGGTGCATTAGACATATCAATGGTTGCTGCAACATTCATGAGTGCTCATAAGTTCTGAGTATTGGATTAAACCCATGCTCGCTTGTATCACTTCATGGAATTTATCTCGAGTGATCACGAGACGGTAATATCATATATATCTTCAAACCTAGAGATATGAATTGTTGACTGTGAGTTGGTTATCCATTGATTGTACGAAAACACATCAGTAACTTGATGTCATAAAACGTGCTTTTGTGCATAATTCAACGAGTAGTTAGTACAAGCATATGAGTCGAAGTTTATCTGTTCCTTCTATCAATAGAAGCGATATATGGGCCCCTCGATGATTTGGTTTTGACTTATGTGTTGGGACCGGTCAAAACCTAATTGATGTGTTCAATTTAGTTATATGTCAAACAAATTAGAGATCGAGAAACAAATGTTGGACAATAAGTTAGACCATGTTCCATGTGTTTGTCCGGCTGGTATCTTGAGAACAAAGGAATATATGATCACTTATCTAAAATGGCGCTTCATAGTTCAACAGAGTTTTAAAGAGCTACAACTGTTGGTTGGTTCCTGAAGTTATACTTGCAACTATAGTTATCAGACTTATCCAAGTGGGAGACTATTGGATAAGGTGTCTAAGTCTGTAACTATATTTGGTATCAACTTGACCCGACCCGACATGGTCCATTTGGGTTGCACTTCACCTGACAACTTGTATGTATATACTTTTGAGAATAAGATGTTTATGATATATTAATATATTATTAGTTATATATATATATATATATATATATATATATATATATATATATATATATATATATATTATTTGTTATACTACATCCGTCCCAAATTTATAGTCCACTTTTGATTTTTGAAGTCTTTTTTCTTCAACTTTAACCTTAAATATTTTTGTTTCTAATAGATAATACTTGATGCAAGATATATGAATTGATTGCATTTTAAATGTTTTTTTTTTCATTTTTATAAGTTTTATTAAGTAATATTTAACACAGATAAATATATTTAAGGTAAAAGTTGAAGAAAAAAGACTTAAAAATTCAAAAGTGGACTATCAATTTGGGACGGAGGGAGTAATATATTAATATGATATCATAATTATTTAATTAGTATTGATCAAGAATTAATTTAGTGATCAAAATGGAGCTAATTAAATATGGACTCTTATTTATATATATGGATTGGGCTAAGATTTATTTAGGATGAGCTAAGAGTATATGGAGTCCATGGAGTTTTTAACCCATGGATCCTAGGTAAATGAAGAGTCATGAGTATTAGGGTTTAACCCTAATCCTCCATACCATATAAAGGAGTCCTTGGTTCTAGAATTGACACTAGTGTGTGTGAGCATAAGAGTGAGCCGATTTCTACAAGTGTTCTTATTATCTTAAGAGCTTCCAACTTGTTTTGGTGATTTGTGACACCACTTGAGGCATCCACACTGTTGGTGCTAGGCTAAAAAATCCAAGCAATCAACCACAAAAGAAAGGTATGCTATTCTACTTAAAGTTTTGTATTACAAGTACCCATAACATGCTAGTTAGGTTGTGAACCTTGGAAATCATATCTGCATGTATTTTAAAGAAAACATAGATCCAAGGTTTCTAGGGTTGCATGTACACTATAGGAGTGTTAGTATGCTCATAACCCTACAAGCTTGTGGTGATTTTGGCAGCCTTTTGTTGAAGACTAAGACTAGTGAAGAAATAGGGGTTGCTTGTAAGCTTTTAGATCAAGAGACTACTCCATTTGGTGCATCTTCTAAATGTATAAAGTTCATACCTTGATGAGTTTCATTTTAGATCTCCATAAATGGGTTTTTTCATGAACTTTACCCCAAAGCTTGGACATTTGTGAGTATGGAGTACTCCAAAGCTTATTACTTGTCATTTCAAGCATTTTAGGTCTTGTGGATTCATACAAATGGCTAATTGATGGTCCTTTTCTATCCATGCAATATTTTGGTAGTGTTGAATGTGAATCAAGTTAAAGTTTCAAGGTTTTAACTCTTTCCAACCATGCAAAAGGCTTAAAGTCTTTGACTGTATGGGTTAAGACGTTATTTGGGATCAGATATGGGAATTGGACTTAGTGGCTTAAGCATTTAAGTCCTTAATGACGAGTTTGGGCTACCGTGAGTACGCTGGGTGTACCCAACTCGTACGTAAAGTGTATTGCCTAAAGGTGGTGTATGTTAGGCATGTATCAAGTATACGTGGCGTACTTAGATTGTTGACCATCGTTGACTTTTGTTGACTTTTGGGTTTGGGCCTAATTTAGACTATTAAGGTTTTTGGTCTTATTAGGTCACCGATCCTTTTTGACTTTGGGTCATTGTTAGGCTTTGGGTCTTCTCAGATTTGGGCCCATACTGGGCTTTGGGCACCATTTAAAATTTTGGGCTATTGTTGTGGTTTATGTCATGATTATTAATAAGGATATTGCTTGATGATATTTAGTGCGGAGGTTTCCTATATCAGGCGGTCGAGCATTTATCGTTGTTTCAATAGTTTGAGGTGAGTCTTCTTCCGGTGCTCGTAAGTAAAAAACACCAATGTCGACTCACTAAATTATGTATATAGGATGCTAGCTGTCTTTGTGACTATTGCATGTCTGTATGAGTTTGTATGGTAAGATAGTTGTATATGTGATGATCAACTGGGTCAAACTGTTATTATTGTGTTATGTTGCTTATATGTGTATGAGACTGCTGATAGTCTCCTGGGTTGCCGATAATCCACCGAGCGTGTTGTTAGCCCATTGGGACTGATGATAGTCCCTAAGGTTGTTGATAACCCACCAAACTTGCTTTTAGCCCATTGGAATTGTTGATAGTCCCCAGGGTTGCTGATAACCCATCGGGCGTGATGTTAGCCCACTGGGACTGCTGATAGTCCCCATGGTTGCTGATAACCCATAATTGTTTATTTGTGTTGTGTTGTGTGGTATTTTGGGAAACTCACCAAGCTTTATCACATAAACATGATAAAAAATTGTAACAACTTGCAATTTACTTGATTTTAGAGGCAAAATTAGTACATTAAAAATCAAAGAAGTCATTAGTTTCTACATGTTTAACATATAGCCAACTCAAAGAATACGATGAAAGTCAAGAAGGCAGTATTTATGATTCTGAAAGCATATTGCAGCAACAAAATGGAAGAGCAAAATCACCACTTTTATTTTGATAGCATTCCAAAAAAATATTGAAAAAACCTTATGAAAGAATATTGTAGTATGTATTCTTAAACAAGCAATGTATTTTTAAAGAATATTGTAGTATGTATTCTTAAACAAGCAATGTATTCTTAAAGAATGCTATAGTATGTCATCATTTATTAAAATTCTCAAAATGCAGATAAATGTATCATCGTCTTCCCATAAATTTGCTTCAAAGTTGTATAAATTGTAAGAATTAAATGAGAGGTCAAGGTATACACAACACTAGGACGAATAGAGAACACATGTATAATATGAAAGTAATGCAACAATATACAAAATAAGGCAACAAGATGCATAAAAACACAACCAATAAAGAAAATGTTCATTAATGCAAGAAGAAGTGAATTCAAGAAAAATGAATAAGTAGAAAGGATAGAACCACTTACATAATTTATTGTATATAAGATAAACATTACATATATTGAAAGAAAAGTCCAAAATCACACAAAACCGTAAATATTGGAAGAAAGATACAAAATCATAAACAAGGTTTATATATAAACCTATCAAACGATTGGTCAAAAAATAACCATACGTTCACACAATAAACAAGGTTTATATATTAACGTAACTATATATATATATATATATATATATATATATATATATATATATATATATATATTATTTTACGAAATAACCTCAAATTAATCTGTGAGAGAAAATGTTTAAAATACAACCTTTTATATGCTTTAATTTTTTTAAAATGAAATATTAATTTTAAAGTATTTTGTAAACTTGGCAAAATATTAAACATTTTTCTTAAAAAAAACCCTAATCAATTACCTAATCATACATACATTTTATTCGGTAAATATAAATGGAGTTATATGTAACATTTTTTTATCCATCATTTATTTTGTCAAATATTTTATCCATAAAAAATTGATATGTGAAAAGGACGACAATGGTAATTACCTATCACATTTAATAGATATTTTTGAAAAAATATAATACTTTAACAATAAATACTGAAAAACATGATATTACAATGAAAAAAATACTAATATGATAGGAAAAGTTAAAAATTATACTGTTATTCGACTATTTCTTAAAATTTTGCTATCAAAATTAAAAAAAAAACAATTAATAAAGAAATAAGAAATCTAGTAAATATTGATCCAAGGTTTTGGGGTTTTGGAATTGGGATGAGATCTTGATTCTTGAATTAAAAAGAAAAAGCAAAAGATGCAAAAATTTCATTCAACCGGGAAGAGGCAGGGAGATGCCCGCTAACATATTTGGCACGAAATTCAAAACCCTCAAAATCTCCCCCAAAATTCAACCAAGCGCGCCTTTTACCCCCAATTTCTTGCCCCCAAAACCCATTTACGAGATTTCTACAACTCTTTCTCAGATTCAATTGCAGTAGCAACAAAGCTCACTCCTTTCTTTACCCTGTGTTCATCTACTGCAGCTTGTACAATTCACTCAAGAGCCCAAATCTTTTAACTAATTTCGGCGGGATCTTTCCTTCCACCTTATAGGGTTTTCGGGTGTTTCTGGATCTGTACTCGTGATTCTTTATACATACACAAACAGCGTCTGAATTCCAACACAAATCTACACTTACACAGGTTTTGAGTTGTTGACTTTTGTGGGTTTTAATGGCTTCCGATATGGAAACCCTAGAGAGTGAAAAACGAGAAGACGTCCCCGACGTCGAAATGAAGGACAAGGAGGAATCCGAAAAGGAAGGCGAAGAAGAACAAGCGACTAAAGAAAAAGACGAAGAGAGCGAGGATGAAGAAGCTAAAGACGAAGAGAGCGAAGATGATGAAGAAGAAGATAGCGCGAAAAAAGCCGAAGGCAGCTCGAAGAAAACGAAGGTCGATTCGAGTTCTAAATCACCTGCTACACCGACTGAGAGGCCAACCAGGGAAAGGAAGACCGTCGAACGTTATACGGCCATCGGCAATCTTTCTGCTAGCAAACCGATCTCCATACAACAGGTATGTTACGATTGAAATCCCCTTTTTTCTTTCATTGTTGTTCTGATTAGAAATTGTGTAAGTTTTCTTACTCGCGTTCGTACGAATGGATACAGGGCCCTGGAACTCAGCTCAAAGACATTCCAAACGGTACGTATCATGATTATCTCTGAGCTTGATTTATGCTCACTTCTAAAGCTGGATTTGAAAAATTATCAAAAAGAATAAACCCTCAAAGCTCTTTAATCATTCATAGGAAAAAACTATAATAACAGTACCTGATTGTTTCTCAATAACTATTAGTATCTAGTTTTGGGTACCTGATTCTAACATGTCCTTACCTTTATAATTGATTATAGCTCTGTGTAGATGTATTACACATGATATTGGTCTATAATTATCTTTCTTTTTATCATATTGTCTCATGTCACTTTATGATCTTTGTCTTTACTAGCATGATAAGCCATGAAGAACACACACACACACACACACACACACACACTTCAGAAGTGTATTTTCACTGAGGTTTAGGGTTTACGAGGATTACAATTGAACCCTGTTTATCTAATATGGACTTTAATCATATTTATATATCTTTATGTTGTTTATGCAAATCTCAATGTATATTATGTCTCAGTGGCTTACAAGCTGTCTAAGAGGAAAGTTGATGATAACTTGCATTCACTGCATGGCATCCTTTTTGGAAAACGAACAAAGGTGAAAAATCAACAGATTTAGCAATCTATTTATCTTTCTTTTTCATATCTATGAAAGCTAAGTTTTTGTGGCTTCTGATTTGTTGATTATGATGCATATTTTTTCAGCCTAAAGTTTTGAAGAAGAACATTGGCATGTTTTCTGGCTTTGTATGGGCTGATGATGAGGTATAAGCTGAATCTTTATGTAATATTTATTACTTGAATATCCCTTTGTTGAATTCATAAAAGGTTTCATGTGTTGTTGATTTATATAAACAGCAGGAAAAACAGAGGTTAAAAGTGAAGGAGAAGCTTGAAAAATGTGTTAAAGAAAAGCTGTTTGACTTTTGTGATATTCTAAATCTTCAAGTTAACAAAACCACCAAAAAGGTAAAATCATCATCCATTTAATCATAATTTCATATCAGTAAATATAAAAACCATAAAATGTTTTGAATTTTATATCTTCAATGTTTGTATATTTTCAGGATGAAGTTGCATTAAAATTGTTAGAGTTTCTTCAATCTCCACATGCTACAACTGAAGTTCTCCTTTCTGAAAAAGAAGAGGTTTTTTTTTTTTAACTAACAAAATAGAAATGGTTGGATTTAATATATTGTGACAATGACAATGTTAATCTAAACTTTTATTTTTTTATTTAATTTTCAGAAACGTAAAAGTAAAAAGCAAAAATCAAAGGCAAGAAAGAGCAAAACCCCAACAATGGTTTGTCTTTTTATTCAATTTTTACATTGTTAATTTGGAAAAATGTATGAAACTTTTTTTGTTTTGATTGGAAAAAAAAACAAAGTGCAATTGGAAAATAAGAAAGATTCTTATTTTCTTATTAAAAATTTATTTTTTTTCAGAAAAAATCTGGAGAAAAACGCAAACGTGCTTCAAAGAAACAGGAAGAAGAAGACAATGAAGAAGAAGAAGAAGAAGAAGATGAAGTTTCAGAGAGTGAAGAAGACGAATCCAATGAGGAAGATGAGAAGAAAGTTGAAAGCGTTGACCAAGAAGAAAAGTCAAAGAAAGACAATGATAATGAAGAGAAAGAAGAAGAGGAAGAAGAAGAAAAACAAGTCACAAGTGAAAAAAGCTCTTCAAAAAAAAGTGGAGAAAAATCAAAACCTGTTAAAAAAGAAACTAAATCCAGTAAAAAGACACCTGTGTCTGTTTCCTCTTCTAAATCAAAGAAGAGTCCCAAAGAAGAAAAGAAAGTCAAAAAGTCAGACACTGTAAAAGGTAAAAGCATATATGATTGTTATTTTTTTCTTCATAAATTAATTATCTGTTTTTTAATAAATAATTTATTTTTATCAGGAAAAGGAAAAACTAATAAAAAAGCAAAAACAGAACCAACTAATGAAGAAATGCATGCTGTTGTAACTAAAATCTTGAAGGAAGTTGATTTCAACACTGTAAGTTAATCAAATTATTAAAAACACTTTTTTTTTTCTTGTTACACAACTTACGATTATGCCACTAATGTAGATTTTTCTTTTGTAATTCAGGCAACTTTATCAGACATTATCAAACAACTTGGTATGTTAAATTTCTCTCTCTCTAGATTGTTTAATTTTGAAAAATCTCATGAACTTTTTTTGTCCTTATGGTTTAGGGTAATTTACGCATTTGGTCCCTAACTTGTTTTTTTAACTTCAAAGGTCCTTGCTTTTTGTTTTTGTTTTTGTTGAGCGGTTGGTCTCTGTCTTATCTAAAAGTAGTGATCAATCGTGTAACAAAAACATATAAGTAGGGAGAGTTAAAAAATAAGTTAGGGACCAAGTGTGCAAATTACCTCAAACCATAGAGACCATTCGTGTAATTTACTCTAATTTGTTGTTTTAGGTACGCATTTTGGTCAGGATTTATTGAGCAGAAAGGCTGAAGTGAAGGCCATAATCACTGATGTCATAAACAACATGTCTGATGATGAAGAAGAAAAAGAAGAAGCTGAGCTGGCAAAGGCTGATAGTAGTGATGACGTGGATGACAACAAGGAGAACAATGATGACGAGGATGACAACAAGGACAAGGATGATGCTGACGAGGATGATAACAAGGATAGTGATTCATAATGTTGTTTTTAACTTTTGACTTTTTTTTTTTTTTTTTTTCGTTATTTGTACCATAGACCATTAGAGTCTGTTCTGTTGGTTCGTTTGAAGTTATTTTTTTAAAAAAAATTATTTATTAGGTTTTTGATGATATAAATTTTTCTCTACTTTTTTTATTGACTGGATTATTAGTTTTAATTGGAGTATATGACTTTTTATTGATGCATGTGCACCAAAATTATATCCGAAATTAAGCACTGTTTTAGTGGTTGATGTTTATAATTGCGTCAATTGATTATTTCCATTTTAATAGTTTTATGTGCCTTTTAAATTACCTTTATGAAAAATTAGCAAAAATTTTATCTGTATTTGCATGGTTGAGAATCAAATTTAATGATTTAGCAAATGATCACTGTTTTAGTGGTTGATTTTTCTAATTAGTATCCCTTGAATGCTAAGAAATGAGTAAGTTTACATTGGTTATTAAATGTTAATTATCTTTAAATTGTAATTAGCTGTCTAAAAACGGAAAAATTGGTTGCTTAAAAAGCGAAAAACTGAAAAGTTATTAGAAAAATTAATTATGTTTTGATGAATAAATATTAGTTTTAAGAAAGGAAAACAGTGCTCAAGTCTTGTTGAAGATTCAACGTGCATGGTGTTGGAGGGTAAGAGAGTTAGCGAAGCAAATATAATCTTGGAGGCCAACCCTACCAACTACACCCTCCCCTACACCAAATACAATTAAAATATCACAATTATATTTTTTTTTAACAATGTTTACACATAAAATGAATCTTATAAAATGTTTTTCAACGACCAATTATATATAATTGTTAGCTACTAAATGTTTTCAAATATCTTTTCATTAGGAGAATAAATGAATTTAACATTTATTCACAAAACTTAAAAGATAAAAATGGTAAAATGTAGAGTTTTGAACTTGTTGGTGAGTTTCGAATGCGTTTTTTGTTTGTATACACTGTTTTTTTATCCCGCTTATAAACAAAATGATTAAATCTTTCATCATTAGTGCCAAATATTCGGAAACAATCCTTCATGTTATCAATGAACACATGACCCAAATTTTTAAAATTATATATTATATCTATATTATTTAAAAATAAAAAATTTATAATATAAAGTCTTTTTCTTCCGTTCGTCCTCGACATTTGAGAATATTTAATTCTTCAGGACTGACTTTTACATTTCTAGACTATGTCCTCGACATTTGAGGATATTTAATTCTTCAGGACTGACCTTTACATTTCTAGAGTATACCAGTGAACACAATTCTAAACTATAAACATGATAGATAGTTTCGAAATTGATTAAAACATTTATGAAAAAAAACAAATTTTAAAGAGGAAAATCATAATAATTGAGTTTGAAACTCATTGCGGAATGCGGAGTTCAAAAGTAACCAATTTTCGAATTTCGTAGTCTTTTAATTTGCCAATTAAAAATATATATTTTATTTGAATAGATAGTTCCTTCACATATTACCACGTGAAAAATTAGACTATAACTAATCCTTTATACAACTACATAGTACAATCAAATAATCAACTTTATGTAAAATTTCAGCCGTTCAAAACAAATAAAAACCTAATTAACTTTACGTGAATCTATCAAATTTATGATATTGTAACATTTTTTTTATTGTGTGTTTTTTTTTTTGTAACAACTCCTATCTGTATTCAAGACAATTGTTGCAATATTTAAAGTCTTCTCCACCCTCTCTAATTATAATGTGTAAGGCAAACTAATAATGAAAGAAAACCCCCAAATATATGACCACACGTCACTTTCTATTTTGTTGTTAACCAAAAATGTCGTGTTGTTCATCTTCCCATTTCTCTCTTTCAACTCTATATAATACCCATAACTTCTTCCCAATTGTATCACAAATTTTGTTTTCCACTTTCATATCTCAAAGTGAAGGCATCATTTGAGGTATATTCATGAAACAAGCATGTTGGTGTATGATCATATGCATGTTTAAACTCACACTTATCTTCACTTCATATTTTATATATATAATCCGGTTTATTGAAATCCTTTTCTTTTGATGGTTTAGTTACAGGTTAATAAGTCTGCTAAAAATGGGAAGTCATGGAACCTTCGACAACAACCAAGAAGTCGAACTGTCTGTTACACGGATAGGAGAGCCGACACTTGTTAAACCCTCAGAGGAAACCGAAAGGGGTCTTTATTTCCTCTCTAATTTGGACCAAAATATCGCAGTCATAGTCCGTACAATTTATTGCTTCAAGTCCGAGGAAAAAGGAAATGAAATGGCAGCTGAGGTGATTAAGGATGCTCTGTCTAAGGTTCTTGTCCATTATTATCCAGCAGCCGGAAGGTTGACTATCAGCTCTGAGGGAAAGCTCATCGTGAATTGCACTAATGAAGGTGCTGTGTTTGTTGAAGCTGAAGCTAACTGTGATATCAAAGAACTTGGTGATCATACAAAGCCGGATCCGATTACACTTGGCAAGCTGGTTTATGATACCCCTGGTGCTAAAAATATTCTTGATATTCCTCCTGTTGTTGTTCAGGTTAGTCGCTTTCATAATACTGCTCTGATACAATGTCAGATATATAGAAAAAAACGATGATGATTTTTTTGAAACTTTTGAAATATTTTGGTTATTATTATTTAGTTTAATTTATAAACAATATAACTTTTTTTTTCTTTTCAAAAATTTGGTAGGTGACAAAATTCAAATGTGGAGGGTTTGTGGTAGGGTTGGGTATGAACCATAATTTGTTTGATGGAATTGCGGCCATGGAATTCGTCAGCTCATGGAGTCGAACTGCAAGAGGTTTACCGCTAAAAGTCAAGCCATTCCTCGATCGGACAATTTTGAATGCCAGAAATCCTCCGGTGGTGGAGTTTTCTCACAATGAATTCGAAGAGATTGAAGACATATCCAACACCGCCGATCTCTACAAAGAAGAGATTTCCTACCGCTCATTCTGTTTCTCACCGGAGGACCTCAAAAACCTCAAAATCAAAGCCACCGCAGACGGCGGCGTACAGAGCTGCACCACTTTTGAAGCTCTATCGGCTTTCGTCTGGAAAGCCAGAACCGAATCACTGAAAATGAAGCCGGATCAGAAAACGAAACTCCTCTTCGCCGTAGACGGACGCTCCAGATTCGAACCGAATTTGCCGGAAGGATACTGCGGCAACGGCATCGTTCTAACCAACTCTATATGCACCGCGGGAGAACAAGTCGGAAATCCGCTGTCTTTCACCGTGAAATTAGTTCACGACTCGGTGAAAATGGTTACAGACGATTACATGAGATCGGCGATTGATTATTTCGAGGTTACACGAGCGCGGCCGTCGCTGTCGTCGACGCTGTTGATTACGACATGGTCAAAGTTATCGTTCCACGCCAACGATTTTGGGTGGGGGGAGCCGCTGATGTCAGGTCCGGTGGCATTGCCGGAGAAAGAAGTAATTCTGTTCTTATCTCATGGAGAAGAGAGGAAAAGTGTGAATGTGTTGCTTGGATTGCCGGTTTCTGCCATGAACACATTTGAAGAACTCGTGAAACACATCTAGATCATCTACCAATTCATCAAGGTTCTTCATGGAATTTCAATCTGTTCCCATGGCTATATATATATATATATGCTACCTTTTCATCATTTTTATTTTGTTATTTGTTTTTTTTTTAAAGAATTCATATGAATATCATCATATACTGGAATTTAATTTTACTTTGATCCAATCCGACTGAATTTGTATTAATGTTGAAAGCCAGATTTATAAATTATCTTGTGTTTTTTTTAATTTTTTTAATTTTATAAAATGTCAATTTTATATGAGTGCAATGATGCCTGTGATTGTGTACTCCAGGTTACCACCTTGTCAATAAATCTATTTATTTAAAAAAATATAAATATAAATTATCTTTGATATTTTAACCAATTTTATCTTTGTTTTTTTAAATTATTTGTTTTTCGACTCTATCACTTCATTGTACTTATTATATTAGTTAGTCATTCCTAATAAATGAAAATAGTTTTGCAATATGTCATTTTCTCATTAACTTGAACACATGTCATTTTTTGGTATTTTTGAATAAATGTTTTTTCTATGTATCATTTTCTCATTGTTTATCTTTTTTTAATTAACACATCATATTTACACCTCAATTAATAATTGTATTATTTAAAACTAACCATTAAATTATAATATTACAACTCATATACTATTAAATATGTTTCCTTTTAAATTCAAATTTTAATTTTCAAATTTCAAATTTAAATAAATTTTTGTTTAAACCTTCATATTTATTTTTTTTTGTTTTATTCAACCCGTATAACTTACGAGTTACACAACTAGTTTCTAAGAAATTAAATTATATAGCATCCAATTGTATTGATTTCATGTATGTTTACTTATTGGAGTTTAATACATTTAAATTTTGCTTAACGTTAAATATTTTATAATAAATAAAGTATAATACTATAATAGCATAAATTTTTATATAATGAACAATTTATTTCTGTTAGTTTCTATTATTTTAAAGAGCAAATTATATATAAAATAAAAAAATATTTTTATTAAGTTCTCATTTTGCAAAACATATACTAAAATGCCATATTTAAAGATATATGCTATAAATTTATAATAAAATAAATCACTTTATTATTTAGCATAGTATTTCTTTTACTCAATACCTATTACATATGTTATTGGATTTCAAAATCATTCATTACTCTACAACATGGCTCTTACGATGCCTAACATATAACACGTACATTTCACGCATCTTCAAAGATTATACCGGTTCTTAAGCACAAACCACAACTTATACAGTTATACTCCTTCGGTCGTTTGTACACTTTGACTTGAGAAGTGACATTTATAGAGATCATATGTAACAATTTATACCAAATATTTTGCTTAAGTCCTCTTTTATCTCAATTATCTAACATTATATAGGAAATTTACGGAGCAGGCTTTGGGGAAAATAATAATAACGATAATTACAATAATAAATATATAGTAACACCCCACCGGTAGTTTGAACAAGAGGGTATGTTTCAAAATGGACCGAAAGTTAAGAAACAAAGAAAATAGAAAACTCATGGTGAAGATGCCAACATATTCAGAACCCAAAGGGAAATGTACACTATAGATGAACCATCGAGACTTTATTTTGAGCAAAATGTGTAACGTCCCAAAAACAATGATAAAATTTTCATTTTCAAATTCATCAGTCCCATACATCATGTCTCGAAAACATCCAAGATACAAACTATCCAAAACGTCAAAGTAAAAGAAATCATAATCGTGTAAACATAAGGGGGGGGGGGGGGGGATGCTGTGCCATCACGCCGGACTCTTCCTTTTCTTACTGGAAGTACGTGAACCTAGGGGTGTTCAAAACTGGATATCCGAATTTTGGATAGTGAATATTGATATCCGAATCCATATCCGACATTTCGGATATCCGAAATTTCGGATACGGATTTGGATATTAGACCGAATATCCGAAAATGTTGTCCCTTAAAAAATATCTTTTAAAAATATGGTTAGATTTAAAAAAAGAACCATGTTTCAGTTACTTTGTAGCTATAAAACAAATACTTTTTTCCTTCATTTCGTTTATTTAAAGGCCGTAAATTAAAAAAAAGCCTTTTCATCATACTATTTTTTGAACGATAAATACAATATAAACCTAAACTACTCCTAAATCCATCTATGTCTCTGACGAGACGTGAACCCTAAACCTCAAGAAAGGAGAGCAACAATTATAAAAATCAATTTGATATATTATATAGTTCTATTTTTCTATAATCTCGTAAGTTACCATCCAAAAAAATAAGTTTTTATTGAATAATTTTTTGTTAAATTCTAAAATCATAAATTCAGTTAGGTACTTAATATAGAAAGTTTGTTTATATGTATTTTCATGATTCAAAAACTTATTATAAGATGAATTCATTTATAAAATATAACCCGAGTATATATTCCGTGCTTTTGAATCAAATTGATTTTTCAAACAATTATAATTTTATGTTTAGGTAGATGTTTTTTAGTATTTATATAACATTATGTAACTTAATAATAATATCATATGAAACAATTTGAAAAATCATGAGAGTTTCAAATGTATGTGGTAAAAGGAAAATTCTTTATTTATCGGTTTAAATTGATCAAAATCGGGCCGATTCAACTTAATATATCAAACTACATAACTTTTTTTCCAGTGAAACCCGGTTTGTACATATTTCATGTTTATTGTTTAGTAGTTCCATTTTTCTATAATCTCGTAAGTTGCTATAAAAAAACTAAGTTTTTATTGAATAACTTTTTGTTAAATTCTAAAATCATAAACTCAGTTAGATACTTAATATAGAAAGTTTTTTATATGTATTTTCTTGATTCAAAAGTTTATTGTAAAATGAATTCATTTATAAAATATAACCCGAGTATATATTCTGTGCTTTTGAATCAAATCAATTTTTCAAACAATTATAATTTTATGTTTAGGTAGATAATTTTTAATATTTATATAACATTATGTTCTTTTTGGAATCGGATAAACTTATTTATGATATCATTGTAAACAATTTGAAAAATCGTGGGAGTTTCAAATGTATGTGGTGAAGGGAAAAAACTTCATTTATCAGTCCAAATTGTTCTAACTCGGACCGATTCAACTCAATATACAAAACTACATAACTTTTTTTTCTAGTGAAATCCGGTTTGTATACATTTCGTGCTTTTGAATCAAAGTGATATTTCAAACAGTTATAATTTTAGGTTTAGTTAGATGTTTTGTTTATATTTATATAACATTATGTAACTCATTTATAATATTATTAGGTATTCTTATAACTTGATTTTTTTATTCATGTACCAATATTGTATGCTAGTTATAGGTTTCATGCTTTGGAAATCTTATTGCATGTATAATTAGAGAAAACATAGATCCAAAGCATTTAGGGTTGCGTGTGCACCATATGAGTGTTATAATGCTTAAAACCCAACATATAAGTAACCCAACTCCCGCCAAAATCAAGCACAAACACCTTGAGCATACATTTGAATGTCTAAATGGTCTCCTCACTCTGCCCACCGGTTTGGGGGTGGTATGTTGTACTAAACTGCAGCTGAGTACCCAACTCCTCATGAAACTTCCTCTAAAACCTGGAGGTAAAATGAACGTCTCGATCTGAAACTACCAAAATAGGCACTCTGTGTTAAACCACCACCTCCTGAATGTAAAAGTTGACCAACTTATCGATTGATATACTCTCGGTAATCGGAATAAAATATGTGATCTTGGCCAATCTATCGACAATGACCCATATAGAATCAAACCCCACGTGCCATCCTCGACAACTTTGTGATGAAGTGCATAGTGATCTTGTCCCATTTCCACATAGGAATGAGTAGCAGCTGCACTTTGTCATGGGGTCTTTGGTGTTCGGCCTTGACCTTCCGGCAAGTCAAGCACCGCTCCACAAACCAAACTGTCTCTATCTTCATACAGGGCCACCAATAGCCCAACTTCAGATCCCTATACTTCTTTGTAGCCCCTGGATGGATCAAAAACTTCGACTTACGAACCTCTTCCAACATCGTCTGTCTCACCTCACCAGTAGTCGCAACCCAAACCCTCCCACACTACATCAACAAGCCTCGACTATCCTTGACAAACAATTGGATCTGCCACTTGATTTTCTCCGCCTTCCAATTTCCCCTCTTCAAACCCTCCATTTGAGCCTCTTTGATCAAATCTAAAAGTGGAAAAACAATAACGAATCTCAGAAATAAGTCCCAAGAGGTGTACTCATCACCTTGCAACTTAAGGCACCAGTCACAACATTAGCCTTCCCAGGATGGTTGATGTGTGCAAAAGATATCACCTATCTAGCTATAAATTTATAACCTAACTACTTATCTAGTAATGCACCTATAGGCAGTGTACCTATTCATTTTATAGTATAGTAAAGTAAGTTGGGTATCGAACACAGGGAACGGATTCAATATATTAAAATAACTACTAAAAATTAATCTAAAAGCAAGTAATAATTAAAAAGGGTTTTTATCTGGTTTTCAAGTTCAGATTACCTTAAAAACTCAAAAAAAAAAAAATTGTAATAAATATATTAAAAACACTTTCGTTTAGTTTCGAATCCACCTTTTCCTATGGTTAGTTACTATGGATTAATAAAGTTGGTTACCTATTATTATGTAGTTAGCAATCTTGGTCCAATCTACAAATATTTTCACCAATACATGTACTACTATGGAATGGTCCTACACAAGCAAACACATAATTAGTTATTAATGATAATTGGGCTATGTAAGATAGATCTAGATAACTATCTATGCTACAGACAATTAATCAAACACAATTATGTTCATAATTATAGTCTCCAACACAGTTAAAGTTGTTACCTTTATTACTTTATCTAATATGTGGTCACTCCTAGCTCTAGCAATTTAATGGCCACTAAACTACTAGGTAAACAAGTACATGTAATTTAATGGTCACTAAGCTACACTAAACTTGAATTTAAGCAACAAAGATACAAACTTTAACATGCTAGGTAATGATAATCAAACACAAGAACCAAACCAACTTTATAAAATCCAATAAATACTAAACTAACTCATAGTTTCAAGGTTTCATTTAACTAAACGAAAGTAAACTAGATTAGCTACTCATGGCTGAAAGTAAACACATAAGTTCAAAAGAAATTGACATGATTAAATAAATGCAAACCGAATGTAATGAATTAATCTTCAAATTCTCTTTCTTCAAACGATCTCTCCTTCCAAAGGTGTTTTTCGCAGGTTTCTGATCTCCAAACTCGAGTATCTGTAACACCGAAAAATTTTAAATTTATTTTATTCATTTTTATTTCATAAAAATGCACATTGTTCTATATAAACACTTTTTATTTAAAAATCATCAAGGTTTTCAGAACATTATGGAATTCCAGGATCTATATTCATCACCCTTTTCTCTTGTGTGTGTACAATCGAGCCGCCGCCTTCCCGCGATTCTGAAGAACCTGAAACACATAACACATAACACGGTAAGCACGAAGCTTAGTGAGTTCCCCAAAATACCACATACAACACATATGCCACTCAAGGCTACAATATGACCCTCCGGTCGGTGTGTCTCAGCGGAACCCTCCAGTTCCGTATCGTTGGACCCTCCGGTCCGGTCTGTATCGTTGGACCCTCCGGTCCGGTCTATATCGTTGGACCCTTCGGCCTGGTCTATAAACTCCGCATAGCATAAATCACAAAGACATGATGCATAGCATATCACATATAACATAGTACTCAATGTAAGCACATAAGACCCTCCGGTCACACATAACTACCACTCAAGGTAACGTATAGTGAGAAGACTCACCTCGGGTAATTCTCGAAAAGTCTCGAACTCGAAATACCGATCTAGCCGCCGCCTAATCACATAAATAAATAACTCTAAATCAGCAGTGGCTCTCAAAGGCTAGACAAGTCTCGTACTATGCTTCCAAGAAGGGTAAAAGACCGTTCTACCCCTCCCCTGGCCCAATAGTCCACTGGTTGAATAAACTCTAAAAGTCCGTTCAACTTTGACCAGACTCGTCGAGTCAGACAACGAATCGGCGAGTCCACACGCGTAATCAAATTCCTCACAAGGTCTCACTCGACTCACTGAGTCGCCCACTCAACTCGTTAGGTCTCCACTGATCACGAAACTCGGGTAAACTCGATCCGACTCGTCGATTCCTCCTATGGACTCGACGAGTCTCCTCCATGACCAAACTCATCTGACCTTCTGAGGTCAGATTTGCTTCACCAACTTGTAAATCTATCCTTCTAGCACCCACAAATCACATAAAGGTCCAAACTTTACGTCCATGCATCATGATTAGAGCCATAAATGAAGAAATAGCCATCTAAATGGAAACCTAGGCTCAAACTCTCTATGTGACTGCATAAAGCTGAACATAAGGGACTCTCTAGACCTCCCATGGTCCAGATCTAAGGCTTATTCCACATTGGGATCTCAAACATTCCATAAACCTCTAAAGAGAATGGTTATGAAACCCTAGATTCATGAAATCAACATCAAACAGGAGAAATGGTCTGATTTGTTACCTCAAAGTGAAGCTCTAGGCTTAATAACCTCAGTACATCAACCCCTTCTGGTCCCTCTTGCTAGAATCTCATCTTCTCTTTAGAAATGACACACCAAAATGCTCAAGATGGCTCTTCTTTACTCTCTAAGCTCTCAAGGATGATTTAGAGTTTCTCCAGGGTAAGGATAGCCGCAATTTAAGACCCTAAGGCTCTTTAAATAGGTCCCAAACCTGGACAATTAGGGTTTTCCTCCACAGCGCCGAATCGGCGATTCCAATGCTCGACTCGTCGAGTCCATTCATTTAAACACGTCACCTAATCGCGCCCCTACTCGACGAGTTAATCCACCAACTCGCCGAGTCCCTTCGATTAAATCAAAATATATAAATAATATAACATACCCAAGAATATGGATGTTACAGAATCTCTTCAGAATATGTCAAAACCAACCTCCCAACTTGAATAAGCAAAGAAATATTTATAATTTTCGAAAATCCATCCTCACGTCGTGAGAATTATAGTCTAACGTCGTGATCTTGGTGTTATCCTTGTCTGGCAAGGAAACTGGCTTCCATGTGTTTATCTTCTAGAATATTGTCCCTCACGTTGTGATCATTGGTGCCTCATGACGTGATGCTAGAATCTTTTTTTTTAAGCTTCACTCCTCCAAAGTTCCAATGTTTGTGATTTCTGGTCCTTATTCTTCAAGAGTGTCCTATTTGGATGCAAAATATAAATTAATTCAATAAGTATCACATATCTTTGCAATTTAACAAAATATTACTTAAAATGTATTAAAATATTGCCTAAATATATGTATAAATATGGAAAAATCAAAATTACTCAACACTTATCTTTTGCTTGCCCCTAAGCAAAACTAATTTTTTAAGTTAAACTTTCATCACCAACATCACGTAAGACAATTCATTTTGAACTCAACCATTATACCAAGATCTCAATGCGCATATTTGCGTCTATATTTCCTAAAAACTTCCCAATCCAAAATACTCACAATCCTTATGAACCTTCACCCTTCAGTTTATACGACATTTCTTTACATTTATTTTTGCCTCCACATCCATCCTCAGAAATCTTTCTTTACCTCAAGGTATTTTTAATTAAGCTACCCAAACATACATAATATCTAGAAAGAATTACAACTTTGATACCACAATGAAGCTCTTTGAATTCATCTCTTCTTTGATAATTTCTCTTTGATTTCTTCAAATTCAACATCTTCTTGTTTGATTTTTGGTATCTTCAACTTTTTGATTCTTCAAAAATTTTGATCTTTTGATCTTCATACTTTGATAGCTCCAAAATTCTTACAACTTTTTTTTTTCAATTTCTCTCTTTTTTTTTAAAATTTTTTAATTTTTTAATTTTATATAGCTCACTTTTTTTTTCCGCTCAAATCCTACATGATTAAGCAAGGGAGCTTAACTTCAACCTTTATATGTTAGAGGAATTAGTCTAAGTGCAAGGACTATATAAGCTCTAATGGATATATTTTAGGTACACGTTGCAAAACTTATTAGATCATATAAACTACCAAATCACCTTTCATATCTCATGAATTTTCACAAGGACTAGGAAGCCACAAATACACTATAACATATGTTACCTCAAGTAAACATTTGAGCTCGCGTTGGATCGTCCCATACAATACTAGCAACTTAAGTTCTTAATTATTACTGGATTTAATTTTTAGATGATTATTTCAAATCTAGTAGAAAATTTTAAAATTTCTAGCAATTTTTAATTTAAATTCCTTTTTCGACCCATACCCCACACTTATTTTGTACAATGCCCTCATTGTATGCATAAAAATATAAAAACATTAAAAAGGAGAGAAAGGAACAGACTCCCCTGGGGTAGTAGTAGCAAGATCGAATTCTTAAACGTGTGTGGAAAGATTGAAAATCTTGAATACGTAACTGGAACTTGACTTCATTGGTACTCATGAATGTGCCGGAAAGATGTGAATCAGAAACTTGCATCTTCAAAAAGTGTGGTGCATAAAATCTTCAAAATAAAGCATCTCAATGTAGGAAAGCATCCGCCACATTGTAAGGTTGAAAGAAGAGAAGTGTAGCACAATATTTTATCACTCACGATGTTAGCAGTAAGGTCACAACATGAGATTGGTTCAAATCGTATTGTAAATCGTGATGATTTATAACTCACGACGTGAGAGGTTAATTCTCACAACGTGAGAACTGGGTACTTGGCAGACTGCCTTCTTTCAACAAGCATTCTTCATATGTGATCTTCATTGTCTTCTTAACTAATTAAGACTCTTTTTAAGACCCATTTTCATGAAATTCTTTCTTCTCCCATACGGATGTCACCCCACACTAATAAAAAAAATTATGGGCTTTGATTCTTTTCTTTAATGCACACGACTTCTCTCGCTCTTTTTTTTCTTTTGCTCTATCGATACTTAAATAGTTCTGCAACCAAAACAAACCATTGGTGGAAAATAGAAAACAAACATTACATATTCGGTTACTTGTTTAAAACCTATGAAACACAAAATTAAACACACCAAAATAACTTAGAAAAGAACATTACTAAAAATAAAAAGGATAAATTTCATTAATTATCTCCATCATCTCTCGTCCCACTTGGTCCGACTCCATCCCCCTATTGCGAACAATGCTCCTCCCATGTCAGAATATAAGCATAATGAGGTGGCATGGTGGGTGGTCTCTCGATGTGAAAGTGCGAAAATAAAACATCCATGACTTCGTTATGATAATTCACACCGCCGCAAAGATTATCCAAATATGTACCAACCCGAATTTGAAATGGGTCGGTTGGTACTCCACCCTCAAATTGTTGAGGTTGTTGTTGTGGGTCTCTTTCTCCTCGTGCTCTCGTATTTCTTCACACCCTTGGCCCCGACTGCTCCACGAGACGCTCTAATGGTTCTTCTTCCTCTTCTGGGGGTATGGCATATCCCCCACCCACATTGACCACAACACGCATAAGACCCAAAAATTGAGTCGTTAGTTCAGAATCCTTGAAGCGTGTCAAATTTCGAACAAAAGTTGGACTCAAAATTCCACACGAGCATGCGATTCGTGTAACCAAATGGCATCCTGTGATTAGACTACCAGCCGTAGAATTTACCTCCTTCGTGCCCAAGAACCTTGCCAACATATAAGGGAGATCACAAAATATTTCCGGTGTGATGAAGCTCCAAAGGTAGAAAAGATTTTGGGATGGCACTTTGTCACCGTGGTGCTTGTGCTTGATGGGGATTGTGATCAAATGATGCAAACATCTATGAACGGGTGATTGAATATACCTTTCGCGAGAATCTCGAGGACTATATTCATGTTTTGAAACAGTCCTCCAAAATTGCACATCAATCATCCCGACAGTGAAATCTCGAACACAATCCTGTAAAAATAAAATGAAATTTGGCGATTGTGTTTCAGATTAAGTGTATAATCCCATTCTCCAAGAAAACTCAAGTAAGTTTCACTCTCAATAGACACCTCCCAGCCGAAATGAAAGAGCCTAGCCGAATGTTGGGTTAGTTGTCCATTCTTCAAAATTAACTATAACAAAGAACTCCACGAACAATTCTATATAAACTGGCTCTTGAATTGAGAATAGATTGTGCCACCCATTACATTGGAAACTAAACCCATTTCCTACATATTTCTTTTGCCAAAATCTTTCCAATTCCGCCACCATTCCAACCCCACTAAGCCAAGATTAGTCAACAACGGGTGCTAGAGCGAATTCCCTATGGTATAGCCAACCCAATTTGTTCGAGTAGTTGTTCAACGTACACCGTGAAATGTTTTTTGGGAACCGATAAAGTGGGTGTAGGATATGGACATCATCAGGTTCTTGCTCTTGGAGAAATGCATGTCTTGGTCCCATGTTACTTGTAATTTTTTTTGAAAGAGCCAAAGCTCAACAAACTTTATTAAAAAGAATAAAAGAATACAAAACAATCAAACCAACATCAAAATACAAATCCTATCAATCTCCAACCTATCCATAACCAACTACCTAACCATTTTTAACCAAAAAATAAAACCCAAAGCTATCCCTAAAACCAATACCAACCTTAAGCCTAGTCCAAAGACTTATTAGAGGTGGGAAAAAAGGTAACTTCAACCCCTTGCAACTCCAAAAGTACAAAAGACCATCAAAACCAATGCAAGGGTTATGGCCCTTAGAAAAAACCCACAGTCCAAAGGACTAGACTTAAGAACCAACACATACAAATCAAACCCCCCAACTAAAACAAAATTATAATAACCTCCAATAAACACCCAAACAACCCTATGAATAAAATAAAGACAAATAAACTCTGTCCAATACCATCTTCTTTTGAAACTATTCATAATCTAGAACCAGCTTCAAGTTAACATATCCTCCATCAGATCCTGCCAAAATCTACTAACCAAGCTCTCCAACAACTGGAACTGGAACCTGCACAACACCATAAAAAATCCAAAACCAACAGCCCAAAGGAACAACCTCCTACTGAATTCAGAAAGTTTCATACTAGACATGGCATCAACCACATGTCTAAGAATTACTACTTGAATATTCTCAAAAAAGATCATATCCAACCAACAATCCCTTAAGGTACAAGCAACTATAATTGAAAGTAAGCTTTCAATTAAGAGGCAAATTCCGTTAATTCCTTTAGCCAAACAATTGTTAACCATTTTCCTCCTCCAAATTCCACTCCAAACCCTCCAATACCCCAAAATGTGACAACCCGAAGTTGTTCCATCGCCGTAACCCGTTCCGTCCGTAAAACTCGTTTTTAGCGAACTATTCCGATTATGTTTTTGGATTAGGTCATTTAATTTAAGACTTTTATATTGACCTCCTAAGTATCCAAACACGTTATAAACACATGAAAACACCCCAAACTAGTAATTAGAAAAATTTTAGTTTCGATAAAATCGGGTTACGACAACTTAATCGGGTAAGGCCAAAAGCCTCGTCTAACGTCAGTATCGGGTAAAATTCCACCGTGTCCCAAACCCGAACCATATATAAAGATGAATAAGCCTCATTTGAAGCCTTTCCACTCTCTCTTTACTCTCTCTCTTCCAATCCAAGCTCTAGGTCCAAAATCATCAAATCCAAGCCCCAAATCACCAAGGTAACAATCCTAGCTCCTAGTATAACGTCTTTATCCTTTAATTTCATGTTCAAACCATGATTTAGGGCCGTTATAATGTGTTTACAGCCCTGGAACACTCATGGGCCGTGAACACACATAAGTTGGGTTTTGGAGCCAAAAAACCCTCCCAAATCACTCATGGAGCTTAGAAATGACTTAAGGACTTAATGGATTGGACTTGGAACACCTTGAACTCAACATTTAGGGAGTAAACATGAGTTTACTGCCCAAGAACATGATTGGGCCGTAAACTCCATATCATGGGCAGTAAACACATTTTTAGGTGTTAAGATGCCACTTAAACACCTCATAAGCCTTGGATTAAAGTCTAGAAGAAACCACAATCGATTTAGGGGCCTTAAACATGATGAAAACTACCCCCATAGGAGCTTACGACCGTAAACCCCCCAAGGATAGGTTCCTGGGCCATAAACTCCTATACCTTAGTCAAATGATACCCTAAATCCATTCCATGGCTTGTAAAATTAGTTTGAATCACATGTGATTGATCTAAGGCCACGAAAACATATAAAGAAAGGGTACTTAGGAGCTTACGGCCGTAAACTCCTAGTTTACAGCCGTAAACTCCCTTTGATGGTTCCTTTTGTGGTTTAATTCCTTCCTATACCTTAGATTAAATCCTAGCAACATTTCCCTAGTGTTATTTGACCCTTAAGCACCATAAAACCCATCAACCATGAGTTCACGACCCTGAACTCATGTGGACTTGGTCTTTGTAACACCGTAAATTTCAAAACCATTTTTCGCAATTTATAAAAGACATAATTTATTTATTATTCATAAAAACATCATTGTTTGAAATTCAAGTTCATAGCATATAACAATCCCAAGATCTCATAGCATAAAAATCCCGTGTGTGTACTGATCAGGCCGGCGCCTTCCCGCGATCCTCGCTAGTACCTGAAACAAATAACACCAAACACTGTAAGCACAAAACTTAGTGAGTTCACCAAAATACCATATATATAACACATATTAGCCACTCGAGGCTATAACCCTTTGGGTCCGTGCACCCAACTTTATGAACCCTCAGGCTCTATCTCTGTGAACCTTCCGGTTCTAACTCTGTAGCATGCACAACATAAATCACATAGAATAACGCAGTGCAACACATAACACATATATAGCATACAACACTGTATCACATAACTTTAATTACCTACTCAAGGTAAAGTATAGTAAGAAGACTCACCTCGCGTATCTCGGTAACTCGTAAATCCCGGAAATCACTAGTGCTCGATCTCCCGAGCTATAGTCCTCCTATAACACAAGTATATCTCTAATTAACACTATCCCAACTATGGTTGACTAATTCTACCAAGTCAACACCGGTCAACTCTTGTCAATGGTCAACGGTCAACCCAACTCGCCGAGTCTGGCGTGGACTCGCCGAGTCCCTACGGGGACCAAATTCCTCTGAATCCCTTCCGACTCACCGAGTCACTCACCCAACTCGGTTACTTAACCCCTGGTTCGAAAACACGGAACAACTCGCTCCAACTCGTCGAGTCTGCCTATGGACTCGACGAGTGCATTCCATGCACAACCCTAAATGACCTTCTGAGGTCAGATCTGTTCCACTAACTCATAGATCCAGTCTTTCCAAGCTTATTTATCACGTAAAGTTTATGTCTTGGCGCTCATATCACACCTATTGACTCATAAATGGTGTTTTAACCTCAAATACAATGATCCCAAACCAAAACCTCCATAGACTCATATAAAGCTTGGACAAAGAGGCACTCTGGACCTCCATGGGTCCAGATCCAGAACCTAACTCGCTAAGGGACCATGGGAACACTAGATCTAGTCACATAAGGGCTCAATAAGCCCTAACTCAACATGAACATCACCACAACAGAAAAATGGTTCGAAAATAGTACCTCAAACATGATGTTCTGGACCTCAGATCTTCAGGAAGTTAACCCTCTTGCTTCCTCTTGGCTATAACTTCCTTTCTCTTGCTAGACAACACCTCCAAGGTCGACAATGGCTCATTTTCTTACTCCAAACGCTCAAGCTCACTAGGGTTTCGCTCTGGGGGCTGGTGAGCACAAATGACGGCCATAAGGCCCTTTAAATAGGCCCCAAACCCGAGAAATTAGGGTTTCATTAAACAACACTGACTCGCCGAGTGCACCAATGCGACTCGTCGAGTCCGGTCATTAATCCGGGTGAGAAATCGCGTCTCTACTCGGCGAGTCTACGCACCAACTCGCCGAGTTCTTCCACAATACTCGAAATAAAATGAATAAATATAATACCTGAAATTCTGGATGTTACAATTCTCCCCCACTTGAATCAGACTTCGCCCTCGAAGTCTCATCCCTGAAATAGCTCCGGATGCTGCTCACGCATCTCCCGCTCTGGCTCCCAAGTCAACTCGGATCCTTTCCGGTGTTGCCACTGAACCTGCACCAGAGGCACCTACTTGTTTCTCAGAAGCTTGATCTTCCGATCCACAATCACAATTGGTCTCTCCGCGTAGTTCAGTCTCGCATCCACCTGAATGTCCTCTAACGGCACTACCGCCGACTCGTCGGCTATACACTTCCTCAACTGAGACACTTGGAAGGTATTATGAATTCGCTCTAACTCCGTAGGTAGCTCCAGGCAATACGCTACCCCGCCCACCCTCGCGATTACTCTGAACGACCCAATATACCGGGGCCCTAGCTTGCCCCTCTTCCTGAATCGAATCACTTCTTTCCAAGGAGATACCTTCAGGAGAACATAATCAATGACTTGGAACTCAAGCTCGGATCGTCGCCTATCCCCATAACTCTTCTGGCGGCTCTGAGCGGTCAACAATCTCTGCCTGACCCGCTGTATCTGCTCTGTCGTCTGAAGCACAATCTCCATGCTACTCATCACTCGTTGCCCTACCTCTCCTCAACAAATGGGAGTCCGACACCTCCTCCCATACAACAACTCAAAAAGGCAGCATACCAATGCTCGAATGATGGCTGTTATTGTAGGAGAACTCTGCTAAGGGAAAATACATGTCCCAACTTCCGCCAAAATCCATACGCATGCTCGGAGCATGTCCTCGAGCGTCTGAATTGTCCGCTCGCTCTAACCGTCAGTCTGTGGGTGGTATGCGGTACTAAAATGCAGCCTCGTACCCAACTCCTCATGGAATTTCTTCCAAAATCTGAAAGTGAAACGCACATCCCGATCTGATACGATCGAGATTGGCACCCCATGCCGCGATACCACCTCTCTCACATAGACCTCTGCTAACTTTTCTGCTGAAGAACTCTCACTAATGGCGAGAAAGTGAGCACTCTTTGTCAGACGGTATACTATCACCCAAATCGCATCGACGCCCCTCGCCGTTCTCGGCAATTTGGTGATAAAATCCATGGATATCTGCTCCCATTTCCACTATGGGATTTCCAGTGGTTGCAACTTACCATGCGGTCTCTGATGTTCGGACTTAACCCTACGACAGGTTAAGCACCTCTTGATGTGTGTAAAACCAACTAGTTTTAATCCTACTCAAATAATCAATCCATGTTCACAAAATTGTCTACCCTAACAGAAGAATATGTTTTTATCTCATGATTGCAGTAAACATAAAATCAAAAACGAAATCAAAGTATGTAAACATGATTTAAATCAAAAAGTTACTAAGAATAAACCAAAATTGTCTTGATTCTCTTCACAATTGAATGTAGGGTTGATTCTTCAGTTCCTCACGACCTAGCAACACTTCCAATCGTTTCTCAGCCTCCTAGGGTTTCTCTCCATGCTAGGGTATCGATCTAAAAGTACCTTTATATAGATTTTCACAAAACAGAGGCTACTCGGCGAGTCCAGTGACCTACTCGCCGAGTACATCACTTAAAACCCGTGTACGGCAAGTCAGCGCGTCCAGAATCACGAAAGTTCGATACAACTCGCCGAGTAGTCGACCCTACTCTCCGAGTACGTTTCGAATCAGAATTTTCTCAAAACACGAAAGTCGTCCGAAATTGTGTATACTTTTCAGAACATTTTGAATCTCGTCAATCGGAGTTACAGTTCATGAGATATGGCCAAAACACTGACGAGGGGTCAAGCTGTCCAGCAACATCCTTCTTTCTTCAAAATCCAAGATCCAAGCTTCCAATCGCTAGTTCCGCTTCCTTTTCCATCCGAGCATGTAATTATTGCTGAAAAATGAAATTATAAACTAATTAAGCACCTTTTGTTCATTAAATGAGATAAAATCAACATAAAGTATTAAGATATTGCATGAATTTTATAACTAGATATGCTCATATCACCTCTCAACAAACCACGCCACATCTTTCTTCATACAGGGCCACCAATACTCTCTCTTAAGATCCAAAAACATCTTAGTGGCCCCAGGATGGATCGAGAATCTCGATCTATGCGCCTCCTCCATCAAGATGGTACGCGTTCCTCCAACAAACGGTACCCAAATCTGACCCTGGAAGGTCATAAGCCCTCTGCTATCGGTTACGAACTTTGACACCTGACCGATAACTCGCTCTCTCTTACGGTTCTCCGGTCTTACAGCCTCAGCCTGAGCCCCTCTGATGGTGTCCAACACCGGAGTCATCACCGTCAATCTCATACAAATATCCCGAATCGGGGCGTTCTCTGCCCTACGACTCAGGGCGTCGGCTACCACATTAGCCTTGCCCGGGTGGTAAAGGATCTCACAATCATAATCCTTTACTACATCCAACCATCTTCTCTGACGCATGTTTAGGTTTTGCTGATCCATCAAATACTTCAAACTCTTGTGGTCCGTGTGTATCGTACACTGAACCCCATACAAGTAATGGCGCCAAATCTTGAGGGCAAATACCAAACCCCCAACTCTAGATCGTGGGTGGGATACCTTGCCTCGTGAGGCTTCAGATGCCTTGATGCGTACGCGATCACATGCCCTCTCTGCATCAACACCGCACCCAACCCAGATATCGATGCGTCACAATACACCACGAAGTCCTCCATTCCCTCTGGAAGAGCCAACACCGGGGCTTCGCACAATCTCTGGCGAAGAGTCTCAAATGAGGCCTGCTGCTCTGGGCCCCAGCTGAACACCACACCCTTCCGGGTCAACCTGGTGAGAGGAACAACAATCTTGGAGAAATCCTTGATGAACCTCCGATAATAGCCGGCCAACCCTAGAAAACTCCTGATCTCGGAAGGAGATTTCGGCACCTCCCAGCTCAACACTACCTCGATCTTGGTCGGATTGACCAAGATCCCTTTTGGTTAACGAGGTGACCAAGGAATTGCACCTCTCGCAACCAAAAATCGCACTTGGAGAATTTGGCATAAAGCCTCTCCGATCTCAGCACACTGAGGATTTCTTGCAAGTGCTCCTCATGCTGCTCCCTGGATCTCGAATACACCAAAATGTCGTCAATGAACACAATCACTGATCGATCCAGCATCGGTCTACATACCCTGTTCATGAGATCCATGAACGCTGCAGGTGCATTGGTGAGCCCGAATGGCATCACCACGAACTCGTAATGCCCATAACGAGTCCTGAACACGGTCTTCTGGATATCCTCCTCACGCACCCTCATCTGATGATATCTAGATCTCAGATCAATCTTGGAAAACCAAGATGCTCCCTGCAGCTGATCGAACAAATCATCGATCCTTGGCAAAGGATAACGGTTCTTGACCGTTAGCTTGTTCAGCTCTCGATAATCTATGCACATTCGGTGCAAACCATTCTTTTCTTCACAAAAAGGATCGGTACTCCCCACGACGAGCTGCTCGGCCGAATAAACCCCTTCCCCAGCAGCTCCTGAAGCTACGAGGATAACTCCTGCATCTCTGGAGGTGCAAGGCGATAGGGCGCCTTGGCAATAGGAGCTGCCCCCGGAATCAAATCAATGCGAAACTCAACCTGCCTCTTGGGAGGCACACCTGGTAACTCCTCGGGGAAGACATCCGGGAACTCCCGCACTATCGGAACCTCCTCAACCGTACTCGGTCTCTCTGCAGCATCTTTCGTATCCACCACATATGCTACAAAACCACTACAACCCTGCTGTAGGCTCTGTCTCGCGCTAGCAGCCGAACAAAACACTGAATCGGGACGGGTACCCTCGCCGTACACCGTAAGACCTCCCCCACTTGGGTCTCGTATAGTCACCAACTGCCGCTCGCAATCGATAACGGCTCCAAATCTGCTCAACCAATCCATGCCTACGATGACACAGACGTCCCCCATCGCAATCGGGACCAAATCAATAGGAAACTCTACACAGAAGATCTCGAGCACACACCCTCGAATCACCTCTGTGGCATACACTGCTCTCTCGTCGGCGATGGAGACTCTCAGAGGTCGACTCAACGCCTCCCGACTAATACTGATGTGCTGACTAAAAGCCAACGATACAAAAGATCGACTCGCACCCGAGTCAAATAACACCAAAGCAGGTACAGAACTCACAAGAAAAGTACCTACGCATATCATAAAATAAGCACAAAATCTCAAACATTAAAATAAATACATGAAAGAATACATACCATCCACGACATCGGGCGCTGCACGGAGCTCCTACGCAGTCAACTGGAAGGCTCTCCCTCGAGCCTTCGGCGTCTCGGTCTTCACCGGCCGACTATCCGAAGCTCTAATCGCAGCAGGGGCAGTCCCCTGAGAAGCTCCCTGTGCTGACCCTCGCAGTAGCGGACACTCGGCCTTCCGATGTCCGGTCTGGTTGCAGTGGAAACACACTACAAACCCATTGGGGCAGTCCTTGGCCATATGCCCCTCCTTGTCACACTTGTAGCAAGATCCAGCTCTACAAACTCCATCATGACCCTTGCCGCACTTTCCACAAGTGCGGCCCTTCTGGCTACCTGCTCTGGGATCAGCGGGCTTGGCCCGCTTGGCTGCCGGCTGGGACTGTGCCGGTCGCCGATCCCTCCTCTGAGACTCCGCCTCCTCCCTAGCCTGAGTCTCTAGCTCGATCTCCCTTTTCCGGGAATTTGCGTGAAGCTCGGCTAATGTCCGGTACGAGGAGTTCGCCACGAACTCCCAAATATCTCTCCTCAAAATACTCAAATAACGGCTCATACGTGCCTGCTCAATAGACACGTGCTCAGGGCAGAACATCGCTCTCTCATGAAACATCCTGGTAATAACCGTAACAGACTCCGTACCCTGCTTGAGGGTCAAAAACTACTGTGCCAACCGATCCCGTTCCACCGGGGGAATGTACTCATCACGAAACATGGTGGTGAACCTCTCCCAGGTCACCGCAGCAGGCTCTGCTGGAGAATAGTGTGCTGTCGTGAACTTCCACTAATCCTTCGCCCCCAGGCGAAGCTGGTTCAGCACAAACCGAACCCTCAAGTGCTCCGGGCACGAGCATGTATAGAAACACCCCTCAATGTCAGATACCCATCTCATCGCTGCAATCGGATCCTGTGTCCCATCAAACTCTGGTGGCTTTGTGTTGCTGAACTCCCTGAACAACAACGAGTCACCCCCTTGCGGCCTAGCAGCAGCAATGGATGCGGTGGCCGTTGCAACAGCAGCCTCAGAAAGAGCGGCATAACACTCGTCAAAAGTCTCAATCAGCGTGGTCTTGATAGACCCGAACATCTCTGGTATCTCTGCCCTGATGGCCGCAGCCACCTCCTCATGGATGATCCGGCGGATCTCCTCATCACTGGTCTCGCTGCTCTCTGGCGCATGACGTGTCCTCACCATGATCTACCTCTGAAAAACAACATACGATATATTAGAAACTCACTCGAGCATACTCGTACTCGATAACTCGTCCCTCCTTGATTCCCGACATCCCGAAGATTCTTACTTGAACTGTACACCGTTCCGGTGTTTTCAGTAGTACGGGCCCAATACTACCTTCCACACCGCGTCAGTATACAACCCAAGTCCTCCTCCTAGGATCCCAAGTCCCAAGTACTCTATTATGCAAAATCCTTTCTCTAACAGATCTCTCCTAAGCTCCTCGCTGCTACCTACTCACTCTCAAGCATCTCATAGCAGCTCACCACTCCCTAGGCTAAGGCATCACAAATCAGGCCACTCTAGTCCTAATAGGAGTACCTAGCCCACTCTAGCACAAGAATACATCATATCAATATCATAAGCATATAACATAAAGGTATCTTGGGAAATCACCGTTCAGGCGCTGACTGATCGTACACACGACTCTGCTCTGCGTTTTCCAAAAATCTTTTACTCTTTTTGAAAATATTTCTCAAATCCTCAGTTTGAGTTCAAATACGCCCGAAGGTGTACTCGAATCCCTCAAACCAAGGCTCTGATACCAACTTGTAACAACGTAAATTTCAAAACCATTTTTCGCAATTTATAAAAGACAAAATTCATTTATTATTCATAAAAACATCATTGTTTGAAATTCAAGTTCATAGCATATAACAATCCCAAGATCTCATAGCATAAAAATCCCGTGTGTGTACTGATCAGGCCGGCGCCTTCCCGCGATCCTCGCTAGTACCTGAAACAAATAACACCAAACACTGTAAGCACAAAACTTAGTGAGTTCACCAAAATACCATATATATAACACATATTAGCCAATCGAGGCTATAACCCTTTGGGTCCGTGCACCCAAATCTATGAACCCTCAGGCTCTATCTCTGTGAACCTTCCGGTTCTAACTCTGTAGCATGCACAACATAAATCACATAGAATAACGCAGTGCAACACATAACACATATATAACATACAACACTGTATCACATAACTTTAATTACCTACTCAAGGTAAAGTATAGTAAGAAGACTCACCTCGCGTATCTCGGTAACTCGTAAATCCCGGAAATCACTAGTGCTCGATCTCCCGAGCTATAGTCCTCCTATAACACAAGTATATCTCTAATTAACACTATCCCAACTATGGTTGACTAATTCTACCAAGTCAACACCGGTCAACTCTTGTCAATGGTCAACGGTCAACCCAACTCGCCGAGTCTGGCGTGGACTCGCCGAGTCCCTACGGGGACCAAATTCCTCTGAATCCCTTCCGACTCACCGAGTCACTCACCCAACTCGGTTACTTAACCCCTGGTTCGAAAACACGGAACAACTCGCTCCAACTCGTCGAGTCTGCCTATGGACTCGACGAGTGCATTCCATGCACAACCCTAAATGACCTTCTGAGGTTAGATTTGGTCCACTAACTCATAGATCCAGTCTTTCCAAGCTTATTTATCACGTAAAGTTTATGTCTTGGCGCTCATATCACACCTATTGACTCATAAATGGTGTTTTAACCTCAAATACAATGATCCCAAACCAAAACCTCCATAGACTCATATAAAGCTTGGACAAAGAGGCACTCTGGACCTCCATGGGTCCAGATCCAGAACCTAACTCGCTAAGGGACCATGGGAACACTAGATCTAGTCACATAAGGGCTCAATAAGCCCTAACTCAACATGAACATCACCACAACAGAAAAATGGTTCGAAAATAGTACCTCAAACATGATGTTCTGGACCTCAGATCTTCAGGAAGTTAACCCTCTTGCTTCCTCTTGGCTATAACTTCCTTTCCCTTGCTAGACAACACCTCCAAGGTCGACAATGGCTCCTTCTCTCACTCCAAACGCTCAAGCTCACTAGGGTTTCGCTCTGGGGGCTGGTGAGCACAAATGAAGACCATAAGGCCCTTTAAATAGGCCCCAAACCCGAGAAATTAGGGTTTCATTAAACAGCACTGACTCGCCGAGTGCACCAATGCGACTCGTCGAGTCCGGTCATTAATCCGGGTGAGAAATCGCGTCTCTACTCGGCGAGTCTACACACCAACTCGCCGAGTTCTTCCACAATACTCGAAATAAAATGAATAAATATAATACCTGAAATTCTAGATGTTACAGTCTTAGGGCCGAAAACTCCATAAGGAGTTTACTCTTGAAGAGTAAACTCATTATCTATGCCCTATACGTTCGTAGATGTCACCCGGGTCACTCCGAACACTTGATTTGAAGTGTTTTCGTGTCTTGGAGTGTATAATCGTATATGATTAGTGATTTAAAGTCTAATTAGATACATTTGTGTATCATTTAATATTACATAGGAACCTCGCATGTTTTCAAGCCTCGATCCGACGTTTAGCATCCTAGCCAACACATTCCTCGTCCGGTGAGTTCATACCCCTACACCTTTTTCTGCGTTTTTCAATGTTTTCAGGGGGGAATACAAGCAAAAGTACAAGGATAGCTTGTACTAAAACTTATTATTTCATTTGAAATGTTTCATATTCCACATGCTTTTAACAATCAAAACCGTATTAACCAACTGTTTGACTTGCAGAATTAGTTTTCAAATCTTACTATATATTGTTATAATATATGTTTCTTACGTGATTTTCCACTTTATTACTGTTAAAAGCATTAGTTTAGTACATTTGTTTTTGTCCTCGGTAACACTCCACAGAGATACGCGAGTGGAGGACCGCCCTTTGTAATTATAATTTAAAATAGGATTTTCCGCATTATTACTTGTAAATATGTTAATCTTAATAATTGGAGACACGTCCTCCGTAACACTCCACAGAGATACGCGAGTGGAGGACCGCCCCCGTAACCAGAATCTCCTGGAGGGAGAGCGTGACTTGAGTGTATAGATCTATACGGGGCTGACTACCCCGCACCTGGCTGCTAGCTACAGCCGAACCGAAAGGTTCAAGGGTGACGAAAGTCATAAATTGATGATGGACTACTTATTGCCATTTTTAGTCTATTGTATGGTTATGGAACTCGCAATTTAGATAACGGAGATTTACTTGTTGGTAATAATGAATTTTAGTAAGCTAATAACCTTAAGAATTAGTTTACTTTCCGCTCAATAGTTTTATATACGTGTTAAAACTATCATACATTTCAAGTATAACCAGACTTTCAGGAAACTTCACACAAACATTTTAAGTATGGTAGATACTTGTACATTACATGTGGATTCGATAACCAAACTCAAACTTTTAGGAAAATAAGGGTTTTTCCTGGGATAACTAAACTGTTCTTAACTAGACCGTGTAACTAATGGATAACTAAACTTTACTTATAAGAAAATATGGGATTTTCTTGAATTCATAACTTTTTCAGAAAATCAAAGGAAACTCGTTCATTTTTAGAAAAACAAACCGCTTATGAACTCACCAGCTTTATGCTGATTTTTAAAATGCTTGTATTCTCAGGTCCACATTAGACAGGTACCCCGCGATCTTTTGGAAGTCGGAGCGTATAGAAGACCCGTCTTAGCTTTTGTTCATATGATATATATGTAAAACACTTGTAACACTTTGATTTCAAACAAATGTAATAATTCTATGTAATGTAATGTTTTGTGTTTACTACGCTTACTATGTACATTGGTTATGATATACATGACGTCCTCCGCCCCGGAACGTTTCCGCCATCGGTTTCGGGGTGTGACAGATTGGTATCAGAGCCCTTGTTTATAGTGAACTAGTATACCAAACCTTACATGGTATAAGACTATAAACACTAAGGGGCCTAAGTGCTCTGAACTAAAAGTGTACTTTAAAATATAAGTATTTTCAAAAATATACAAGTATACCTAACCGCCCTGGGATAAATGCCGATTGATTAATATCCACAATAAATCCCAAACAATTACGAATGCGATTCACAAAAACTTTACTGATACATTTATAAAATGTATTACAACAAGCTATTGGACGATAGTCAGTAACAATCCGAGGACACTCAACTTTTGGGACAAGAACAATTCTCGTAGCATTAACACATTTAGGCATCTTTCCAGTCCATAGCACTTCTCTAACAGCTTTGCAGACTTCTGGACCCACCACCTTCCACACAGTTTTAAAAATTTGGAAGAAAACCCATCAGGTCCCGGAGCCCGATTGTCATCAATATCGAACATGGTAGATTTGATCTCTTCATCCGACACCACCTTAATCATGTCAAGAGCAATATTTGGATCCAATATTTTACTAAATAAATCACCATCAACAATCCTATCACTATTAATGAAATCTGATCCAAGAAAAACTTTAAAATGATCCACAAATCTATCCTTTAAAGCCTTCCCACGAATCCACCTGCCATCTTCATCATGAATCACAAAAATTCGATTCTTATTAGTTCGACTCTTAACAGTTTTATGAAAGAAGCTAGTATTACGATCACCCTCTTTCAACCACTTGATTTTAGCTCTTTGAAACAAAAGCTTCTCTTCATCCTCACAAACCTCATTATATTCAAATAAAACCTTAGCATGCTCTTCCCTAATTGAAGCATTAAAAGGATCTTTATCAATTTCACCCTGCAAATCATCTAACACTTTCCTTAGATCCTGCATTCTCTTTCCAGACACATCATGATTTCTGAAAAGGGATCGACATGGCTTTTTTAATAATTTCAATTTCTGAGTCACCTTGAAAATAAATCTACCTGGAAAATTAGTACTCCAAGCATCTTCAACCATCGGTAATAACTCTTCCTTATCTCTGATAAAATTAAAAAATCTAAAAGGCGAAATCCTTTTAGGTTCACAATCAGGAATTTACAAAATCGCTAGAGAATGGTCTGAAATCCGGTATGGCTTAAAGATAGCATGCGCCAAAGGATACTTCTCCAAAAACTGAACATTAGGCATAGTACAATCTAATTTTTTAAGCAACCCCTTAGACTCAGTGGGGGATTTCGTCCAAGTAAATTAAAGACCCAAACAATTAATATCCTCAACCTCTATAGAGTTAATGCATTCTATAAAATCTGCAACACCCTTCGGAATTCTCAAAGAACATTCAGAGTATTCCGAAGGTTTCATAGCAACATTGAAGTCACCTAACAGAACCCACGCCTTATTTTTGACCACTACTTTGTGTTTCTCCAAATTCTTCCAAAGCAGTCTTCTTTCAATGTACCGCGAAGCAACATTTATAAAAGAGAAATACATTTCAAAATTGGAATCAAGGAATCTAACAAAACAATGCATGACCTGGTTAGAGTGAGATAACACCATAAGGTCAAGCTTGTTAGCATTCCAACCAACTATAATTCTAGTCCCCAGTTTACAGGAACTATTATTCGAAACCCAATCCCAACTTCTAAAAATTCTACCACACACCTTCTTAAGTTTCATTTCAGAAACATGAGATTCTAGAATCGCACATAACCCTAGATTATTACTATTAATAACCTCTAACACCTCCTTTTGCTTAATAATTTTATTAAGACCCCTAATATTCCACACCCTAAGATTCATCATTGGGATACATTAGATTTAGTGGCATTTCCCGCCTCAAATGCTTGAGATATCATTCCTCCTTTACCATTTAATTCCACATTCTTCTTTCCTTCTTTCCTCTTATAAGAAACCGATAAAGAGTTAGAAGTACTTAAAGACTTATCCACTTTATCAATTATTTTCTCCAGGTCCATAAAAGACTGTAACTCTTCATCATCCAAGCCAACCTTATCCTTCCCTACAAGCATCACATCATCTCCCATCCTTTCTTTCATAGCATCTTCTTCCATCTTGTCAACCACCTCATCTACTAAAGAGCCCAATACTTCAAATCTGTTCTTACTATTATTCTCAACTACCTCAATAACTTTTTTTTAACAAATACCCCTTTAGCCTTATTTTCCAATATTCCATTAACTTTCTTCTCTTGCCCATCTTTCCTATTCCCATTCTGCCCTTGTGAATACATCATATCTTCTTTATTGTAAGTAGCTTCAAATTTTTGATTTTTGGATTGATTCCAATGACTAGGACTCCTATTAGTCCAATTCCTATTTTTCCCTTGACCATTTCCTCCTTTAATCCCACCTTTACCTCTATAGTTATTCCCACTTCTAGCATTCCCATACTTCCCTCCATTATAATGTTTGTAACTACTACCTCCATTATCTTTCACTCCACTAGTACTAGCATTATTCCTACCATTTCCTCTTTTCTTTGTAACTTCTATATATCCCTCATCATCCATAGCAGTTTTCCCATTACTCTTCCTGATATTCTCTATCTTTTCCTCCTCCTTAGCATCATCTTTTTCATTAATAACTGCCAAACACACCTTGTCTGCATGTCCAAAAACTTTACAATGAGAGCACCGAGAAGGTTTCCAAGCATACTCCACAACAAAAGTTTGAACAACTGCAAAATTTGTAACAAAGTCCCAAGTACTAATCTCAATATTATCTTTCCATTCTTTTAGTGCTAACATTTCAATTAAGATTTTTGCATAAGCATTTCAACCTTTATGATCAAGGCACACCTCCTCAGTAAAAGAATCAAACGCTAAAGGAATAACCAACTTACTAGCAATGATACATAGATGCTCCCCACTCCATACTTCCAATGGAAGATCATAAATCTTCATCCAAACCGGAATCTTTTTATGTTTATTCTTCATGAGAGTAAGTCCAGGCCTCCATCTTTGTAAAAACAAAGGAATCTTATCAAAAAGCATCCAAGGACTCCCTTCCAAAATGTTTTGTAATCCAAATTCATCACTAAACTTGAAAAAGAAAAACCCCTTACTATTCATAAATATCTCTTCTAACCCCACATTCTTCCACATTCGCTTTAACTCCTTTTGAACAACTGGAAACGAGATACGTTTATCAATCAAATATCCTCATAGAGTGTTAGAATATGGAATACTAACCTTCTTCAAATTCTCTATAGGAATAACAACTGGACCATCTTCTTTCCCGTCAATATGAGGAATGTATTTAACATCTATCTTCCCTTTATGAACTTTCCCTTTTAACACCCCTACATAAGAACTCACCTTACTCCCTTTCCCATAACCATTCAAATCCTGAGACACATCAGAATTTCCATCCCTTAAACCCCTTTTTTTACTAGCATCACCCAACAAAAAAGGTTCCAAGTTAATGCTGTTGATAACTGTACCCACTTTACCCTTCCCATTCTTTTGATCCAGATCAACAAAACCAGTATCAACCTCAATTTCCTCTTCTGAAACTCCTTCCTTAGTATTAATCAAATTACCTTCCTCATCCCAAAACAAATTCACATTCTCATTGGGATTCCCCTCGTTACCCATGCCAACTGTACTTTCATTACTCTTATCATCCAATTCCATATTATTTTGGTTAACATCTCTTAGAAAAGTGAATCCAACTCCTGGAATAAAATCCTCATTACCAACACCATTTTTCACCTTATTCTTCAATTCCCCTTTATCATTATCATTTTTCACTGTATTACCACTAGAAGTCTCACCACGAGAATCACCGCTACCTTGCATACTAATTTTCCCTTCATCACTAACAGTAATCGAAGGATTAACAGACTTCATTTGACTCGTAATATGCTTAATATCAACATTAGGGCTTAACTTCTCATCATCTATGTTAGATCCATCCCAATTTTTAGTCAGAAGTGCAGTGTTACATGATGGAATAAGAAGATTTGGAATCTCAACATTCCTCCTACCTTCAATTACTTGTCCAGTACTAGCATTCCCCATCTTAATCATATTAATATCAGATCTCATTTGAATACTCAAATCTGATTCCCATACCCCTTCACTTCCAGAATCAACCTCAGTTTCTTCATCCGTGACATCATTATCATAATATCCTTCAACATTCATAGGATAACTACGATCCAAATCTTTCCTAGCTCGATTCTTCACTCTGAACGCCTTTCCTTCCATCTTCCACTCAACTTTCCCAATCCTCGTAGCAACAGCTCCTGTAGCATTCAGCTTGCATCTAGCACGATAGATTGTAGCTGAGGACTGCTCTACAACCCTAGGAGGCACCATTTCATTCACATCAACTAACATAACGTATCGCAACACTCCGATCCGGAGGCTTCACCTTGACATCCTTCAGACGATCCTGTTTGGAAGAAGCACCCATCGCAACTACAGAAATAGAAGAGAAATTTCTTCAACAATGAGATGGAACAGCTCACCGGTGAAGAATCAACGACATGTTACCTGTAAAATTTAACAGCAAAGCGAAGACAACAAAGTACCATAGATTAAATAGTTAACCAAAACTTAGAATTTTTTCCCCCAGTTTTCACGTCGTGATGTAGAATTTGACATCGCGATTTGGGTTCGGCAGTAAGGTTAAAATTGAACATCGACTAGGCAAAATTGAACAAAAAAAACATTAGGGTTTCCTTAGGTAGTGATTCTAAGTCCTTTGAACTAACATGCATCAACGATTTCACTGAAAATCGACCCAATTTTGGCAATTGTACTTCATGAACAAACCCTAACCTTAAAATGCACAGAGTAGTAAAATTAACAAGATTAAAGTATGGGAATATTACCTGAATCGAAGGTAGAACAAGAAATTGGAAATCTTTAAGTAAATTCGTTGCCAAATCGAGTGTGGGGACGAAAATCAAACTCACGACGTAATGTATGTGAAAAAAGGTTTAACAGATAGCGACTTCTGTGTTCTGAATTATGTTCGTGAGTTTAACTGCTCACGTCGTGAGTTCCTTTGGTCACGTCGCGATATCGGGACTGGGCTTATATGCTGGGCTGCTGTTGGCATGTCGGGCTGTTAGCCTACAAACCCATATATATATATATATATATATATATATATATATATATATATATATATATATATATATATATATATATATTGTTTTGCTCTACAATTTTTTTTGTAAATTCCATATTAATTAAGTTATTATTAAAAATTTTCCTGAAAAATATTTTTCACTTACGATTAGGATCCCACACTTGATTTCAAAATTTTGGAGAATGAAAAAGAAATTTATCCTAACATTCAAAGCAAAGAAATAAAAGAAAAGGGATGGCCTCCATGATACCGCGGGTAATCTCAAATGTGATAAACTCGTGCAACCGCTCATCAATTGGTTCTGGTCCAGAGTCAGAACCCGATCGAGAAGCTCATCCTTGCATGATCTCCATACCCAACTGAATTACAAGCATCATGAGGGAATCTCCATTCCACATGCTTCTGAGGATTTCCAAGATAATCCGTGTCTCTAGTACAAATCCTGTGCTTTTAGTAGTACGAGCCCGATACTACCTTCCACACCTATCTGTAATTTCCTCAAGGACCATATTGAATCCTCTAAGTCACCACACTAAACATACAAACTATCCTCATGCTAAAGAACATACATATCCTATTACGACATTTCCTAAACTCTCCTAGGAATTCTTAACTCAACTACCCTGCAACACAGGGAACCTCAACCAACACTGTTGGTTGTCTTATGCATGCAAGTTGTATACAAAATGGGATCACATAGACTGGTGAATAATGATTCTACCCTAAGTCCACAACCAAACAAGGAACAAGAAATGAGGCTAAATCGATCATTTTAGGGTATATGAACCTAATCGTATACAACTATTAAAGCATACACTTAGAAATTAATTGAGCCGATATCAACTCCAAGTAGAAAATAACATCCAATTCTCCTAAGCTATAGGGCATCACACAATTTAGGCAATTCTATCATACGATTCGTGAAGGTATCCCTAACCCTACTCTAGCATGCAGTTTATATATCTGGCATACTAATCATAACACATCGTTGGGTATTTTGGGAATCACTTACTTGAGCTTGGATGATTGCACGCATCACACCCCCTATTTATTTTATAAAAATCTTTTAAAAATTTAATTTTATTTTGAAAATATTATCATTTTCTCAGTTTGAGTTCTGACATACCCGAAAGTGTGCCCGAATCCCTTAAACCAAGGCTCTGATACCAACTTGTAATGTCCCAAAAACAATGATAAAATCTTAATTTTCAAATTCATCAATCCCATACATTATATGTCTCGAAAACATCCAAGATATAAACTATCCAAAACGTCCGAGTAAAAGAAATCATAATCATGGAAACATAAGGGGGGGGGGGGGGATAGGGATGTTGTGCCATCACGCTGAGCCGTTCCATTTCGTACCAGAAATACCTGAAACCATAAACATAAATGTAAGCACAAAACTTAGTGTGGCTGTGTCGGGTCTGTATCAAACCCATGTAACATCAAGTAGTTGTGTCAGGTCTGTATCAACCCCCAGGTCTCTATCAACCCCGAGTCCATAATGACTCAGGGCCTAGTTCGGCTCCATGCGTATGCATATATCATACAATCATATCAGTAATAGTCACATAGTCATATACATCCTACATATACAAATAAGTGGGCCGATATTTTTAGTGTGTTAAAACTAATTACGAACACAAACGATTAAGACATTCAATGAAATAAATGAACACAAGATGTAAATAACGTCTGTTTGGCTCAATTAGTCTGAATGAGTACACGAGAGAAAAGATTACAACTGAATTTTGCAGGTGTTCAAATCATCTCTACTCTATGAACCTACCATATTTATAGGATACATAAGACTTACAAAAAGTTAGGACTAAACATTCATGTATCGAAATAACAATGCCTTCTAAAATAGATATAGTGTCGAAGTCATGCTGATTTCGAAACTTTATAGACTCTGACCAATTCGAATTCTTACTATATATGATCGACCCCTACAATCTCCCCCTTAGTGAGAGAAGTTGAAATTATGCCATCAGCTTAATAGTCTGTAGAAGTTCTCTTCGAATCTCCATAAACCATAGAATGGTTTTTTTTGAATCTTGGCTTTGTCTTCACTGTCTTTCTTTTTGCAATTGTTAATTCAAATAAGTAGATTTATATACTAAGACTTCGTGTACCTCTCAAGATCAAAAACTTGAAACAAGAACTTCATCATTTGTCCTTTTTTTTTCTTTCCACAAAATACAAATCCCATTGGTTGATGTATGATTTCTCTATCTTCAAACCCATTAATATTCATCTTTCCCTTCAACAAAGACTAAGGAAATTTCGAAGGCTACTTAACAGCTGTTGCAAGTTCAATATCTGTGATCACCAAGTAATCATATAGTTGTTAATAGAGACTTTGATGTGAGTAGACCCAATAGTAAAATCATCCTTATTGGCATCTAGTATCTTTGACACATCAACATTTATCAAAATCTTCATGATCGTGACCAAATCATTCAAGTTCATCAAAGGAAAATATGCTATTGTGAGCTCGATAACAACGTTATTTTCTCTGACAAAAAATAATGATAGTTTTGTAGCAGACCTTCGAATAAGCTATCATGAATAATGGTCATTATTTGATTATCTTCATAGAAGACAACACCTCTTCTTCATTCTTCCCCAATACTGCATGAAACGAATGTTCAATCTTTTGAATTCATCCTTATCATTGAAGTTATCTACAATATTGAAATGAGAAGAAGTGAACAACATATGATTGATTGGGAATTCAAGCTGACTAGAATCAGTGTTCTCTGTGTCGTAAATCTTCTTGGGAACCTTTCGAAAATTATCATTCAAACCAATAGCAATAATGTCTTCAATTGTTTCATAACACCACTGCTTGCTGGGACCACTCTTACTCCAACTAGGCGGGTCATTTGCTCTTCGCCTTAGTATGCTATTGATCTGCCTTTGCTTTTTGATTTCTAAGGTTGTTGCTTTTTCTTCTCTTCTTCTGATTGTTCAAATGTGATTGATTTCTCTTTATCATTTAGATCAACATTCGAAGTTGATTTGTTCGGGATTGAACTTGAACCTCCTACTCCTTCATTTATTGAGATTCCTTTTGCCAAAGCTCTCGTAGTTTTTGTTGTTGTAGAAGTCAAAGTTATAGCCTTCATTGAAGTAGTTATTGGGATTTGAGTACTTATCACCTTTCTCATAACAAATCCAGATTTATCAACTTTCTCTTTCGACGAAGCAACACCTCATTCACCCCCTTGCGACACATGCAATGCATAAGGAGAATTAGTTGGATTTCGAAGTACTAACTTCCTTATCGGATCCAGTTCAGTCTTAATGTTGGTTTCGATGTTAGAAACCATTTGAGAAATGGATTTTGCAGAAATATTTGATTGAGCTGAAAGAATGGTTTTGCGTTCGGATAGGAACTCCTCAAACATAGCAAACACTGGAGCATCGCCTGTTACCTTGTCTTGAAGACCAATTGTGTAATCGTTGTTGAACAAAGAGTTGCATTCAATCAATCGGGTTGATGCTTCAGCTACAACATCAATCTTCTTATGTAGTGTCAAAGAACTTTCAGAAAAGTTTTTAACCTTCGACTCCAATAACTTTCGAATATCAGAAATCTGAGTCTGCAAACAGACTTTCGTTTCCTCTAGTTTTTTTTCAAAAAATTCATGACGTGCTTTCGAAGTATCACGAAGCTAAGAAAATTCACAAGTAATGGTTTGAGAATGATTGCGATCCCTTTCATTATTTTGCTTGTCAACACCATCTATAATAGTTTGCAATCGAGATTCTTGATCCTTGAGAAGAGAATCAACTTTGATTCCACTGATAAAATGCTTGCTTCATGTATCTGCTAGGAACTGTAAAATCGAATTCATCTTGGAGTTCAAAATCTTGAACTGTCTTCCTGACATAATCATTGTATCAGGAATATTATTCTATTCTGGATCAAATTGAAGTTCAACAAAAGACACCATAACATCATCATCAACAACTTCAGGTTCTGGTTGTGATTTTTCCATGGACTGAGATGAAAATAAAGCAAGAATTGGTTCTTTCATGATACCATAAAATGTTGGAAATACAGTTGAAATAGGAATACATGTTGGAATGGGAGATGAAGGTGGTGGTAAAGCTATTGAAGTTGTGATAGTTGAAGTTTCAACGATAGTTGTGTCAATGGTAGAAGTCTTGATGGTAGAAATGACAGTTGATTCATCGTTGTGCATCCCTTCATCAATGTTGAAATTTGTGTCCTTATTAGATAAGTCCACAATGATGCATGGAATTTCGACCTCTTATATTGGACTCAGTATTCAAAACCCCGAATCGTTTGGCAATATTCTTCTTAGGGATATTGGTGGCTTATTGATCACTCAAATTGATGTTTGTATCCGTATTAGATATGTTTACATTGACATCAAAATTCCATATCTCCTCGAAATTCGAATAGATAGGAGAATCCCTTCGAGGGGAATCATGAAATGAATCCTCGATTCGAATATTAGACCGTTCACTGTCACGGCCCTGCTCCGCTTTGATTGTTTCATTTTCAAGAGGTACTTGAGCTTCACATTTCTTCTTGGTTAACTTTTGAGCCATATCAATAGCTCTTTGCTTCTTAGATGTTGGTGATCCTGGAACTTGTACTTTATGAAATAGAACCCCTGTCTTGGTAAAGTGTGCTTTGCGAACCTTATTTGGACCTCCCTGAGAAGAAATAGGATTCGAAGATTCAACAACTTTGGGCTCAACACTATCGACTATAGGTTCTTGAATAGTTGGTTGAATTAGAGAATGAGAAGATTTCTGTGCTGGTTTCTTAGTTCACATAAGAACACCTGATTTCAATGGGATAGTTTATTTCATAGCTTCCTCCTCCACGGTTGAGGGTTTTTGGACTTGCTTCTTCTTCTTGGGAGCTTTTGAAGCTTTAGACGTTCCTTCAACCCCCTTTGGTGGAAGAACCCCAATTGGATTAGAAGAATCAATCGAAGCCAAATATTGTATCAGCAACTGATTTTGAGGATATAAAAGCTTGAGCATCGCATCTGGAATGCGAGCAACATTGGGAAAAATAGCAGGATCATCAACAAAAGTCCGTGGTGCAGCCATAGCCGAAAACTCAACAGTTTCGACATCAGATGGAACCAGAATATCCTCTTAACGATAAACTTCCTGTAAAATCAAGCTCCAAAATCGAGCAATCGAAACACCATTTGTTAGGTTTGTATGTGAAATTGAGGTCCTAAAATTCTTCTCAAATATGTGTAGCATAATCAATATTCAGACCGTAATACAGTCCTGCAATGATTGAGTAGAATTCAAGCTTGGCCTTTTCGAGCCTAAAGCTTCGTCCTGTTAAGCATTGTAGCATAACTGTCCTGTTAAGCATCGTAGCACAACTCCAAACAAAAAACTCCATATACAAGGAAGACCAGAGTTCTTAAAGTATCTTATTCCAGCAAAAGTTGGTTGATGCCCCATTTCATTAAACATATGAAGCACTTGATCATTTGAGACTTCATAGAATAAACCTGAAACTGGTAGCTTCAATATTTTAGCAAATTGCTTCCGAGTGAGCTTCTTGGTCTTTGAATTTGCCAGCTGAAACGTGACCACCTTAGTAGTTTTGTTTAATACAACAGTTGAATCAACTAGTGAAAGCCATTTCATCATAACTGCAAACAAAGATGAAAGTGTTGTTGATAACACATAGTTGTTTAGGGTTTGAAAAAGCATTCGTAATGTCTTCAGATATTGATCAAGTGATGGAACCTAATGAATATTAGTGTTTTGGATCTTCATCATTGGTTGCAAAACTTCCTCTTCATTGGTTGTTGTTAGATTAGCAGTGTGATGAGGAACAGCCATTGTAAAAAATTTAGAAGAATTTGGAAACGATGACCATTTAGGGTTCTTGGAAGTTTGGTCTGAGAGCATAAAGTTTGATAAAGAAATTATTAACTTCGTTTTATAATCAGAGGTATTTTTGAGTTTGAACCGGTATCTAATAATTAAAATCCACATATTGTATTGGTTACTTAACCGACACCGTAAAAAGCTCCACGTCATAAAAATGATCATCCTGTTTTCCTTGATTCCTGTGAAAATCCGAAACCGTCATGTCCATTGGATCTTTCGATGTTCCCAACTAGATATGAACCGTCACAATTTTCAAACCACAACCATGTAAACCAAGTAATTCAACACCAAGCTAAGATCAATCCTTCGACATGGAGGCTAGGCTCATTCGCTTTTGGGATTTGGAAGCGAAATCATATGCCAGACTTTGCAAAATCTAAGATTCGAGTTGGTAATACCCAAAACCTCCAAGCTTGCCAAGAGGTTCTCTATACTACAAGGGCCTAATTATTTCCTCCAATAGCCCAAAAACACAAAGGGTCAACTAACAAATGAGGAGGAAGGTATTAGGGTTTGCTTCACGACTCAAAAGGGGTGATGGAGGATGGAAATGCAACCCTAAATTCGAGATTAGGGGTTTAATATGAAGGAAACCCTAAAAGATCATAAGCTTATGCAGCAACCATAGTCACGTTGTGAACATACTCATGTCACATCGTGGCCTTCTTCCAGATACAAGTTCTTATTTTTGGCACGTCATGTTGTGAACTCCCTATGCTTATGTCATGACACATGATTTTTCCCTAAAAACCATGCATTTGACTCCTTTATGCGATACACTGATTCATTATGGAAAACGAGTGTTACAAAATAAAAGACTTTATTATTTATCATAAAAACACATTTCTTTTACTGAATACCTAATATGTATGTCACTGGATTCCAAAATCATTCACTACTCTACAACATGTCTCTTATGATGCCCTACATTAAACATACATTTCATGCATCTTTACAAATTATATGATCTAGTTCTTAAGCGCAAATCATAACTTGTACCGCTTCATTCTTTTGTAAACCTGCCTAGATAAGTGACATTTATAGAGATCATATGTAGAAATTATAAAAAATACTCCTTTATCTCAATTAGTAACATTATATAAGACATTTACAGAGTATGATTTGGGGCCAATGATAATACTGATAATTACAATGATAAATGTATAGTTACGACCCACCTGTAGTTTGAACGGGAGGATATATTTAAACATTCAAAAAGAACCGAAAGTCAAGAAACAAAGAAAACGGAAAACTCTTGGTGAATATGTCGGCGTATTGGGAAGATGAAGGGACATGTAATACCCGAAGTTGAACCATCATGACTTTATCTTGAATAAAATGGATATCAAATCTCAATGTGTTTGGTTCGTTGATGCTGAATCGGACAAGAGGAAAGATAAACCGCAGTTAGATTATCATAATAAATACTCATGACAGTGAGAATGTTGGTGTAGCACCATGAGGAGGTTTAAAATCCACGTATGAGTTAAAACATTGGCCAATCTGTGATACTCTACTTCAAAACTAGATTTGAAAAAGACACATTGGCGTTTAAAATGATAAGAAATGCAGACCAAGTAACACATATTTGCTATTTGTTTTAAAAAATGTAAAACATCAGCGTATCACATCTATAGAAGAAAATATGGTCTAAACATATGCATTGTAAAAAAACTGTTAGTTTTTTAAAGTCTGCATACGACATAAAACAAATTGAAGTTAAAAACAACTAGTTTTTTCATGTACCAAATGGTGTTATACACTAATGGAAAACTCATTACAAACCCAATATACGTACATTGCTATTGTATGTTATCTAAGAAAAAACAATTATGTTATCTAAGAAAAAGTATGCAAGGAGATTACAAACATTGGTCGTAAATTTATGCTCTAGATAATAAACTTTTTATCTACAAAAAAGTATTTTGATCATAACTTATATTTTAGATTATAACATTGTTACCTTATAACAAGATAACAAGCTATCGTAATATTAGTATTATATATTTATATAAATATTGATTACTCAACGACTAACACAAATGAGATAATTGGCTTCTTGGCACAAGAAAAGAGAATTAAGTTGTGTGTGGCGCGCCATAGCTAGCCGATAAGTTAGCTTATTTTTCGAGCTTTTTTATGTTGTCGTGTTTGGTAAGCCAAAAAGTAGCTTATAAGCTAGCTTTTTGAAAAGCTACTTAGACTAACTTTTTAGAAGCTTTTTTAAAATTTTCCAAATACACCCCTTAATTAATTATAGAAACACATACTCTTACATGTCCTTTTATGTAATTTTATATATTTCAGCTAGCTTTTCAGCTAGTTTTACCAAACATTATTTTTTATCAGCTAGCTTTTCAGCTATCAACTAGTTTTTTATTTAACAGCTAGCTTTTCATCCATCAACTAGCATTTCAGCTAACAGCTAGCTTTCAGCTAGTCTGCCAAACATAGCCTTATAGAATAACCAAAAGAGATGAACAAAGAACTGAAAATAAGTAAAGACCAATGTAAAGATTTTATTTGTTTATTTTTAACCGGAATAGGTCTACAAACTTAAGAAGAGACCTTTCTTGTCTTTTAGGAAAAGACGAAATGTAGAACTTTTTAGGTCTACATGTTTTTATAAATATAATATAAAATTAGTATAGTAGACAAAAATATATATAACTAGTTAACTATATTTATGTAAAGTATAATATATACTAGTTATTAACATACAAGCGATGATACTCTTTAATGAACTTTCGGCCGCTTATGTGGCCTTCTTGTACGAAAAGATAAACTCAATGATTTCCCAACATTAACATTTCATTCACTATGAAACAGTTGGTTTACATCAAACAAATACAAATGAATTTTCACTACATCAAACTTTCTTACACTCAAATGAAAAACCTGATAACAAGTTATTACAGATCAAAAGCTCTGGAACGAAACCCTTACAAAAACCCTAATCTAGAGAGAAAGAGAGAACACTTCTAAACAAAATATCTTGAGGAATTATAAAACTGAACACAATTAACACATTAAATACTCTCGGAGCAAGCAGCTCCATGGAGCACCCAAACCCGTATAGGGTTCGCGTGTAAACCCGAAGACCATCACCTGCACACTACATTTCATAGAATAGTAAAAAAATACAAACCTTACCTTTTCTTAATTAATGTTAAGTTTGAATAAGAGAATATATATTTCAACACCCCCCACAAACTAAACATTAATTAAATTAAATTAAGCACTTATTTTTTTTAAAAACATTAATAAGACCAAGTCGACTAGAAAAAAACTCATGTTGATTAACACCCAAAGATTTAGTCAAAATATATGGAGTTTGATTTGACGACTCAATCTTATTTATTTTGAAAATACCCTTTTCAATTTTTTCACGGATAAAATGAAGATCAACTTCAAAATGTTTAGTTTTTTCATGAAATACAGGGTTCAAATCCAGCTTAATAACAGACTCATTGTCACAAAAAACATTCACAGGAGTTAAACCTGTTATTCCAAAATCAAATAACAATTTCAAGATCCACAACACTTCACAAGCCACAGATCCTAGAGCCCTATATTCAGACTCAGTTGAAGAACGAGAAACATTACTTTTTTTCTTGCTTTTCCAGGATACTAGAGATCCTCCAAAATATACTAGAAAACCAGTAACTGATCTACGACTAAACAAGCATTTTGCCCAATTTGCATCTACAAAAGCTTTAAGATCTAGACAATCAGTTTTTGTTATATGAATGCCCTTTCCTGGACAATCTTTTAGATACCTTAAGAGTCTAAAAGCAATATTGAGATGAGATTTATAAGGTTTATGCATGTACTGACTTAAAATTTGAACAACATAAGAGATGTCTGGTCTAGTCATAGTTAGATAGATTAACTTGCCAAGTAACTTTTGAAACTTAGTTATATTAACAATATAATCAGAACTATTCAAATCAGACTCTCTTTTAATGACTAAATTTGCTTCAAGAGGAGTTTTAATTGGCTTACAAGCAAGCATTCCAAAATCATTTAATAATTCCAAACAATATTTTCTTTGATTAAGACATAATCCTTTTTCAGTTTTTGTCACACCCCCAAACCAAGGATGGCGGAAACGTCCGGGGGTGGAGGACTTCATGTGTAGTATCATAACAACAATGACAATAGTGATGAAAGTAAACACAACCAACATATATATAATTGAAAGAGTTACATCATTATATGAATTACATGTTTCAAAATCAATTACAATATGTTGTCAAAATATGATAAGTTTGACGCCTCAACGCCCCATCCTCAAAAGTACTTTGTTACCTGTTTAGCGATTTCCTGAGAATACAAGTAGTTTGAAAAAGTGTCAACACAATGGTTGGTGAGTTCATAAGTTTTTGTATATAATTATGAAAAAGCTTGTCTCGTAATTGTATAGTTGTTCCAGAAAAATCCGATATTTTCCTTAAAATGAATACTGTAGTCTTGTATCCAAAGACTGAAACGTATGAGTAATCTTCCTTATTTACAGAAATAACGTGAGTTTATTTCAATATAAACGTGTATGATATTAGTGAAATTCTCGTAAATTCTTAAGTTTGTTAATACTTTCTGTGAGTTATTATAACCATACTTGACATAGACGGCCTCGTAATGCGACGTTCTTCAGGCGTCGCCGTTAAATGACACTTGTCACCACAGACCTGCCGGTCTAGCTGTTGCAAGCAGCTCTGGTGTGGGTTTGTCAAACCCAATATAGATCTATACACAACTATCACGTTCTCCCTACAAGAGACTCTGGTTACAATTTACAGGACTTGTCGACTTTGTTACTTTGGAAGTAACCCGAAGGGAATGACTCACAAATTTATTCATTAACAGATTTACGTGAACTAAACTGAAAACCTTTGGTAAATAAGTTTGAGAAGTAAATGATACATAAACTATACCTATTATAGTTTATCCAAAACGTTTGTAATGTATAAGAATTCTTTTATGAATGCTTTAATGCTATGAATCCATAAACTATGCTCATTATAGCTTAATATACGTGTTCTAAATGAATGATTAATCTTATCATGAATGACTATATTTCAATTTATGATGATAAACTAACAAGGAAACACATTCAATATTTATAACTTATCGTTGTACACTTTGCTCAACATAATACAAGGTGTTATGAAAGTTATAAGCTGTTAACAAAATTTCAACCTTTCTACACTGTTTTTGAAAAGTCATAGAAAAATCATACGGAGTTGAAAACTAAATCCGTAAATTCTGAGAGTTCCCAAAATGTGTCTAGTTTACTCATAATTTTTATCATGATTTTTAATGACCTCCAACTTGGGTGAAAAAGTCCATAATCACAGACTGGTCCGGATTGGTGTTTGAAATGATAGGCAGTTTTGTAAAAATCACCATAAATTGTAGAAAAATCGTATGGAGATGTGCAAGTAGTCATTTTAAAGCTAAGAACTGGAACTACTTACACCTAAAACAGTTTTTCAAACAAAAATGTTTAAGTTGTCCAAAACAGTCCGTGAATGGAGTCCAACTTTTCTGATGAAAGCTGTTAGAAAAATTTAGTTATGTTCTTGGTGTTTTAACTTGTATTCCCCCCCCTAAAAACTTAAGAAAACATAAAAATGTAGGGGTATGAACTCACCTTGAGTGATTTCAGTAGGTAAGTGTTGAAGAAGAGAAGTGTTCAACCCAAGAACACTTGAAGAATCACTTGAAGATTCGAAGATCTAACAAGAATGTGATGATGTTTGTGTAAGAAATCTTTGATTTTGAGTAGGAGGATGTGTAATAATCATAAGAAAGATGATGATACTTACTAATTGTAGGAGAAGAGTCTTGGAGTATGCCTTGACATTCTTGAATTAGAGAGAAAAAGATGAGAGAGTTTGGAGTGTGATTCTTGGTAAAAATGAGAGAATGATTAAAGTGTGAGGAGAGAGGATGGATGTTCCAGCCCTAAGAACGTGGGAATAGTTGTAAATAGTGAGAAAGGACCTATGGAGTGACTAGGGATGGGCTGGTGGTGAATAGTGACATGGAGTGGGTATGGGAGTGGTTGCTTGTGTCATAGACATAAGTAAAGTCAACACTCTACCTTTGTACTTTACCCACTTTCTTTTGGATAAGGTTTTATCCTTAAAAATGTGATTAATTAATAGTTAAGGGTCCTTATATGTTAAAATAAAGTTTTGGGTGAAAATCCCATGTTAAAACAATTAAAAACGGGCCTAAAATGCGAATTTAGTCGAAAACCGGGAGAAAAAGCGTTCCCAGCGAGACCTCTCGGTCCTAGGCCGAGGTTCGGTCCCTAGGCCGAGGTTCGGTCCTTGCTGGTGCCGAGTCGGAAGTGGGTTGCGAACCAGAGGCGAGATGCGAAGGGTCCTGCCGAGGGTTCGGTCCGAAGCTCAGAAGCGAAGGTGTTCAGAAGGGAAGGTTCGGTAGCCATTAGAAGAGAAGAGGTCAGATCCGAAATGTGCCGAACGTTCGGGTTCGGTTGAGGCATGCGAGGTTCGGGCCCGAGAGGACCTTTCGGGTTCGGTTCAGCAGCCTTCGACTCTGAAGAGTTTCGGTTCCTAAGAGGGGTTTCGGTTCCTAAGAGGGGTTTCGGCCCCTTAAGTCCGTTTTTCGCGTAGACTTCCGTTTTTGGGCTGTTTTCGCCAAATTCGAGGTTCGGGATGCCCCGAGTGATTATAGAAAGTTGAGAGAGATTTGAGAGAGATTCCACATACTTAGAGAGATTTGAGAGAGATTTGACATACTTGGAGAGATTTCACATACAGAGAGATATTTGGGAGAGATTTCACTTTCTTAGAGAGATTTGGGAGAGATTTGACATTCTTGGAGAGATTTCACATACAGAGAGATATTTGGGAGAGATTTCATATTCTTAGAGAGATTTGGGAGAGATTTGACATTCTTGGAGAGATTTCACATACAAAGAGATATTTGGGAGAGATTTCATATTCTTAGAGAGATTTGGGAGAGATTTGACATTCATGGAGAGATTTCACATACAAAGAGATATTTGGGAGAGATTTCATATTCTTAGAGAGATTTGGGAGAGATTTGACATACTTGGAGAGATTTCACATACAGAGAGATATTTGGGAAAGATTTCACATACTTAGAGAGATTTGGGAGAGATTTGACATACTTGGAGAGATTTCACATACAGAGAGATATTTGGGAGAGATTTCACATACTTAGAGAGATTTGGGAGAGATTTAACATTCTTGGAGAGATTTCACATACAGAGAGATATTTGGGAGAGATTTCACATACTTAGAGAGATTTGACATACTTGGAGAGATTTCACATACAGAGAGATATTTGGGAGAGATTTCACATACTTAGAGAGATTTGGGAGAGATTTGACATACTTAGAGAGATTTGGGAGAGATTTGACATACTTGGAGAGATTTCACATATAGAGAGATATTTGGGAGAGATTTCACATACTTAGAGAGATTTGGGAGAGATTTGACATACTTAGAGAGATTTGGGAGAGATTTGACATACTTGGAGAGATTTCACATATAGAGAGATATTTGGGAGAGATTTCACATACTTAGAGAGATTTGGGAGAGATTTGACATACTTAGAGAGATTTGGGAGAGATTTGACATACTTGGAGAGATTTCACATATAGAGAGATATTTGGGAGAGATTTCACATACTTAGAGAGATTTGGGAGAGATTTGACATACTTGGAGAGATTTCACATACAGAGAGATATTTGGGAGAGATTTCACTTTCTTAGAGAGATTTGGGAGAGATTTGACATTCTTGGAGAGATTTGGGAGAGATTCTCGATAAAAAGAGATAGAGTGAAAACGATTGAGAGCGGTTTCATGTGTCACGAATGTGAGTGTCCGGCTTCGCAATGCAAGGTCCGTAAACCCCGTTATGCCATGTTTTAGGATCTTACACACTCCCTATGAGTATGCAACATTGTTTTATTGTTCTTGTTCATTGTTTAGCACTAAGGTTAAAGAAATTTAAACACACGAACTTTCCAAGTGATGTTTTCTCATTAAGATAGTGAGTTATACAGAAATTACATAATACAAACCCTATTATACAAGGTTTAATTGAGTTGACCGGTTTGACTCGTTGACCTTGTCCGGCTTAGACTTGACCCGAATTTGACTATTGTCGCATCATCCCCCCGTTAGAGGGAATTTCGTCCTGAAATTTACGCTTTGGCCAGGACTTTAAGAGTTTAGGAAAAGATGCGGGTACTTTTGTTTCATTTGGTCTTCGCGCTCCCAGGTGAACTCAGGTCCTCGTTTAGCGTTCCATCGAACCTTCACGATGGGAATATGACTTTGTTTCGTTCTTTTGACCTCCTGATCCATAATCTCAACTGGCTCCTCTACGAAGTGGAGATTTTCGTTAACTTCGATCTCGTCAAGAGGTATTACAAGTGTCTCGTCAGACAGACACTTCTTTAAGTTGGATACGTGAAATGTGGGGTGTATGTTATTAAGTTCTTGAGGTAATCGGAGTTTGTACGCCACAGGACCAATCCTGGCGAGGATTTCGAACGGTCCAATGTACCTCGGGTTTAGTTTCCCACGTTTACCGAAATGTATCACTCCTTTCCAAGGGGAAACTTTTAGTAGCACTCGATCACCAACCTGGAATTCCAAAGGTTTGCGTCGCTTATCCGCGTAACTCTTTTGCCGATCTCGGGAGGCCTTCAGCCTTTCTCGGATTTGAACAATCTTTTCTGTGGTCTCCCTTATGATTTCAAGACCAGTGAGGGTGCTATTAGGGACTTGCCCCCTAGCTATCTGAGTATCCCCCACTTCAGCCCAACATAGGGGTGATCTGCACTTGCGACCGTAAAGAGCCTCGAATGGAGCAACCTTAATGCTAGTGTGATAGCTGTTATTGTAGGAGAATTCAATCAGCGACAAATGGGTATCCCATGCTTTACCAAAGTCTATCACACAGGCTCTCAACATGTCTTCTAATGTTTGTATAGTGCGCTCGCTTTTCCCGTCGGTTTGTGGATGGTAGGCCGTACTCATGTCTAGCCTAGTTCCCAAGGATTTCTGCAGGGACTGCCAAAATCGCGAAGTGAACCTACTATCTCGGTCTGAGATAATAGATATTGGTACACCATGCAGTCGCACAATCTCCTTGATGTATATCCTGGTTAACTTCTCCATCTTGTTGGTTTCCTTTATTGGCAGGAAGTGCGCAGACTTGGTCAATCTGTGTACGATTACCCATATAGTGTCAAACCCGCCTGAAGTCTTAGGCAACTTGGTTATGAAGTCCATGGTTATCCGTTCCCACTTCCATTCCGGTATATCAGGCTGTTGTAGTAGTCCTGAGGGTTTCTGGTATTCCACCTTGACCTTGGCGCAAGTCAGACACTTGCCCACATAAGTAGCAATCTCGGCTTTCATATTCGGCCACCAGTATAAAATTTTGAGGTCTAGATACATCTTGTCTGACCCTGGATGGATGGAGTATCGAGTCTTGTGTGCTTCATTCATGACCACGTCTCGGATCCCACCGAACTTCGGTGTCCAGATTCGGTTACTGAGATAACGAGTTCCGTCATCCTTGACTTCTAAGTTCTTATCCATTCCCCTTAATGCCTCACCTGCCACATTCTCTGGTTTCAAGGCTTCTAGTTGGGCTTCCCTGATTTGCGTGGTCAGGTGGGAATGGATGGTCATGGTTAAGGATCTTACTCGGCGGCCCGAGTATTCCTTCCTGCTTAGGGCATCAGCCACTACATTGGCCTTACCCGGGTGGTAGCGAATTTCGCACTCATAGTCGTTTAGCAGTTCAACCCATCTCCGTTGCCGCATGTTGAGCTCTTTTTGATTGAGGATATGCTGAAGACTTTTGTGATCAGTGAAGATGGTGCATTTTGTGCCGTAGAGGTAGTGTCTCCAGATCTTTAAGGCGAACACTACCGCCCCCAGTTCAAGGTCATGGGTAGTGTAATTAACTTCGTGTGTTTTAAGTTGTCTTGACGCGTAGGCGATGACTTTCCCTCTCTGCATGAGCACGCATCCGAGGCCTTGATTTGAAGCATCGCAATATACCACGAAGTCATCAGTTCCTTCTGGAAGAGACAAAACTGGTGCGCTGCATAGGGCTTGTTTTAATGTCTGGAAAGCGGCTTCTTGTTTATCTCCCCACTTAAATAGCACACCTTTTTGAGTCAGGGTGGTGAGTGGTTTGGCGATCTTGGAGAAGTTTTGTATGAATCTTCGATAGTAGCCGGCGAGCCCTAAAAATTGTCGAATTTCCGTCGGCGTTGTAGGTGCCGACTAGTTTTTGATAGCTTTGATTTTTGCGGGATCCACGTGTATCCCCTTCTCACTAACCACATGGCCAAGAAAATTCACTTCTCTAATCCAGAATTCGCATTTAGAGAATTTGGCGTAAAGCTTCTCAGCCCTCAGTGTTTCCAAGATTAGCCGGAGATGTTGACGGTGCTCTTCCTCGCTTCAGGAGTAGATTAAAATATCGTCGATGAATACAATCACGAATTTGTCTAAGTAGGGTCGACACACTCGATTCATCAGGTCCATAAATACTGCCGGTGCGTTCGTTAATCCGAAGGGCATTACCACAGACTCATAGTGCCCGTAGCGAGTTCTGAACGCAGTCTTGGGAATATCCTCTTCTTGAACTCGTAGTTGATGATAACCCGACCTCAGGTCGATTTTTGAAAAGTAGCTTGCTCCTTGGAGTTGGTCGAAGAGGTCATCGATTCGGGTTAGGGGATATCGGTTCTTGATAGTGAGTTTGTTTAGCTCCCGATAGTCTATGCACATGCGAAAAGATCCGTCGTTCTTCTTTACAAACAGGACCGGTGCTCCCCAGGGTGAGAAGCTTGGCCTGATGAATCCTTTGCTCAACAGTTCATTTAACTGGCTGGAAAGTTCTTGCATTTCTGCCGGTGCTAAGCGGTATGGAGCCTTGGCGACGGGGGTAGCTCCTGGGATTAAGTCGATCCTGAACTCGACTTGTCGTGCAAGGGGTACACCTGGAAGATCTTCGGGGAATACATCGGGATAGTTGCACACCTCGGGAATGTCGTTGATATCCTTCACCTCTTGTTTCGTATCTACTACGTGGGCTAGAAATGCGTGGTATTCCTTTCGGAGATACTTTTGGGCCTTGACGCAAGAGATGACTTGCAAATTTGAACTGGGTTTGTTGCCATAGATGAAGAGGGTTTCGCCATTTGGCAGATTAAGGCGAACGGCCCTTTCGTAACATAGAATGTCGGCACGATGGGAACTTAACCAATCCATACCGATGATTATGTCAAAGCATTTTATTGTGACCGGCATCAGGTCTACTTTAAACGAATGGTTGTTTAGAGTGAGGGTACACCCTGAGTATATATCATTAGTGTGTCTTCTTTCCCATTAGCCATTTCTACTATGTATGTATCTTTTAATGAATGAGGGGTTTGTTTTAGTAATTGTTTGAATTCATGGCTCACAAAACTCCTCTCTGCTCCACTATCAAATAGTACGTATGCATATGTGTTATTGAGGAGAAACGTACCAGAAACCACCGAGGGATCCTTGACTGCTTCTCCGTGTCCCATTGTCAGGACTCTCCCTACACCTCCAACATTGGTGTTTCGTGCTTTTGGGCAGTTTCTTTTGAAGTGCCCTACCTCTCCACATCCGTAACAGGTTTGACTTGCTCCGGTGTTGGCGGCTGGGGCGACTTGAGGGGCGGATTGGGCTGGCACTTTACAAAATCGAGTAGTGTGCCCCTTCCGGTTGCAATTTCTGCAGTGCTTTCCCGACAAGCACCGGTATGGTGGAAGTTGCACTTGTTGCACTTGGTAAGAGTTCCTGCGTATTGCTTTGGTGGCGCTGGAGCGGTAGCAGTAGTGGCTGAACGGATAGCAACAGTCTGTTGCTTCTTTGTGGGGTCCTGCACGGGTTGTTTCTTTTTACTGTTCCAGAACTTCCTCTTGTTGTTCCCTCCTTTCGTTTGGTCGGTGGTGGCGACCATGGTGCCACGGCTGGCCCTATGATCGATAAGTTGCTGTGCCAATTCCTTGGCACTCTCAAAGGTAGTAGGTTTCGAGGCCAGAACACTATCATGAATCTGGGATGATAGCCCCCAAAGGTATCGTTCTACCTTTTTCTCCTCCGGGGTGACCATTGTTGGACAGAGGAGTGCTAGGTCATTGAATCGGGCAGTATAAGCTTCGAGATCCGTCCCCGACATCTTGAGATTCCAGAGTTCTTCTTCGAGTTTTTGTATTTCTCCCCTCGGGCAATACTCCTTTAACATCAACGCTTTTAAGTTTTCCCAGCCTATGGAGTTAGCCACTGCAGGAGTAAGTGACTTAACTCGGCCATTCTACCAAGTAAGAGCTTTTCTTGTGAAAGTGAATGCCGCATACTTGACTTTGCTCGCTTCGGGACAAGCACAGATTTCGAAGACTGCTTTGGTCCTTTCGAACCATTGCATCAGCGCTATGACGCCCCCGCTTCCGTCGAAAAGATCGGGTTTGCCATTCGTGAAGTCTTTGTAAGAACACCCCTTAGTACGCCCCATGCTGTCCCCCTGATTCGAGTTAGTATTCCCGGATCCGGAACCGCCGGAACCATTTGTACCCATTTGCGACATTGCTGCCGCCACGGCTGCTGTTACTGCAGCCTGAAACATCACAGGATCAAACTCCGGAGGTGGCGGCGGAGGGGGTGGTGCTGAGTTTCCGGAAGGTCTTGGTCTTTTCCTTGATGGCATGGTTCTGACACAAAAAAAAAATAAAAGAAAAGACTTGTCGGTAAGACTTCAATGGTGATAACGAGTCGAGTGTTACTTGTTTCATCTCAATTGTATTTTATCCGAGTTTACTAATTTAGAAGGTAATTCATCGAAAAGTTTACGCAATTAAGCTTATGAATTAAATAGTGTTGACCCGAGTAGAGTCATGTGTTTGGTTCGTGTCAGCATCTAAGGAAGTAAAATACATGCCACATTCATTGATAATTTGTTAGTACATATTGTTTTGAGAAATTTGGCCTCATAAGGGTCTACATTACATCATAATAAAAGATAAAGTTTTGGCAGTACAAAAGCCCCTTTGACTAGTGTGATCACTTAGTCGCGAGGTCAACCTATTCGCAATAAAGAGTAGCACCAACGCATACTCGAAATCCTAGATTTATAACAAAATATAAGTAGCGCGAACACTACTCGTGGCGGGTAGCATCTGGTCCATGGTGGCCCTGGGATGAGGTCGAGGCCCCCTGAAGTTCTGCAATCCGGCGTTCGGCCGCGATCACTCTCTCCTCGAGAGCTGTGTGCCTCTCCTGGTACTCCCTTACCTCCGCTCGAGCAGCGGTAAGGTCCTCGATGATTTGGTCCAATGGATAGAAGTCCCTCTCCAAATCCCGGGTGCGTGCATCGGTGGCTGCCGTAATAGCGCTGAGATTTAGAACCTGGTCTGCCATTTCCCTACTCTGGTTCCCCAAGTTCGTGATGTGCTGGGTCATAACGGGGAGAGCTCTGTCAGCCGGTCCCCCGTGACTGAGGTCATAGTAACCTCGTTGGTCGCCATAGGGTGACCTCTGGCGTTGTTGCCGGCTCCACCTCTCGATCATGGTTGCCCAACGGGGCTTAAGCCCGTTGTGCCCCCAACGGTTTGCAGGTACCCTCGCGATGTAAGGAGGGTTGAAGACTTCCTCCTCAGGCTCTTCTTCACCTTCATCCTCATCCATGTCCACCTCGTCGTCTTCCTCTTCTTCTTCTTCTTCTTCGTCTACCTCCTCTTCTTCTTCTTCGTCTACCTCCTCTTCTTCTTCTTCGTCTACATCCTCTTCGGGATCCTCTTCAATAAGCTCTTCGGGCTCTTCCTCAATCCAGCCGGCATTTCCCTGGTTGGGAAAGTATGGGTCTCCTGGTAGGTGTAATCCTGCCATGTCGTCTGCGCGAGAATAGAGGGGTAAGAAGCATTTCCCTGGTTGGGAAAGTATGGGTCTCCTAGTAGGTGTAATCCTTAATAATTTCTGTGAGTTATTATAACCATACTTGACATAGACGGCCTCGTAATGCGACGTTCTTCAGGCGTCGCCGTTAAATGACACTTGTCACCACAGACCTGCCGGTCTAGCTGTTGCAAGCAGCTCTGGTGTGGGTTTGTCAAACCCAATATAGATCTATACACAACTATCACGTTCTCCCTACAAGAGACTCTGGTTACAATTTACAGGACTTGTCGACTTTGTTACTTTGGAAGTAACCCGAAGGGAATGACTCACAAATTTATTCATTAACAGATTTACGTGAACTAAACTGAAAACCTTTGGTAAATAAGTTTGAGAAGTAAATGATACATAAACTATACCTATTATAGTTTATCCAAAACGTTTGTAATGTATAAGAATTCTTTTATGAATGCTTTAATGCTATGAATCCATAAACTATGCTCATTATAGCTTAATATACGTGTTCTAAATGAATGATTAATCTTATCATGAATGACTATATTTCAGTTTATGATGATAAACTAACAAGGAAACACATTCAATATTTATAACTTATCGTTGTACACTTTGCTCAACATAATACAAGGTGTTATGAAAGTTATAAGCTGTTAACAAAATTTCAACCTTTCTACACTGTTTTTGAAAAGTCATAGAAAAATCATACGGAGTTGAAAACTAAATCCGTAAATTCTGAGAGTTCCCAAAATGTGTCTAGTTTACTCATAATTTTTATCATGATTTTTAATGACCTCCAACTTGGGTGAAAAAGTCCATAATCACAGACTGGTCCGGATTGGTGTTTGAAATGATAGGCAGTTTTGTAAAAATCACCATAAATTGTAGAAAAATCGTATGGAGATGTGCAAGTAGTCATTTTAAAGCTAAGAACTGGAACTACTTACACCTAAAACAGTTTTTCAAACAAAAATGTTTAAGTTGTCCAAAACAGTCCGTGAATGGAGTCCAACTTTTCTGATGAAAGCTGTTAGAAAAATTTAGTTATGTTCTTGGTGTTTTAACTTGTATTCCCCCCCCTAAAAACTTAAGAAAACATAAAAATGTAGGGGTATGAACTCACCTTGAGTGATTTCAGTAGGTAAGTGTTGAAGAAGAGAAGTGTTCAACCCAAGAACACTTGAAGAATCACTTGAAGATTCGAAGATCTAACAAGAATGTGATGATGTTTGTGTAAGAAATCTTTGATTTTGAGTAGGAGGATGTGTAATAATCATAAGAAAGATGATGATACTTACTAATTGTAGGAGAAGAGTCTTGGAGTATGCCTTGAAATTCTTGAATTAGAGAGAAAAAGATGAGAGAGTTTGGAGTGTGATTCTTGGTAAAAATGAGAGAATGATTAAAGTGTGGGGAGAGAGGATGGATGTTCCAGCCCTAAGAACGTGGGAATAGTTGTAAATAGTGAGAAAGGACCTATGGAGTGACTAGGGATGGGCTGGTGGTGAATAGTGACATGGAGTGGGTATGGGAGTGGTTGCTTGTGTCATAGACATAAGTAAAGTCAACACTCTACCTTTGTACTTTACCCACTTTCTTTTGGATAAGGTTTTATCCTTAAAAATGTGATTAATTAATAGTTAAGGGTCCTTATATGTTAAAATAAAGTTTTGGGTGAAAATCCCATGTTAAAACAATTAAAAACGGGCCTAAAATGCGAATTTAGTCGAAAACCGGGAGAAAAAGCGTTCCCAGCGAGACCTCTCGGTCCTAGGCCGAGGTTCGGTCCCTAGGCCGAGGTTCGGTCCTTGCTGGTGCCGAGTCGGAAGTGGGTTGCGAACCAGAGGCGAGATGCGAAGGGTCCTAGGCCGAGGGTTCGGTCCGAAGCTCAGAAGCGAGGGTCAGAAGCGAAGGTGGTCAGAATGGAAGGTTCGGTAGCCATTAGAAGAGAAGAGGTCAGATCCGAAATGTGCCGAACGTTCGGGTTTGGTTGAGGCATGCGAGGTTCGGGCCCGAGAGGACCTTTCGGGTTCGGTTCATCAGCCTTCGACTCAGAAGGGTTTCGGTTCCTAAGAGGGGTTTCGGCTCCTTAAGTCCGTTTTTCGCGTAGACTTCCGTTTTTGGGCTGTTTTCGCCAAATTCGAGGGTCGGGATGCCCCGAGTGATTATAGAAAGTTGAGAGAGATTTTGAGAGAGATTTGAGAGAGATTCCACATACTTAGAGAGATTTGACATACTTGGAGAGATTTCACATATAGAGAGATATTTGGGAGAGATTTCACTTTCTTAGAGAGATTTGGGAGAGATTTGACATTCTTGGAGAGATTTCACATACAGAGAGATATTTGGGAGAGATTTGACATTCTTGGAGAGATTTCACATACAAAGAGATATTTGGGAGAGATTTCATATTCTTAGAGAGATTTGGGAGAGATTTGACATTCATGGAGAGATTTCACATACAAAGAGATATTTGGGAGAGATTTCATATTCTTAGAGAGATTTGGGAGAGATTTGACATACTTGGAGAGATTTCACATACAGAGAGATATTTGGGAAAGATTTCACATACTTAGAGAGATTTGGGAGAGATTTGACATACTTGGAGAGATTTCACATACAGAGAGATATTTGGGAGAGATTTCACATACTTAGAGAGATTTGGGAGAGATTTAACATTCTTGGAGAGATTTCACATACAGAGAGATATTTGGGAGAGATTTCACATACTTAGAGAGATTTGACATACTTGGAGAGATTTCACATACAGAGAGATATTTGGGAGAGATTTCACATACTTAGAGAGATTTGGAAGAGATTTGACATACTTAGAGAGATTTGGGAGAGATTTGACATACTTGGAGAGATTTCACATACAGAGAGATATTTGGGAGAGATTTCACATACTTAGAGAGATTTGGGAGAGATTTGACATACTTGGAGAGATTTCACATACAGAGAGATATTTGGGAGAGATTTCCCTTTCTTAGAGAGATTTGGGAGAGATTTGACATTCTTGGAGAGATTTGGGAGAGATTCTCGATAAGAAGAGATAGAGTGAAAACGATTGAGAGCGGTTTCGTGTGTCACGAATGTGAGTGTCTGGCTTCGCAATGCAAGGTCCGTAAACTCCGTTATGCCATGTTTTAGGATCTTACACACTCCCTATGAGTATGCAACATTGTTTTATTGTTCTTGTTCATTGTTTAGCACTAAGGTTAAAGAAATTTAAACACACGAACTTTCCAAGTGATGTTTTCTCATTAAGATAGTGAGTTATACAGAAATTACATAATACAAACCCTATTATACAAGGTTTAATTGAGTTGACCGGTTTGACTCGTTGACCTTGTCCGGCTTAGACTTGACCCGAATTTGACTATTGTCACAGTTTTGATAACTTCAATTCCCAAAAAATATTTTAACTCTCCTAAATCTTTTAAAAAAATTGTGACTTCAAAAAAACTTTGACCTTTCCAATTCTGAAACACAATTTCCAGTAATGACAATGTCATCTACATAAACCAGCACAATTACAACTGTGTTTTCATAATTTCTAACAAACAAGGAGTAATCATTTATACTTTGTTTAAAACCAAAAGTTGAAAGAGAATGACACAGTTTTTCATTCCACTTTCTGGGAGCTTGTTTAAGACCATAAAGAGACTTTATAAGTCTACAAACTCTAATATCATTCTTAGAATGATATCCTTCAGGAAGTTGCATATAAACATTTTCAGATAAATCACCATACAAAAAAGCATTATTTATGTCAAGCTGATATAAGGGCCATGAATGATGAACAACTAAAGACAAAACTATTCTTATAGAGACCATTTCAACTACAAGAAAGAAAGTCTCCTCATAATCAATACTTTCCCTTTGACTATAACCTTTTGCTACAAGTCTAGCCTTATACCTTTCTATTTCACCATTATACTTATATTTAATTTTATAAATCCAACGACAACCGATGGCTTTTCTTCCTTTAGGAAGCTCAGTTATTTCCTAGGTATTGTTTCTATATAGGGCCTCCATTTCTTCATTCATTGCCTTTACCTAATTTGGGTCTAAAGCAGCCTCATTATAAGTTTTTGGTTCCAATGTTTTATTAAGATTTGAAACAAAACAATAATTTTCATTATTAAGATAAGAATAGTTAATTGATCTTTCAATCCCATATTTATGCTTCCCTACGATAACATAATCACTAAACCTAGCTGGCATATGTATAACACGTCCAGACCTAGTAGCCCTAGAAGACTGATTATCAGAAGGATTTGTGTTATTTGGACCACTTTCCTCAGTCAATGTGGAAGAATCAGGAATCATCTCACCAGATGAAAGCACATGTGTCTCACCAAACTGGTTGCTGACATCAAAGGGACTAGTCTCATCCAAGTATTGGTCTGCACTAGCACCATCCAACTGATGGACATTTCTAAAGTTATCATTACTAGAATTATCAAGTAAAGAACTAGAATACAAAGACTCATCATAGGAAAAAGGATCACTAGAGCATATAAGAACATTCAATTTATCATTCACAGATGAAGACTTCAGTTTGAAAGGAAATACTGATTCATAAAACTTTACATCCCAGGAAACAAAAATAAGATCTGTATCAAGACTAAGAACTCTATATCCTTTTTTATCAGAAGAATAACCAAGAAAAACACATTTATCAGCTCTTTCAGAAAATTTATCTGAATTATTCAGTTTTGTTGCAAAACATAGACATCCAAAGACTCTAAGTTTATCAAATATAGGAGGATATTTATAAACCAACTCATAAGGTGAAGCACCATTTAAAACTGATGTAGGTGTTCTATTGATTAAAAAAACAAATTTTAAAACAGCTTCTCCCCAGTATTTCAAAGGTAAACCAGATTGAAAAATTAAAGACCTTGCAACATTTAAAATGTGTCTGTGTTTCCTTTCTACAATACCATTTTGTTGTGGAGTATGAACACATGATGTTTGGTGTAAAATTCCTTTAGACTCATAATATTGTTTCATCTTATGATTCAAAAACTCAGTTCCATTATCTGACCTAACAATTTTGACTTTAACTTCAAATTGATTAAGCAAAATATTAAAAAACACAGAAACACATCCAAAATCTTCTTCCTTAGATTTTAACAAATAAACCCATGTAGCTCTAGTGTAATCATCCACAATGGTCAAGAAATATCTAAATCCTTCTGATGTGATCACTCTATAAGGGCCCCACACATTTAGATGAATTAATTCACCAAGACTAGATGTGACATGTTGACTAACATGGAAATACTCTCTAGTTTGTTTAGCCCTATGACACACATCACAAGGAGGAAGAACACCATTTTCAAAATTAAGTTTATGTTTTAGAGATACTAAGGCTTGGTCAGAGGGGTGTCCAAGCCTATTATGCCATGTAAGTTTAGACACACAACAAACAGACGAGGAATGATTAACATTAAGAAAATTACCTGAAGGCACACTATTCATATAATAGAGACCTCCAGATTCTTTACCATTCCCCACCATCTCCTTTGATTGTAAACCCTGAATTTTACAACTATGCTCATTAAAAATGACCTCACAATTACTATCTTTACAAACTTTATGGACAGACAACAAGTTCACATTAAAATATGGTACAACAAAAACATCAAACAAGGTTAAAGAATTAGATATGTTCATGTTACCAATCTTCTCAATCTTAGCAGAAGTACCATTAGGGTGACTTACAAGAAGATTCAATTTAGACACATCCACAGTGTCATGAAGAAAGGATTCAGAAGCAATCATATGTTGATTGGCTCCAGAGTCAACAATCCATTTTTGACAATCAAAAGAAGAATTAAAAGCTTGATGTAACACCCAAAGTTTGGAAAGCCAAGAAAAGAAAGAAAGCCCCAATTTTAAGGGGAGACTCGGCGAGTCCATGGAGGGACTCGGCGAGTCCGAGCGGGATCCGGGTTGAGGTGTAAGCGACCGACTCGGCGAGTCTGGTCTGAGCAAGGAAAACCCTAAATCCGGGACTTGGAGCTTATTTAAACGTCTCATTCTCTCCCCTAGGGTTCCTTTACTGCCTCTCTAACACAGAACACTAAACCCTAGCTGCCATAATCGTTTTGGAGCAAGATCTACCCTTAGTGAAGCTTTTGGAGCTTGAGAGAGAAGTTAGTCTTTGTGGAGCAAGAAGGGGGCCTTGGATCCAGAGTTGGTGGAACATTTCTGAGCATTTAAAGGTAATAAATCGTTACCTTCCCTCTTTTGTTTAATATATCAACCTTGGCTATGTGATTTGGGGATTTTATGCCATGCTAAAGAACTATCTCGAGTTAGAAGCCTAGATCTGAAGTTGCTACTTCAGATCTGAGTGTATCTTGGCTTAGAAAGTCATAAAGCATCTGTTCTTGGGTTGATAGTGAAGCCTCTTTGTCTTAAACCCTAGTTTGGATTGTTTTAAGCCTAGATCTCTTGATCTACACGTAAAGTTTGCCACTTTACGTGGGGGATAGGCCTTAGAAGTATGGATCTATGAGTTGGAAGCTCTGTTTGGCTCAAAAAGCCACTGCATGGATTAAGGACTGAATAGACTCGGCGAGTCCTTCGAGTGGACTCGGCGAGTAGCTTGAAGATGAGGAGGAACTCGACGAGTGGGATGAACAGCTCGTCGAGTCGGATGAAGTTAGGCATGAACTCGGCGAGTTGGAAGAACAACTCGACGAGTTGGTTGAAGATTTCCTTGGGCTCGGCGAGTCTATTATTGGACTCAGCGAGTCAGGTCGCAAAACCCGAAACCCTTCGAGTTGAAACTCGAATCAGTGAGTCGGGTGGAGACTCAGCGAGTTGGACAGGTCAGGACTCGGGAATAGTTGACTCGGCGAGTCATGGATTGACTCGGCGAGTCGAGTCGCGAATAGAAAGACCCCGAGCATATGAACTCGGCGAGTTATTAGGAGGACTCGGCGAGTAGGGTTGACCTGAAAGGTTGACTTTGACCAGGATTTTGACCTAGTTGACCTTTGGAGGTCAGTTGGACTAAGTGTTATATTGACATTGGTAGCTCGAGGAGCTAGTGGAGCAGCAGTTCGGATTCAGAGGTCACGTAGCAGTCAAAAGGATTAGCAGCATTAGTTCAACAGTCTCAGGTGAGTTTCCTTCCAGTAGGAACGGGTCTAAGGCCACAATGCCGACCCGTTTAGCTAGTAGCAGTTTCCGGATTTTGACCTGATGCAGTATTTAGTATGTTTGATGCCTTCGTGGCTCAGACATGAATTATGTGTTATGTGTTCCGGGCCACGGCACGATGTAGTATGCAGTATATGTGTGTTCATGCTAGTTGATATGTTTATGCTATGTTCTGTTCAGTTAGCCCGGACTTCGGTCCGATGCAGGGGACAAGGTCCCGGTTAGTCCGGACTTCGGTCCGATGCAGGGGGCAAGGCCCCAGTTAGCCCGGACTTCGGTCCGATGCAGGGGACAAGGTCCCAGTTAGTCTGGACTTCGGTCCGATGCAGGGAGCAAGGCCCCAGTTAGCCCGGACTTCGGTCCGATGCAGGGGACAAGGTCCTAGTTAGTCCGGACTTCGGTCCGATGCAGGGGGCAAGGCTCCAGTTAGCCCGGACTTCGGTCCGATGCAGGGGACAAGGTCCCAGTTAGCCCGGACTTCGGTCCGATGCAGTGGGCAAGGCCCAGTATGTGCTTTATATGTTATTGTATGGTATGTGGTAGATTGGGGGAGCTCACTAAGCTTCGTGCTTACGGTTTTTCAATTTTGGTTTCAGGTACTCAGTTTTCAAAGGAGGAGCTCGGGAAGATTGCAGTGCACACACCATAGTCAGTTAACCTGGGAAAGTTTGACTCTGATAATGATAATATGTTTTGAATTAATACTCGAAAATTATGTTATGACTTATGATACAGATTTTATAAATATAATTTAGTAATGTTTTTTTAAAGAAATGTTTAGTAGTGATTTTTGGGTCGTTATACTTGAAACAAGCAAGTACTTTCCATGTTAGCACTTGCAGGTGCTTCCTCACAGATTTGTTTATCATTTATTAATTGCAAAAACTTGATGTATTGTTCCTTAGTAAGATGATGAAACTTAGAATCTCCAACAGGATCAGTGAAGACAGGAGCATTAGAACTCACAGAAGAGGTGGTCACAGAATTAGCAAAAAAAACCTTTTGATTGTTTGATTCAATTTTTTGTTTAAAATCTTTTGGATACCCAATTATCTTATAGCATTTCTCAATTGAATGACCTTTAATACCACAATTTTTACATTGAACAACTTGATTTTTACTCTTATTAGAGTTGCTTGAGTTAACCTACTATTGAAAGCAGTAGACTGAGACTTAGAGGACTGAAGAGAAGACAAATAACCATTTCTTTGAAGTGACGCTTCTCTAGACAATATGGAAAAAGCAATTTTGACATTAGGTAAAGGTTCCATGAGAAGAATATGACTCTTGACTTGACTATATGAATCATCTAGACCACTAAGAATCTGCATAAGTTTCATAAGATTAGAATGATCCCTAAGTTTAACAGATGCTTCACATGTACACTCAGTAAGACTAGTAAGACCATCAAATTCCTTCCAAAGAGAGTTAAGTTTATTAAAGTAGTCTGAAAGTGAAATTCCATTTTGTTTTAAAGTATTAATTTGTTGATGAATATTAAAAACAACAGATCCATCTGACTTATTATAGGTTTCAAAAAGACTGTTCCAAATATCCTCAGCTACATCAGAATAGGCTTGACTCTGATAGATGGAATCAGATATAGATGAGAGAAGCCAAGAACAAACTACAACATTAGCTCTATCCCATTTAGAACTTTTAGACTCATCTACCTTAGTTTTCTGAAAAGTACCATCTACAAATCCAAGTTTATTTCTAGCCCTAAGTGCTCTAGACATAGAACTTTTCCATAGTCTAAAATTCTCATTACCAGTTAATTTAATTGTAACAATAGTAGTAACAGAATTATCAGAAGGATGAACAAAAAGAGGATCATCAAAATTAACTTGATCATCCTTTCCACTACTACCAGGAGAATCAGTAGGACCAACCATATGAACAACACAAAGAACAAACAAACCGACAATATGATCTTTCAAACAACCAAGACTGACTCAATAACAATTAGCCAATTAACCAGGTAAACAAGAAATACAAAATTAGACAGAAATCAGACTCATGTATTGACTTAGAGTCCAGATGGTCACCACGTTTGTCGGGGCCCAATACAATCAATATGTTGGATAAGGTGTCTAAGTCCATAACTTATTTGGTACATACTTGACCCGACCCGGCATGGTCCATTTGGGTTGCACTTCACCCGAACTATTTATGGATAATTTTATGAGAGTTATACACATATGTTTATTAATATATTGTAAGTTATAATATATTAATATGAAGTCATGTTATTTAATTAGTCTTAGTCTTAAATTAATTATGAATTAATTTAGAGATTAAAAGGAAGACTAATTAGATTGTGGGCTATTGGTTTTATATAGTGTGGGCTAACACTCATTTGTTAATGGGCTAGGCTTGTATGGAAGTCCATGGATGATCCATGGAGCTTTTAACCCATGGATCCTTGGAAAAGGAAAGGTCATGGGTTATTAGGGTTTCACCTTAATCATGTACACTATATAAGCATGCTTATGTTGCATGAAATGGCCACTAGTGTGGTTTTGTGTGTGTGGCCGATTTTCTATGTGTGTATACACTCTCTCAAAGTTTTCCAAGAGTTTGTGGTGATTTGTGATTCCATTTGAGGCATTCACACTATTGGTGCTTAGTCCTCAAACTCCTTAGGAATCAAACTCATCATCAAAAGGTATGTAATCTTATTTAATTCTTTTATGTTTAAAAGTACTCCATGCCATGTTAGATAGGTTATGAACCTTGGAAAATTATTATTTTGCATGTATTTAGACAAACATAGATCAAAGGTCTATTAGGGTTGCATGCACACTTAGGAAGTGTTAGATTGCTCAAAACCTAACAGTGGTATCAGAGCCTAGGTTTGCTTGTTTGATACTTGATGCAAAATAGTGAAAAAAGTTGAAATTGTTGCTATCTGGCTGATGGACTCGCCGAGTCCATGGGGAGACTCGCCGAGTACAAGGAAAAATTCATCCTACTCGCCGAGTAGGTTCGTGCACTCGGCGAGTAGAATGATCAGAATGCAGAATTTCGACTTTTGCTGCTGGAAATGGACTAGAAACATTACCCTAAACTGTTTTGGTGTTTTAAAACTTGTTTTAGTTGGTGTAATGGTTGTTCTAATCCATTTAAAATAGCATATATCTAAATTCCATGATTTTTATGTGTTCATATAATTCTTGAAATTTTGATGATCATGTTCATGTTCTTATGAATTTAGAAGATGATAGGAATTATTTGTTGAATTGTTTAGAATTAATTCTTGATCATTTATGTGTTTTAATGGAGTCCATAATTTGTCCTCAAGTTATGGATATCCAAAGGTCACTTTTCTTTAACACACACATTTAAACACATAAGTTACATGAAAATGAAGAGTCTTCATTTTTTATGAACCTTTAATTCATAAGTTATGAAATGAAAAGTTTTGGATAGTTACAAAACTTTCCCTCAAGTTTTGGAATTTGTAAAGTTTCACACACTTTAATAAACTTTAATTCCAGCCCTTAGAAGTTTTAAAAGTTAAAATTCTACCCTTATACTATTATAAGATTAATGGTTAATCATTATATATATGTATAAGAACAAGTCGTTTTACCATTAGTAGGCCTCATTCACGAAGCCGGTCTATAAGGTGGGTATAAGGTTGTTGCCTATAAAATGGCGACTTAATGGGTGTCCACTCTCACCCACCGCTTGCTTGATCGGTGGAGGGTCGTTAGCCGAACGGGTAGGACAATGACTTTAAATTCTCATTAAAAGTATAATGATTATTATAAAGTAACTAAATATTTTTTTTATTTAATTCCCAATCTTAGTTACTTTAAGAAAAATGTGAATTTGGTGCTAGCCCATGGAATTCACACTTTGTACCTTACCAAGTCGTTGGTGGAGCGTGTGTAGTTAACCGGCACACTAACTTGGACTAGTAAGGATCACGAAGGGTGACTTAATGTTTGTCATAGATCAATGGAGCGTGTGTGGTTAACCGGCACATTGATTAGGTGATAATATTAAGGGTACCAAGTGAATTGGTATGGTTATTCACACCTTGTTTTGTGATCCTCGGCATCCCAGTCACAAAATTTGAGAGGGCACACTCGAGATTGAAACATGCCATTGAAAAGTTCAATGAATCTCAAAAGATCTAGGAATTTAAAATCCAATTAAAACCTAATAAATTATTTCGTTTTTCATGGTGGAAATTGGTGAATCGTCATTCGCCTACCTTCAAATATTTTATAGCTTGGATTACGACATCCCTCTTCCAAATTATAAAATATTGTGTTGGGTCCTAGCCTTAATATTTCATATTGGGTGTTATATTAAGGACTTTGAATCAACTAACTTGATTTTCTCCCATTATAGATGTCTGGTTCAGACAACTATGATCTTCCCAAATCTCTTGAAGATGGTGTCACTCAACATCATGCTTCACTTCCTCCACCTCCTCCAATTATTCTCCCTCACCCACAAGTTCTTGAAAAGTTTAAAGTCACTCAATCCCTATTGGCAAGCATAGTCTATGTGTGCTCACATATTGGAGATAAAAGTCACATATTGACAAGCCGGGAGAGTTGGGTGTCAAAGTCCCGTGAAAGTTGGATGTTCAATCACTTTCTTAGTAACATAGTGAGTCTCTTTGGGACTACTATGAGACAGACTATGACATGACCCTTAATGATGTTATCTATTTGCTTGGTGTTGTGGAATCAGCGATGATTTGGAACACCAGTAAAGCAAATTTGATTAAAAGAACAACTTCCCAAGTCTTAAATGGACATTGACAATGGTAGCATTGGATATCTAGAAAAAGATTTCTCTTCCCAATGGAAAGGGATCGGCTATATTTAACTCGGTTGACCAAATGGTAAAGAGAAAGGCTAAGTCTGAGATAGTCTCATGTGCCATTACCAAAGGGTCCATGTGTTTTGTTGCCAAAGGAAGGGGCATTGGTTGCGAAGCTGCCCTATTCACCTGAAAGGTCATAAGGTTGATCAAGTCAAGAGGTTTGACTCTACTTCGGGTAAAGTCCACTGTCTAACTCTATTAAGTTCCTATTTGGAGATTCTTATTACATAATGTGAATGGGTCACATGCTGATGTTTTTAAGAATCAAAGAAAAGATAGGAAGCTTAAAGTAAGTATATGTTGATTCTGATTGCGAAGGTGGGTTTCGATCGCATGGTTCGGTAATCAGAATTTTGAGCTGTTGCTTAAGAGTTATAATATATTGCTTATGAATAGATAACAACAAGGTTTTCATGTGGATTTTAAGGATAAGTTTTTCCGCAAAGTTTTAAAATAAAAGAAAAAAGGGTTTTAATTTTATTTATTTTAAAAATATCCTTACAATGGCATCTGTGGAAAATTGTTGCTTATATGTTTCCAGTAATAGCAATATTGGAAAGTGGATTTGATTCTTTCATTTGTGGTAGTGTCTGAATTTACCAAATGAAGAAAGTTTTTCATCACCCAAGTTTCAATTGGACAGAAACTTGGAATCATACAAGTTGTATTGTATGATGAATGAGAATTTTCATCTTTGAAAATTAAGACTAATTCTTTGATCACATGTATATGTGAGTCAATTGAAGGACTAAGGAATTAGGTACACTGGGTGTGTGCTGGTCAAGGTCCACCACAAAGATTGATTTGTCATGATTTATTAAAGATTAGTAAATATGATTATACTTATAAGGTTAAGTATAATTCTGTAACATTGGAAAGGTTACAATGTATGACAAAACAAATGAGAAGAATCAAATTAGGCAGAAAGATAAAAGTTTCTCAAATCTGAAAGGATGGGAGAGTACTTTAGTATCGTATTTCATGATCATCTTAATGATTATGAAACCATATCACAAATTCATACTCTAAGGACATCTTAGTGCATTGTTATGGCTAAGAAGAGAGGTCATGAATTGTTGGATTGGTTAAAATCAAGAAGATGAGTCATACTTCGTTCCAAAACAATTCTTAGAGTCATACTCCAAGATTGTAACTTTGAGTGACATAAAGGAAGATTTATTAACACTAGTCAAATGTAAGAGTAAAATGTTTTCTACTCTTGTACATTTGAGATTGGTAAGTTGTGATGTATTGGATGAGATAAAGACCAACTAAGACCAATTGTGTGAAGTGTTAGTCTTGATAAGAATCCACACTATCCCTTGAATATTTGTTTTGTCAAGGAATGGTTCTTGACTGGGGAAACTTATATGTCAAGGGGACAGTGGGAGCCTTAAAAGATCCTGAAAGAGTTTCAAGATTTAATCAAGAGTAAAACCTGTAATTTATCACTAGCACAAGACTTAAGGTTTGCAACCTATCGTGTTGACATAATTCTTATTTCTGTACCTACTTCAAATAAGTTGAATTTGCATGTGAGTTATCAGAGTTCAACTTGGAAGCATTGGTGGGCCTTGTGCTACCAAGGTGACAAGAAACTAAGATTGAACAAGTTTAATCCATGTAAGGCTGAATTTGTCACTAACCTTATCTTGTGATTATGGTTTTGACAAATTCACATGGATAGGAACTCATACACTATAAAATCTAAGTGTCATAAAGTTTCTCTCCGATTCATGAAAATGATGGTGAGGAAACGCTTTCACTAAGTAGATTTTACGTAGATATCAATTGTGTTATTTGCATTTTCAAAAGTCGTTAGTGGAGCGCGTGTGGTTAACCGGCACACTAACATGGACTTGTGAGAAATGGAAAATGCCTAAGCAATTGAGACTATGATTAAGGCATCCCTTTTCATAGTTCTGAAAATTGTTTAGACACACATGTGAGCTATCTAAGAAAGGGTGTATGAATCTAAATTTTAGAAGTCCAGCAAATTTCTGGAAATATGTCAGAGCTAGTGGGAGCATAAGTGTTATGCTGATAATCATCATGTTAATGGGAGCATGATTATTATGTTTAGTGTTGCAAGTTAGCAATGTTAATGATAGAAAACAAAGTTTCAATTCGTGAAGTTGCAGGAGTTGAAAAGTTGTTTTGCTATAATTAAGGGAGAAGAAATTATACTTCATTTCAATTCTAAAAGCTTAGATTGAGATTTTAATCATCTTTAGTCAAGAATATATATATGAATTTTATGTTGGAATGGTTCAACTTGAAGAAATTCTATATATATATTGCGTTTTCAAAATTCGATTATGATTACGGCATCCCTCTTCATAGTTAAATTTTGGAAACATGGCAAATAAAAAAATATATTAGCAAAAGACTGGTCTAGTATCATGTCTTTATGTCAAACATCATGAATCGTGTCCCATATGCTTCGGATATAGGATCGATTGCATGTGCTATAATATTCATCTTTTCTAAATTTTCCAAATGCTTAAGACATTGAGAAGGGAAAAGTCTAGAACTGGATATGACTAAAGTGATTAAGCAATTGTCGAGGACAATCTGAGGTTCGCCAAAGATTGGTTGCTCAGGGAAAGTTGGAAGTATGATGTAAGTTGTCGGAAAGGACCATATTGACATATTCTGAAAATAAGTAACTCTTGTTCGAAAGTGATAGTCAAAATGGGACTATGGAAATGTCTCCATAGGTGGAAGTTATTCAATCTATGTAAGATTAGAAAACCTTAATGCAAGAAGGATGTTCAAAGCAATGTACTTTGAATATGAGACTTCCGTTCCGTAGAGGTTGACCTTCTTTGGAATACTCTGTAATGACTGGTGACAAGGTTTTGGTGACTTTGTGCATAATCATTACAAGAGGAACATTGCATAAAAGTTTAAAATCTAACAGTTTTTTTTTGGTAAATGATAGGAATCGGGGATTCTCACATTTACAATAAGGATTTGGGATTGTGAAATGAGTATCAATGGAATCATGTTCAATTGATCTACATCAAAATGTAAGGATCATAGACAAACATAGTGTGCATACTTGGAGTATGACATAACTATTGTTTAGAAAAACAAAGTGTACATGCTAGGAGCATTGGACGACTGTTGTTTGTTATTCAAGTCTTAAGTTGATTATTTGAAACATTATACAATGAATAATGTGTAATCAATATGGTGATAAATAAAAGGTGGTTCTATTTATATTCAAAAGGGTTCTGAGACCATATTGGATTCGATTATTATTGAGTTTCACTTTGCATGTTTTGACTTCCAAAATAGCTAGGTTATTCTTTCCGAATGACTAAGTTATTTAAACACTCCACAGTCGTTCATATGTTGGAAGTAGGTATGAATCAAGGCTTTCATGAATCCAGTTTGTAGATGGCTAAATGGGTTTAGTCATAGCAATGGTTGCTACAACATTCATGAGTGCTCATAAGTTATGAGTATTGGAATAAACCCACGCTCACTTGTATAACTTCATGGAATTTATCTCGAGTGATCGTGAGACGGTAATATCATATAAATCTTCAAACCTAGAGATATGAGTTGTTACCTATGAGTTGGTTGTGCATTGATTGCACGTAAACACATCAGTAACTTGATGTTATAAAACGTGCCTTTGTGTACAATTCAACAAGTAGTAGAACAAGCATATGAGTCGAAGTTTATCTGTTCCTTCTAGAAATAGAAGCGATATCTGGGCCCCTAGATGATTTTGTTGTGACCTATGTACCGGCCGGTCAGAACTAAATTGATGTGTTCGATTAAGTTCTTTGTCAAACAAATCGAAAATCGGGAAAAAAACTGCTGGACAATAAGTACGACGTTGTTCCATGTATTTGTCCGGCTGATATCATGAGAACAGAGGATTATATGATCACTTATCTAAAATGGCGCTTCATAGTTCAACAGAGTTTTCGAGAGCTACGATTGCTGGTTGGTTCCTGAAGTAACATACGCAAATATAGTTATTAGACTTATCCAAGTGGGAGTCTGTTGGATAAGGTGTCTAAGTCCATAACTTATTTGGTACATACTTGACCCGACCCGGCATGGTCCATTTGGGTTGCACTTCACCTAAACTATTTATGGATAATTTTATGAGAGTTATACACATATGTTTATTAATATATTGTAAGTTATAATATATTAATATGAAGTCATGTTATTTAATTAGTCTTAGTCTTAAATTAATTATGAATTAATTTAGAGATTAAAAGGAAGACTAATTAGATTGTGGGCTATTGGTTTTATATAGTGTGGGCTAACACTCATTTGTTAATGGGCTAGGCTTGTATGGAAGTCCATGGATGATCCATGGAGCTTTTAACCCATGGATCCTTGGAAAAGGAAAGGTCATGGGTTATTAGGGTTTCACCCTAATCATGTACACTATATAAGCATGCTTATGTTGCATGAAATGGCCACTAGTGTGACTAGTGTCACTAGTGTGGTTTTGTGTGTGTGGCCGATTTTCTATGTGTGTATACACTCTCTCAAAGTTTTCCAAGAGTTTGTGGTGATTTGTGATTCCATTTGAGGCATTCACACTATTGGTGCTTGGCCCTCAAACTCCTTAGGAATCAAACTCATCATCAAAAGGTATGTAATCTCATCTAATTCTTTTATGTTTAAAAGTACTCCATGCCATGTTAGATAGGTTATGAACCTTGGAAAATTATTATTTTGCATGTATTTAGACAAACATAGATCCAAGGTCTATTAGGGTTGCATGCACACTTAGGAAGTGTTAGATTGCTCAAAACCCAACACAATATAGAGTCAAAGAAAAAACAAACTGAAATAAGCAAGAAAAAATAACTAGTGTATACAAAACAACCAGGATCTCCCAATCACAAGATATAAAAGAGAGAAAATAGGGAACAAGAAAACCCTCATAGTGCTTCGAAGGACGAGACGAAGACGAATCGACTCTGTTTGTCCGTTCTCAACGTAGGGTTTATCGGCGATGAAATCCGACCCCTAGTGAGTTATTTCAGACTATACAAATTAATCGATTGAAGAAGGGCCGTTTGTAAAGTGATCGATGTTCAACTATCAAGCGACCATAACAAGTATCAGGCACGAACACCTGCAATGAACTACAAAAAACTCTCACAATACCAAGATCGTAAAGATCGTAAAGAAAAGAAACGATAAAACCCTAAATCGATCGATCAACCAGAAACAACAAAAGAAAAGAAAAGGAGTTAGAAACAACCTTTTAAAACGTTGTTCTGAGTCGTAATCCTCCGATGAACATCGATGAACAAGATGAAGGAGCCTTAAGCTCTGATACCATGTACGAAAAGATAAACTCAACGATTTCCCAACATCAACATTTCATTCACTATGAAACAGTTGGTTTACATCAAACAAATACAAAAGAAATCTCACTACATCAAACTCTCTTACACTCAAATGAAAAACCTGATAACGAGTTATTACAGATCAAAAGCTCTGAAACGAAACCCTTACAAAAACCCTAATCTAGAGAGAAAGAGAGAACACTTCTAAAAATAATATCTTGAGGAATTATACAACTGAACACAATTAACACATTAAATACTCTCGGAGCAAGCAACTCCATGGAGCACCCAAACCCGTATAGGGTCTGCGTGTAAACCCGAAGACCATCACCTGCACACTACATTTCACAATACACCCTATAGAATAGTAAAAAAAATACAAACCTTACCTTTTCTTAATTAATGTTAAGTTTGAATAAGAGAATATATATTTCAAACACTTCTAAGAAGACTTTGTTTACTTGCAAATTTGTAAGAAAGTTGAGTCGGAAGGTTTGAAAGCCATTTGGAAGAGGGTTGAAAGCCACATGCAGATGTAGATACCATCATTAGGGTTTAGATAGTATATCATTCTTAATCCATACAACTCACTGCTACATAAATTTTATATTGTTTTTTCTCTCTCAATTTTCTTTCATCTTTTCCAACCCACTATATATGAATGTAATATCTTTCAACCCACTCAATCCACCTGACAAATCACTATTTTTAATTTAATTTATTTCGAAAATTCAAAATAAAACAAAACACAATGTTTTTTATAATTTTTTTAAATCTTTAATATAAACTTATATTAATTTAAAACAAAAAATATTAAATAACATTTAATTAAAACAACGCACTATAATAATATAAATTAAAACCACGCTACAGTAATATAAATTAAATCATAAAACGACAAACAAAATAACTAAAAAATCATTAAACAAACAATAAAAAAAATAATACTTGAATTATAAAAAAAAAAAGATGATTTTTTAATGGTATTTTTACCCATTTTCTAAACAGCAGCTTTGAGGATGATTTTTTTAATGGTATGCTGATTCACATGACAATTTCAAAAATGTATGCTCTGGCCGATCTCACTTCTTCGATTCAAAGCATTCTGCCATAAGGATGACATCCATTTTCAAGTTCTGAATTAGAATGTAAATAAAGTAGAGCAAAACTGGAATGGAATTAAAAGAAAAAAAAGTAGAATGAGTAGAGTAAGTTACAATGGAATCTAAAGAAAGAAAGATATGGTTTTGAAGTGGTAGGAACAAAAATTTATAATGAGAAATTTTATTAAAAAGAATTAAAATTTTTGTTTCGTTGGAAGAGGAATCACGAGCCCGCTATCACTCGAAGTAATGTTTCCGGTACTACTGTCGTCCCAAAACCCTATACTCCGTCTGTTATAGTTTTATATTTAAGTTATAAGGTCATCCGTTATATCCACCACATACCACATATGTGGTGGGTGCCACATCAGCACCACATTCCACTACCACTAACATGGGATACTTACCACTAAACACACCACTCCACCTCATTATTTTATTTAAATTTAATTCAAAAATACATTAAAAACATTTTTTTAATACTAGTTTTTCCATTAAATTAAAATACCAAATTACATTAAATAAAAACTAAATTAGTTGAAATTAAAAAATAAAATAAAAATAACAATAAAAAAAATTACATTAGTTAAATTTAAAAAAAAAAAACATTAAAAAAAACTAAAAATTCCAACCATACATAAAATAAACTACCCCTACGCCTACGTCGGGCTCGAACCGACTCTTTCATTGCTTGGAAAAGTTCCAAGTCTTCGCCCTCAAGGTCGTCCGCTTTCATTTTCAAGATTTCCATATCGGTTTTTGTTTGGAGTGTCTCTTGTGCCTCTTGAAATGATGTTTGTGCTTCGATCATTTTTTGTTCCATCCGAGTCATCACCTCGGCCTTCGTTTCTTAAAGTTGCACATATCGATCAAATTTATCGCCAAACATATCCATAACACTAGAATTCGAAGATGTTGACGTCGCTTTTTTTTGCTTTATTTCTTCCAATGGGCCGACGAAGAGGTTGGTCGTTTTCAAGATCTATCGGATCGTCGTTGATGTCGATGTGTGTTCGGCCGTCCGATTGTTGAGAAGTTCCATCGGAGTTTCTCGAACGCTTTGAACCGGAAGATTGGGAACTTCCTTCCGTTTGCTCTTTCTATTTTGGGGCGTCTTTCAATTTTAGCCACGGTTTCATATACGGAAAAGCTTTGCGTGTTGGCGTTGTTTTTTCATATTGGTCCATGGCCGCCTTGAAAACATCAAAATCGTTCGAGCCGCTTTTGCGTATGTTTAGGAGATTGTTGTAGATTCCTCCAAAATCGGTGCTTTTTAGTCGAATATCTCGCCATTTCGACGTAATTTGATCGGCATTTCGAGTTTGACTTTCCATTAACTCGTAAAAAATGGCTCGGACTTTTTCCCAAAAACTTCCGTAAGTCTGGCTATCTCCTACAATTGGATCTTCGGAAGCCGCCACCCATGCCTCCGCTAACTTTTCTTCTTCTTCTTTTGTCCATGAGACCCTTTCTTGGGTGGTAGTGGGCCGAGCCGTTTTTTTTCCTTTTTTCTTTTTTGGTTGAGGTGGTGGTGAAGGTTGCGTTTCCGGAACAAAATCCGGCGAAAATGGTGGTTGTGAAATTGGTGGTTGTTGTTGTTGTGACGATTGTTGTTGGAGTTGTAGTTGTTGGAATTGTTGAAATTGTTGGTATTGTTGTTGCATTTGTTGTTGTTGGAAAGCCGGAAAAGGTTGATATTGTTGTTGGAAAAGTGGTGTTTGTTGGATAGGGGAACCACTTTGAAGTAGATTGATAAAACCGCCTTGAGGTGACTCCATAGTCGGGAATTGTCGAGGTGTTGTATCTAACGCAAAAGCGTTATTGGGTTTGCGATTTCGGTAGTTTGGAGGGGTATTTTGGTTGGGATCCATGATTTTTGGTTGTGAAGATGTAGTGTGTAGTTTGTGTATAGAGAAAGAAAAGAATGGTGTAAAAAATAAGGAGTAAAAATATGGTATTTATAGGTAAATAAATTGTTTATTTATTTATTTTTTTTTACAAATCTAGCCGTTCAACGGCTACACATAAAAGAAACGGTCGAATTTTGCATCGTAGAATCTCATTGGTCGTTTAGGGCCGTTGTCCGGAGCACGGAAGGCCACGACCACGACCCACCACGAACCACCGGGGTGGTGTGCACGGCCGTGGTTCGTGGCCACCTAGACCACGGACCATCTCGTGCAAAGTATACCGTTCGGTCTAAGATAAATGCTTTTTTTGTTCGTTGTTGTTGTTGTTTTTTTATGTTTTTGTAATTATAATTTTATATTATATATATGGAAAATCTCGATAAAGTCTTAATATTTTGGGTCAGTTTACGGTTTAATCCTAATTTTTTTTTCAATAGAAAATGACAGATGATCGGGACCTTTCTATTAAAAAACAAATGTTGGAATTAAACTGTAAACTGATCTAAAATATTGAGACTTTATCGGAGATGAAATTATAAAAATAAGTAATACACAAATATATACTAAGAAGAAAAACACATTAAATATAAAACATTAACTTCAAAATTTAGAAACATAAGCAAACATGTGATTCAAATAACCAATGGAAGCAAACTTTGCTTTCTTTAATAATAATATTTTTCTTAAAATTATATTTATCATGAAAATATTGCTGCAAATTAAAAACAATAGATAAAGCTTAAAAATTTAAGATATGACCCTAAAATCTAAAATAAAAAAAAATATATTCAGTCTGGATTTTAGTTTGGTTTTTTGGTTAACGGGTGACAAATTTTAATGAGAGTCCGATGTAGTCCATGTTATACCTTTAAATATTTTGGTAGTGTAAATTTTTTAAGAAATTTTCTGGGGTAATGCAATTTTTCCGATGTGCTACCCTTAAATTTATGCGTGTTATCCCTGACATTTTGTTATGGGTCATCATTGGTTATAACAATAACCAAATAATGCACTTATTTTTGTAAAATAATAATAATAATAATAATAATAATAATAATAATAATAATAATAATAATAATAGTTTGTCATTTTTAGTCACTAAACTTTTTTGGATGTTTTATTTTGGTCATTATACTTCGTTTACATTATTATTAGTTATTGAACTTGTTTATTTTGTTCATTTTGATCACTTTAACCGAGGATAATAAATATATAAAATCGAACGACATTGTCAAAGTTATAATTAGTCATTGAACTTTTTTGGTTGTTTTATATTAGTTATTATATTTTGTTTAAGCTACCATTGGTCATTGATTTTTTTTTTTTTCATTTTAATCACTCTACTTTTTTTTATTATCATTTATAAAAAATTAAAAAACTATCATTTTTTTCTTTTCTCCACAACTAAACTTGTTACATCAATTATTTAGAATAAATTATATGAATATTCCTTGTGTTTTACAATATGGTGCATTTTTATTCCTTAACTTTTTTAACTTGAACGCTCCCGATAACTTTAAAAGAAAACTATTATGATATACGGTAGGATGCACATTTAGTCACAATGATTATTCATATAATTTACTTTAAAATAATTGATGTAACAAATTTAGTTGTGGAGAAATGAAAAAAATTATAGTTTTTAATTTTTTTTTTTATAAATGATAATAAAAGATAAGTGACAAATGAAAAAAATAAAAAAATTCACTGACCAATAGTAGTTTAAACAAAATATAATGACTAAAATAAAATACCAAGAAAAAATTCAATGATTAATTATAACTTTGACAATGTTATATACAAGCTATCATCGGTTATATCAACCAAAATAACAAAAAATAAACAAGTTTAATGACCAATGATAGTTTAAACAAAAAATAATGACCAAAATAAAACACTTAAAAAAGTTCAAATATTAAAAATGACCTAAACCCTAATGATAATAATAATAATAATAATAATAATAATAATAATAATAATAATAATAATATACATTGAACGTATTAAAACTCATTATGCTAGGTAGAGGATGATTTGGTGAGAAAGTAGGATTCAAGTGAGTTTAACATGTGTTTTTTTTTTTTTTTTTTTTTTTTTTTTTTTTTTTTTTTTGCAAAGTTACTATTTCGTAGGGCTATAATTAGTGTTGTGTTTGGTTAAATTTATTTTCATTGGTAATCCGAGTGAAGAGCATACGGTTATTGGTGTTCTATTGGTGATAATTGTATGGTTGATGTTATAACTCAGTATGATGTTTTCTTTTCGTATGTATTTTATTATAATTAACATATTTATGTAATTCAAATATGAGAGGGGGTTGGTCTAGATCTTAATCGAGTGAGTTTGGTGTGTCCTTTGTGACATTACTCCTTTGTAAAGGTCTGATTAACGATACGTTTGGTATGCGTTTGTTTCATGGGTAATCTTTAATCATCAGAAAAAAGGATTTTATTTGTATATAATATTTTTTTTATTTTTTGTGTTCCTATAATATAAATTGTGGTGTATGTATATACAAATTAGCTTCCATGATTAAAGACTATCCTTTTCATTTTATTTTTATTTTTCGTGTGATGACAATCTTGTGGATGGGGCTATACTTTTTTTTTTTCATTTTTTTTAACATTAACCATGTGTCATTTAATTTGAACGGATGGTGTTCCCTTTTCGTAGGTTTAGAGATTCATGTTGTTTAGCTCTTATTTTTGTATTTAAGATATATATTAGTTGTGAGACTCATATATTATATAAATTAATTTAAAAAAAATTAAATATAAAAGTCAAAATATTTGAGAACTTTGAATTTATAAAAAAATGAATTATTACAATTGAAATTTTTTTTTTATCTTTTAAATTTAAACAAATAATTTAAATAAATAAACAAAAAAAAAAAAATACCAAATGAGCTTCAATTTGAAAATTTTGAAATTAAAAGATAAGTTTATTGGTGAAATTGATATACATTTATTACTACATTTATTGCATTTATTACATTAAAATATTATCTAGAATTTAATAAAATAGAAAAACTCATAAAATGATATGTGGAAAAAAAAAATTAATTCAAAATAACTACAAAATGACATTCGACAAATTAAATGAGAGTGTCATGTGATAAAAATATTCATTTATTAGAATATATATATATATATATATATATATATATATATATATATATATATATATATATATATATATAGGTTTGTTTTAATAAGTCACTTTTAATAATCTTTACACAAGCACAAACTTTTAATTTTGTTTTTTTTATAATATAAATAGTCATATTTAAGTAATAATCAAACTAAATGAGTATAAAACTCTTGGTGAAGGTAACTATATCAAAATTATACCCACCTATAGTTTGAAAGTGAGGGTGTATTCGAACGTTCAAACTGGACCGGAAGTTGAGAAACAAAGAAAACGGAAAAGTCTTGGTGAAGATATCGACATATTGAGAAGATGAAGGGACATTTAAGACATGTAGTTAACCCATCGTGACTTTATCTTGAACAAAATGGATGTCAAATATCGATATATTTGGTTCGTTGATGGTGAATCAGATTGGAGAAGAGATCAACCGTACTTACATTATCACAATAAATAATCATTGCAGTGTGTCACACCCCCGACCGGCAGCGGAAACGTCGGAGTGAGTAACGTCGAGAATGGAATGACCATATTTGAACTTTAACCCTAATTTTAGGACTGGTTTTGCAAAAAAGATAATAAAGTTAACCATGAAACTCGTTAAGTGAGCTAGATTGATAATTCTGTGAGAAAATTATGGCCATAACAATAATTAAAAAATGTTACGGTTTTTTCCAATTACGCGTTAAAAATTTAGGACTTTTATGATAATAGTCCTCACACACACACACACACATACACACACACACACACACATATATATATATATATATATATATATATATATATATATATATATATATATATATATATATATAACTGGATCAAGTAGGAACTCAAAAAAATGTTACGAACCGCAATAACAATTTTTGGCCTTAAGATAGAAAAAAATAAATGACCAAGATTTGATTTAATTTATCGTCAAAATCTCGCAAGATGTTATGATATTTTGGTAATTAATTGCGAGATGTTGATATTTTCCGGAGAAGTTTATTGTTTGAAGGTACAAGTAACAAAAACAAAAAGACTACAAGAAAAAAGAAAAAAAAGGAAATTTTGGCTCATACAGCCTGTCTAGGTGCTGATACGTGCCCCCACCCAGCATGACAAGCGTCTAGTTCTTATTGGCTGATATGTTTTTTTTTTCCTCCTGCTTAGTTTTTTAGCCATAACTTTTTTTTTCTTTGAGAAAAAAAAAATTTCTGAAGAAAAACCAAAGTTCATAAAATTTATTTCTCTACAAAATGAGTACAATCATGAAAATTTGAAAAAAAATATTTTTTTTTCATTTTTTTTTTCTTTTTCAAAAAGCCCCAAAACAAATTCTCCAAAAATTATAAAAATTTAAGGAATACTTCTACTCACTATTCTAATGACTTTTTACAAAGAATTTTCAAAAAATATGATGTTTTAGATATCAAGCTTGATTTTAAAAGAATTTAAGTTTTAAATTTTTTTTTTGCACATAATATGATCCAAATAGAGATGATTCAAAATATTTATGATTCCAAAATATTATGATTCAACTTGTTATGATTCAAAAAATATAATGATCCAAATGTTGTATTGAACAAAAAATTATTTAATTCAATATATTATGATCCAAAATCATATGATTCATAAATGATATGATCTAAATTACTATGATTCAAGATGATATGATCCAAAATTTTATGATTCAAAATGATATGATCTGAATTAAAATGATCTAAAATTGTATGGTGCATAATATCGTTATGATTTGAAGCTTTTTATAATGGTTAAACATCACAAACTCGTAACGATATTTAATTCAAAAAATAAAAAGAAACAAAATTTTTTTAAAAGAAAAGAAAAAAAGCAAAAAGAAAAAAAATAGAAAAACTGAAAAACCGAGTATATATTGATAAAAAAAAGTAAAAAGAAAATTAAATAAAAAAATAATTAAAAAATAAAGAAAACACTATTTTCTTCAAGTATGTAGCAAATACATTAAAAAACGAATTTAAAAAAAATGAAAAAAAGAAATAAAATATTTTATAAAAAAAACAAAAATAATAAAAAACAAAAAATAAATTAAAAACATTAAAACAGAGCATATATCCGTTTCAAAAAAATGAATATTTTTAACAAAAAATAAAAAAAAAAGGAAAAAACCCAAAATAAACGAAAATAAATAATAAAACTTATTTAAATGACGTTCCATGGACGTTTTTCGCACATTATTATTTTCTCGGAGCTGTATTACGTTATATGAACGTGAGTTGCATGCGAACGTGTCACGATCAAGTAAATGAGTTTGACGTTTGTGCCCTTGATGAAATGATTGGTGGAGAATAATCCCCGCCATTCCTACTAATTTTTGGTTCCTATCGGATTCCGACCCTATATATAAATCTCCTACTACTTCGAGTAGTAATTAATGACATTTATTGAATCCCAATTTTCATGGGATTTAATAGAATTCTTTTAGTTAAATAATATTTTACATTTTACCATCACACCCCTTATTTCTCTAATTTGATCCAATGGTGAATAAAGTGGTTCTTTGGTTTTATGAATAATTTTGGTTCTATATTGATACTATCTTTATATTGTTCGTTATTTCCCGATTATTATCTTTTTACATGGTGTTCTTTGTTTTTTGTTTTGAAACCTTATTTTAGAAAAGTAATTGTTGTTTTGAAACATCCCAAAAATACAGTCTGAAAATTTCGTTTTAAATTAGTAATAAAACCATATTCATCAATCGTCATATAAGAATCATAAAGAATGTATCTCAAAATATCTTAACAACTGTCAAATATATCAGAGTATAAACATCCCAGGCTGAACAAATGGTGTGTGCACTGCAATCTTCCCGAGCTCATCTTTTGAAAACTGAGTACCTGAAAGCAAAACTGAAAACCGTAAGCACGAAGCTTAGTGAGCTCCCCCAAACTACCACATACCATACAATAACATATAAAGCATCTACTAGGCCTTGCCCATTGCATCAGACCGAAGTCAGGAAACTAACCAGGGCCTTGCTATAAGTCCCTAATTTGTCTGTGTATCAATCAAATCCGTTTGATGGTGCGGAATCCCAATCAAACGGATGATGTCAGATAAAATAGAAGAGAAGAAGAAGTAGATGATGAATCTCAATGTATTAATGAATAGAATGATGATCCATATACAAGAGATTCACACACACACTAACACACAATAGTTCTTCTGTCTCTCTGGCCGTAAACTCTCTAGGGTTCATCAATCCCTACTCCTCACCCTAACACCTCTATTTATACTTGGAATATGGGCCGGATAACACATGGGCCGTAAATGAGTTTACGGCCGTAAACTCAGCCGTAAACTAGACCATAAATTCACAAATATTACAGAAAAATACAACTGCCTAGAAAAGTAAAGTATAAACCATATTTTGACCCAACAATCCCCCCTTGGTTTATAGCTTTCTTTTCTTAATTGACCCAACAAGCTCCCCCTAAAAAGTAGCTGGCTTTTCTTGTTAATCTTCATTGAGAGCTTGGCTTCAGCATTAATCTTCAAATTCTTCACGACTTCAAGATGAACTTGATGAATCTTCAATGAAGGACTTCATCTTGAGCACTTGAGCTTTTCTGCAGAATTTGACATTGAACGCTCATTGGGTGAGGATGCTTGATGTACTGATTCTTGAAAGATAACGCTTTTAGCTTGAGAATCTTTAGAGAGAACATCAGAGAGAACAAATCTTCTGGATCACTTCAGCAGGTTTAAGATAGTAGCAGACTGATTGAGGAGACTTCAATGCAATCCGACACATAATCTTCAATTTCAGCTTCACCTTGCTTATGGGGTTGAAAGATTGAATTTGAAAGAATAATCTTCATTTCTTGCTCCTTCAAATGAGAATTCTTCGATGCTCACGGACGAAGCCTTGGCTTAGAAATCTTCAACACAAACTTCATGAGTTTCATCTTCACCTGAAATCACTTTTCAAGACAAAACAAAACTAAAAGAAAACTTAGCACACAAATTAAAACAAAAACAAAAATATTTTTGGAATTTTCATATTTTCTGAAAAAAAAAAACAGAAATAACACTATTTTTTAATTTTTAATTTTCTGAATATTTTTTTTATTTTTATTTTTATTTTTTTTTTAAATTCTCCCCTAATATTTAAATTAGAAGAACACTATGAACAAACTTAACAAAAACCAAAGTAATAGCTAACTTTAAGAGTGATTTGGGATCAAAGTTGTTGGACAACCTTATTCCACATGTCGGTACCCTTATCTTCACATCTTCGTCTGACCGATTGTCGGTATTGTGGTCCACTTAAACACGAAAGATTTATGACATTTTTGGATATTTTACCAATGACATGATTCAGGCATTTATCTAATTGTAAATTTCTGTTATTTCGATAACTCCTAAATCTTAAATAAATTCACCTTATGACCATTTAACTGACTACAACCAGGGATATTGTTGTCTATCTAAATCGAGCAACGAGATCTACAGACAATCTGTATGAGTTCAATTTTAAGTGTACTGGAACGTGTTTCCCGCTTCCTAATATGCCCCAGCCATCAAGAACTTCTAGAGTACTCCATACACCGAGTGAGCAGACAACCATTCAGAGAGAGGAGAGATTCAGAATTCTATTGCTAACTACTTCATATGGGTTGAGAAGAAGAAGGTTGCATATGCTGTGTACCAGGTCGGATTAGAAGTCGCGCAAAGAAGACAACATATGGCTAACAGATAAGAAGTATTTCACATATATATAGCCTATAGAGAAATAGAGTTGCATATGTTGTATACCAGGTCGGATTAGAAGTCGCGCAAAGGAGACAACATATGACTAACAGACAGAAAGAAAGAAAATGATATTCTACAAACCTAATTTATCGGAATTTACCAGTCGCCCCATCCAACCGGAATTAAGGACAGAATCCGCACATCGAGGAAAAGTTAAGCCACGGTTCCAAGTACGGGTTCAATTAATGTGACGGGTAGATTCTCATGTATATCTCTCTGCTCAACCTATCCGAGCGTCGTGACATCAGGTTAAACGGATCTAACTAGGTCAAAGTTTGTCAAGTCCTTAAATTCATTAGGTTCAACTTTCCTAGTCAAGTCCATTTAAAATCTTTCGTGCCTACCAGCACATCGAGAACAGAGCGTAGACGATTCAACTTAGGTACGTTACGCCGATTCACGTTGCCCGTTATCACTTGTTAATTTCATTTCCCAAAACATCTCCTGCAAGCACATTCCATTTACACCATATTTTTTTTTATTTTCTGATTTTCTAATGTTTTTGGATTTTTTTTAATTAAATTTTCTAATTTTTATTTTGTTTTTATTTCTCCCCCTAAATTTTTGCATAGGAGAGAAACGAAAGTAAATGCACAAATTTAAACTATCCTAAAACAAAAATTAGTCTTTAAAGCGAATCAGCTTAAGAAAAACTCCCTAGTATAGAGAAGAAAATGCAAACCGTAATTCACCGATTGAATCTGCATTCAGAAGGTCTGAGAATAGCGAGCATAATCTCAGAACAAATCCGAAAATTCTTCATATCATTAAGCACTAACCCCATTTGTGATCTCTTCCTTTCTTCCTTTCCCGCAAAGGACACATACTCTCAAATAATGTTCTGAGTGCTGTACAGTTGAGAGATGTCTCCTATCATGTGCCTGGAACAGCCACTACCAACAAACCGAAGTCTGATGATATGCCTCCATAGCTGCTCCGACACAGAGCGGGATAAGTTGGTCTTTGGAACCCAGTCCATTTTGAAACTGAGTCGACCTTTGTCATCAATGCAGGGCACTTTCTCCCATGACATGTCCTGCTTATCACAAACAGAAGATGTAGAAACATTAGAAGCATTAGGAGATTTGGGAGTTTTCACCTTTGGTACCCATCTATATTCGGGTTTAACCCATTTCTTGTTCGATCCGATGGGTGCCTCGGCACTTGCTTTGGAACTTGAAGCCGATCTTTGAGATGACTTTGACCTAACCAGTCTTGGCTTTACTGGAGCATCTCTTGGATTGGGCTTCTTGGCCGACATTTCCTTCTTTCCCTTGGGATTCAGATTCTTTGCCTTGTGGGTTTCATTCTTGGCCTTGTGTGCGTTCCATTCACCATTGTCTGAACGTGACCTGGAAGGGTTTCTTTTGAAGTATCTCCCACTTGGCGCGTTTTTCCATCCTTGTGCATAGCAGGGAATGTATGCACGATTAGGACAATTTCTAGCAATGTGACCAGGTGTTCCACAGTGAAAACAAGCCTTTTTCTTCACTGGGAAATTGTTTCTTCCTGCCCCTGGTGGCATATCTTTGCCTTGTCTCTTGCTTTTCCCACACACACAGTTGCAACAGGCACTCTGTTTAGCTTGAAATGGTGGCCTGTATTTACCAACGGCAGGTTGATTAGAAGCAACAAATTCAGAGTTCAAGGGGTCGTTTGTTTGTTTAGAAGAACTCTCCTTGTTCTCATCCTCTGTTACTTTACCTGCACATGAAGCAGAAACATAAGTATTTTCAACCTGAATACCTCCTAACACAAACCCAGCTGGTTTTCCATATCGAAGATGTGACTTCCTGTCAATTTCTTTCTTTGTCATGGGGATGGATGTGTAGTTATGATTGAAAGGAGGAGGAACACTATCATACCCTAGACCCCTTGCTTTGATTTTCTTTGAATTTTAACTGGGTTTCATATAATGACTCGATTGTCTGACTTGACGCAGTATAATTTTTGAAACTGACATCAGTTTTTCCACACTTGATTTTTAAAGCGTCAAGTTCTTCAGTTATAGCAGCAAGTTGTCTCTTAACATAATTATAATTTTCACACTTGTTGCTATACTCTTCCTGAAGTTTCCTAAAGTCCTTGGTTTTTGCTTCTAACTCAGCCTTCAGGGGTTTCTGTCGTTTCCTGAGTTGATATCCTTCATATCTCAGGTCCTCAACTTCTCTTTTAAATAAATCAATTTGTTCCCGAAGAAATTTAATCGTGGCTTCACAAGTCGGAGTACATGTAACTTCAGTGACCAGAATGTTTTCAGAACTCATTGTTTCTCTACACTTCAAAGCATCAAGTTCTTGAATAACATCAGCAAGACTAAGATGATTGAGATCTTTTGTCTTCTTGATGATGGCCACGTTCATATCCCACGATTTTGGAAGTGAATTCAACAACTTTTTGTTGATCTCGGACTTAGTCAAGATGATCCCAACTATATTCATCTCAATAGTGAGTGTAGTGTAACAGCCCGAAATCCAGGTATTCTTCTTTTGGCCTTGCATCTTGGTTAAGTTTTGTGAATTAGGGTTTTCATGGTAAGCGAGTACGCTGGGCGTACAAGGTGTACGCTGCGCGTACTCGCGCGCCTCATTTTGGATGCGTTTTCCCTCAGGTACGCGGGGCGTACCCAAGGTTACGCCCGACGTAATGTATTCAGACCCAAACCCTAAATTCCTTTGATGGGGCTATATAAGGAACATGTGGCTGGTCTTTTCAGCCACCATCCATCAGAGTGAAACCCTAAAAAGAGTGTACCCTCGTTCCTAGGCCATTGTGTGTGTATTCTAAGCTTGGTGGTGCCATTTCAAGGTTGCATAGAAGAAGAGCTTGTTGGAGAGGCTAGAAGTGGTGCTCAAGTGTAGATCTGAACTTTGCAAGGGCTAAAGCTTCATTTCCAGGTATAAAGTTCGGATCTTGTCACTTAGTTCATGTTGTATGCTTAAAAGGTCATTTTCTAGGGTTTAAGTCCCAAAGGTGGAGACTTTTGTGCAAATAGCCTCCATAAGCTTAGATACTTCATATTTCTAATCTATTGGAGTTGTAGACTCATAAAAATGGCATCTTGGACGTGGGGATTTCACCATGCATGAGATCTAGGTCCTTGAGTTTGAATAAAAGGTTGTATTGTAATGTTGGAGCCTTTACAGTCGTGCCAAGGCTTAAAGGTCTCGACTTTATGGGTTAAGACATGTTAAAAGAGTCGGATCTAGAAGTGGAAGTAATGGCTTAACCGATTAAGACCAGAAATGGGAAGTGGCTGATTCTGGGGGTTACGCTGGGCGTAACTCCCAGTACGCGCAGCGTACTGGGTGGAGACCTCGATCAGGAAGGGGTTGGCGACGTACGCCCCACGTACATCTAGAGTACGCCCCGCGTACTCTCAGGGTTTGACTTTGGTTGACTTTTAGGGTTTTGGTCAACTTGAGGACTTTAGGTCAAGGAAGGGTAAAATGGTCTTTTACCCTCTGAGGAATGATGATAAGGAGTAAAGTTCTAAGTGGTGGAAGTCCTTGTGTAATATATGATATTTTTATGTTTAGGCGAGGTTGAGCCGTCGTTCGAGGTCGGTGTTAGCAAGGACTCGAGATCTTAGACTTTCCACGAGGTGAGTCTTCTCATTATACTGTACCCGGAAGGGTTTTGACTGTGTGACCGGAAGGTCGGATATGATATGAGACATATGTGCTATGTGTGAAAAGTTAATTGTTATATGCGCTATGTATAATATGCTTGATATGGGCCGGAAGGCGAATATGTTATGGGCCGGAAGGCGAATACGTTATGGGTCGGAAGGCATTATGTTATGGGCCGGAAGGCATTAAGTTATGGGCCGGAAGGCATTATGTTATGGGCCGGAAGGCGAATATGTTATGGGCCGGAAGGCGTTGTAATGTGGACCGGAAGGTTAGGGCCTGGGAAGGCGTATGTGCATAAGTTGTATTTTGGGGAACTTACTAGGCATTTATGCTTACAGTTGTTGTGTTACATGTTTCAGGTACCAGCGAGGACCGTGGGAAGGCGCCGGCGTGATCTGTACACACTGATAGGGGATTTATGATCTTGGGATATGTATGATGTGTTTTATGACATGATACATTGGATTTTTATGCTTTATTGTGGATGGAAATACAATTTTAAGAAATGAAAAATTTGTTTTAAAATTTACGTTGTTACAAGTTGGTATCAGAGCCTTGGTTTGAGGGATTCGGGTACACCTTCGGGCGTAACTGAACTCAAACCGAGGATTTGAGAAAAAATTTCAAAAACAAAAGCATAAAATTTTTATAAGGGATTCTGTGGTAATCAAGAAGGAAGCAGTGTGTACGATCAGCCAGCGCCCGAACGGTAAAAATCCCCAAAATACTCTTACAACATGTGTTATGAGATATGATATGATATGATACGATATGAAATTCATGCTAGAAGACTAGGTATTCATATTAGGACTAGAGTGGCCTGATTTGAGATGCCTTAGTCTAGGAAATCTGTTGCTATGAGATGCTTTGATAGTGAGCGGGTAACTAGTGCATGGCAAGAATAGAGTACTCAGAATCCGAGGTTTGGGGAGGAGGACTTGGGGTGGATGCCGATGCGGTGTAGTCGGTAGTATTGGGCCCGTACTACCGAAGACACCGGGTCAGTGGGCAACCCAAGTAAGAATCCCTGGGTATCGGGGACAGAGTAGGGTTGCGTGATCGAGTGCGATTATGCTCGATAGAGTCTCTGATATTTCTATGTTGTATTTCAGAGGCATCATGGTTGGACCACGCCACAGACCTAGTACGAGCAGTGTGAGTGACGAGGAGATTCGTCAGATGATTCATGAGGAGGTGGCTGCATCGATCCGGGCTGAGATTCCGGAGATGTTCGGGTCTATTAAGACCACTTTGATGGAGACCTTTGATGAGCGGTACGCCGCGTTGACTGAGGCTGCAGCCGCTGCAGCTACCGCAGCTGTGGCCGCTGCTAGACCATAGGGAGGTGACTCGTTGCTGTGTCGGGAGTTCAGCAACACGAAGCCACCTGAGTTTGACGGGACGCAGGATCCGATCGCTGCGATGAGATGGATTGTTGATATCGAGGGATGCTTCTACACTTGTTCATGTCCGGAGCATCTGAGAGTACGGTTCGCCTTGAACCAGCTCCGTCTGGGAGCGAAGGATTGGTGGAAGTTCGTGACGGCGAACTTCACTTTGGCAGAGATCTCAGCTGTGACGTGGGAGAGGTTTACCTCTATGTTCAGAGACGAGTACGTTCCCCCGGTGGAGAGGGAACGGTTGGTTCAGGAGTTCTTGACCCTCAAGCAAGGTAATGATTCAGTTACGGTGATCACGCGGAAGTTTCATGAGAGGGCAATGTTCTGCCCCGATCAGGTGTCCACAGAGCAGGCTCGGATGAGCCGGTATTTGGGTGTGTTGAGGAGGGATATCCTGGAGTTCGTGTCGAACTCAACATATCATACCTTTGCTGAGCTTCAGGAGAATTCCAGGAAGCGTGAGATCGAGTTGGAGACCCAGGCCAGGGAGGAGGCCGAGTCTCAATGGGTGGATCGGCGGCTGGCTCAGTCTTAGCCGACAGCCAAGCGGACTAAGTCCGCCGATTCGAGGACGGGAGGTCCGAAGGGCCGCACTTGCGGAAAGTGCGGCAAGGGTCACGAGGGGACATGTCGATCAGGTGCTTGCTACAAGTGTGGCAAGGAGAGGCACGTCGCTAGGGATTGCCCCAAGGGGTTTATGGTTTGCTTTCATTGCAACCAGACCGGCCATCGGAAGGCCGAGTGCCCTCAGCTCCTCCAGGGATCTACACCAGCTGCTAGGACTTCTGAGACTCGACCAGTGAAGGCCGAGGCCCCAAGGGCTCGTGGGAGAGCTTTCCAGTTGACTGCGGAGGAGGTCCGCGTGGCGCCTGATGTTGTGGCTGGTATGTAGTCTTTCATATATGTATTATTCTTTTATGAGATGTTATGCTTAATTCATGATATGCGTAGGTACTTTCCTTGTGAATTCTGTACCTGCCTTAGTATTATTTGACTCGGGTGCGAGTCGGTCTTTCGTATCTCTGGCTTTTAGTCAGCACCTTGGTACTGATCGGGAATTGATGAGTCGACCTCTGAGGGTTTCCATAGCTGACGAGAAAGTGATATATGCCGCAGACGTGATTCGAGGATGTGTGCTCGAGATTTTTGGTGTCGAATTCCCTATAGATTTGGTTCCTATAGCTATGGGGGATGTCTGCGTTATCGTGGGTATGGACTGGTTGAGTAAGTTTGGGGCAGTTATTGACTGCGAGAGACAGCTGGTGACGATTCGAGATCCTAGTGGGGGAGTGCTTTCAGTGTATGGCGAGGGGACCCGGTGCGGGTCGGCGTTTTTTTCGGCTGCCAGGGCAAGGCAGAGTTTGCAGCAGGGCTGCAATGGATTCGTAGCCTACGTGGCGGATACTCGAGTGGCCGCGGGGAGGCCCAATTCGGTGGATGGCGTTCCTGTTGTATGCGAGTTTTCGGATGTGTTCCCCGAGGAGTTATCAGGTGTGCCCCCGGAAAGGCAAGTGGAGTTCCGTATCGATTTGGTTCCGGGAGCGGCGCCCATTGCCAAGGCGCCTTATCGTATCGCTCCACCGGAAATGCAGGAGTTATCTTCGCAGCTTCAGGAGCTGTTGGGAAAGGGGTTTATCCGGCCGAGTAGCTCACCTTGGGGAGCGCCGATTTTGTTCGTCAAGAAAAAGGATGGTTCACACCGGATGTGTATCGATTACCGGGAGTTGAAAAAGTTGACGGTTAAGAACCGGTATCTGTTACCTAGGATCGATGATCTGTTTGATCAGTTGCAGGGGGCATCTTGGTTCTCCAAGATAGACTTGAGGTCGGGTTATCATCAGATGAGGGTTCGGAATGAAGATATTCAGAAGACTGCTTTCAGAACTCGTTATGGACATTATGAGTTTGTGGTGATGCCTTTTGGGCTCACCAATGCCCCAGCTGTGTTCATGGACCTCATGAACAGGGTGTGCAGACCGATGCTGGATCGGTCGGTGATCGTCTTCATTGATGATATTCTGGTATATTTGAGATCTAGGGAGCAGCACGAGGAGCATTTGAGGGAGATTCTTGGAGTTCTGAGGTCGGAGAGGCTGTATGCCAAATTCTCCAAGTGTGATTTCTGGTTACGAGAGGTCCAGTTCCTAGGGCACCTCGTTAACCAGAACGGAATTTTGGTCGATCCGGCCAAGATAGAGGCAGTGATGAGATGGGAAGTGCCGAGATCGCCCACAGAGATCAGGAGCTTTCTGGGTTTGGCTGGATATTATCGCAGGTTTATCAAGGATTTCTCCAAGATCGCCGTGCCACTCACTAGGATGACCCGAAAGGGCGTTGCATTTTCGTGGGGACCGGAGCAGCAGTCCTCATTTGAGACCCTTCGTCAGAAATTGTGTGAGGCCCCTGTGCTTGCACTCCCGGAAGGGATGGAAGATTTTGTGGTGTACTGTGATGCATCTATATCGGGTTTAGGGGCGGTGCTTATGCAGAAGGGGCAAGTGATAACGTATGCTTCGAGGCGGTTGAAGCCTCATGAGTCGAGATATCCCACCCACGACCTGGAATTGGGGGCTGTGGTATTTGCCCTCAAGATCTGGCGGTATTATCTTTATGGGGTTCGGTGTACCATCTACACGGACCACAAGAGTCTGAAGTACTTGATGGATCAGCCAAACCTGAATATGCGACAGAGGAGATGGTTAGATGTGGTGAAGGATTACGATTGTGAGATCCTGTACCACCCGGGTAAGGCTAATGTGGTAGCCGACGCGTTGAGCCGTAGGGCGGAAAGCGCCCCGATCCGAGATATTTGTATGAGGTTGTCGGTGATGACCCTGATTTTAGACACCATTCGAGGAGCTCAGGCTGAGGCTGTGAAGCCAGAAAACCAGAAGAGGGAGTGGGCTGTGGGTCAGGTATCAGGATTCGTTACGGATGGTCGAGGGCTTATGACTTTCCAGGGTAGGATTTGGGTACCGTTTGTGGGCGGTACGCGCACTATTTTGATGGAGGAAGCACACCGATCGAAATTCTCAATTCATCCCGGGGCTACGAAAATGTATTTGGATCTAAGGAAGGAGTATTGGTGGCCCTGTATGAAAAGGGATGTTGCATGGTTTGTCGAGAGATGCCTGACTTGTCGGCAGGTCAAGGCCGAGCACCAGCGTCCGCACGGTAAGTTGCAGCCGCTAGAGATTCCCGAATGGAAGTGGGAACAGATTACCATGGATTTTATCACCAAATTGCCGCAGACTAAGAGGGGAGTCGACGCGATTTGGGTGATCGTGGATAGATTGATGAAGAGCGCTCATTTCCTAGCCATCAGCGAGAGCTCTTCTACGGAGAAGTTGGCGGAATTATACGTGAGGGAGGTGGTATCGCGGCATGGGGTTCCGATGTCGATTGTGTCAGATCGTGATGTGCGTTTTACTTCCAGGTTTTGGAAGAAGTTTCATGAGGATTTGGGTACGAGACTGCATTTCAGTACCGCATACCACCCGCAGACAGACGGACAGAGCGAGCGGACGATTCAGACGCTTGAGGATATGCTCCGTGCATGTGTTTTAGATTTTGGAGGGAGCTGGGACACCTACCTGCCTTTAGCAGAGTTTTCGTACAACAACAGCCATCATTCGAGCATTGGTATGCCACCCTTTGAGCTGTTGTATGGTCGGAGGTGTCGCACCCCCATCTGTTGGGGAGAAGTGGGGCAGAGGGTGATGGGTAGCACGGAGATTGTACTCCAGACGACCGAGCAGATTCAGCAGGTCAGGCAGAGGTTGTTGACTGCGCAGAGTCGCCAGAAGAGTTATGCGGACAGGCGGCGGTCCGAGCTCGAGTTTCAGGTTGGCGACCTTGTGCTCCTAAAGGTCTCTCCTTGGAAAGGGGTTATACGATTCAGGAAAAGGGGCAAGTTGGGACCCCAGTATATTGGACCCTTCAAGATAATTGCTAGGGTGGGCCGGGTAGCCTACCGGTTGGAGCTACCTGCTGAGTTGGGGCAGATTCATGATACCTTTCATGTCTCGCAGTTAAGGAAATGTATTGTCGACGAGTCGACAATGGTGCCATTGGATGATATTCAGGTGGATGCAGGCCTGAACTATGTGGAGAGACCAGTAGCGATCAGGGATCGGAAAGTTAAGGTTTTGAGGAACAAGGAAATACCCCTGGTACAAGTGCAGTGGCAACATCAGAAAGGGTTCGAGCTGACGTGGGAGACCGAGTCTGAGATGCGGGATCAGTATCCGGAGTTCTTTTCGGTATGAGACTTCAGGGGCGAAGTCTGATTCTAGTGGGGGAGAATTGTAACAGCCCGAAATCCAGGTATTCTTCTTTTGGCCTTGCATCTTGGTTAAGTTTTGTGAATTAGGGTTTTCATGGTAAGCGAGTACGCTGGGCGTACAAGGTGTACACTGCGCGTACTCGCGCGCCTCATTTTGGACGCGTTTTCCCTCAAGTACGCGGGGCGTACCCAAGGTTACGCCCGACGTAATGTATTCAGACCCAAACCCTAAATTCCTTTGATGGGGCTATATAAGGAACATGTGGCTGGTCTTTTCAGCCACCATCCATCAGAGTGAAACCCTAAAAATAGTGTACCCTCGTTCCTATGCCATTGTGTGTGTATTCTAAGCTTGGTGGTGCCATTTCAAGGTTGCATAGAAGAAGAAGAGCTTGTTGGAGAGGCTAGAAGTGGTGCTCAAGTGTAGATCTGAACTTTGCAAGGGCTAAAGCTTCATTTCCAGGTATAAAGTTCGGATCTTGTCACTTAGTTCATGTTGTATGCTTAAAAGGTCATTTTCTAGGGTTTAAGTCCCAAAGGTGGAGACTTTTGTGCAAATAGCCTCCATAAGCTTAGATACTTCATATTTCTGATCTATTGGAGTTGTAGACTCATAAAAATGGCATCTTGGACGTGGGGATTTCACCATGCATGAGATCTAGGTCCTTGAGTTTGAATAAAAGGTTGTATTGTAATGTTGGAGCCTTTACAGTCGTGCCAAGGCTTAAAGGTCTCGACTTTATGGGTTAAGACACGTTAAAAGAGTCGGATCTAGAAGTGGAAGTAATGGCTTAACCGATTAAGACCAGAAATGGAAAGTGGCTGATTCTGGGGGGTTACGCTGGGCGTAACTCCCAGTACGCGCAGCGTACTGGGTGGAGACCCCGATCAGGAAGGGGTTGGCGACGTACGCCCCGCGTACATCTAGAGTACGCCCCGCGTACTCTCAGGGTTTGACTTTGGTTGACTTTTAGGGTTTTGGTCAACTTGAGGACTTTAGGTCAAGGAAGGGTAAAATGGTCTTTTACCCTTTGAGGAATGATGATAAGGAGTAAAGTTCTAAGTGGTGGAAGTCCTTGTGTAATATATGATATTTTTATGTTTAGGCGAGGTTGAGCCGTCATTCGAGGTCGGTGTTAGCAAGGACTCGAGATCTTAGACTTTCCACGAGGTGATTCTTCTCACTATACTGTACCCGGAAGGGTTTTGACTGTGTGACCGGAAGGTCGGATATGATATGAGACATATGTGCTATGTGTGAAAAGTTAATTGTTATATGCGCTACGTATAATATGCTTGATATGGGCCGGAAGGCATTATGTTATGGGCCGGAAGGCAAATATGTTATGGGCCGGAAGGCGAATACGTTATGGACCGGAAGGCATTATGTTATGGGCCGGAAGGCATTATGTTATAGGCCGGAAGGCGTTGTAATGTGGACCGGAAGGTCAGGGCCTGGGAAGGCGTATGTGCATAAGTTGTATTTTGGGAAACTCACTAGGCGTTTATGCTTACAGTTGTTGTGTTACATGTTTCAGGTACCAGCGAGGACCGTGGGAAGGCGCCGGCGTGATCTGTACACACTGATAGGGGATTTATGATCTTTGGATATGTATGATTTGTTTTATGACATGATACATTGGATTTTTATGCTTTATTGTGGATGGAAATACAATTTTAAGAAATGAAAAATTTGTTTTAAAATTTACGTTGTTACATGTAGTAAATCGCTGCAACTGAGTTTCAAGGGTTTCTCCAGGGATAAAATCGAAAAAGTTGAAATTTTGTCTTAACATATCCTGACGACTCTCTTTCATGTTTTCAACTCCCTCGTAGACCTTAAAATCAATTAGAAAAAAACACAACTAGAAGCTAAAATAAAACTTAAAAGTCAAATAAAAAAAATCAAACTTGAAAGTCAAACTGAAAAGTTAAATTTGAAAATTTTAAAAATTAAACGAAAAAGTCAAAGTTTAAAGTCAAAGGTCAAACTTGGAAGTCAAAGTCAAAATTTAAGGTCAAAAGTTAAAAATAAAAGTAAAAAATTAAAATATAATTTTATTTATTAATTTTAACTTAATTTATATTTTTTATTTATTTATTTATTTATTTTTTATTATTATTATTATTATTATTATTATTATTATTATTATTATTATTATTATTATTATTATAATTTTGGATGAAAAAGGAATTTAAAGTTAAAAGAAATTGAGTTTTTGGGTTAAAAGTGTCAAAATTCGAAATTTCCTGCGAAAAAGACGGGTTATACTTTAAATTTCAAAGGAAAGGAACAAGGAATCAGCTAGTTGAGTTGGATAAGGCGCAGGCTTGTTGTTCTGGAGTCTCGGGTTCGAAACCCGGCACTGCACCTTCGCTTCCTTTTTATTGAAGCGCTGAAGTCTGCTTCAGCTGAGCCGAGCCGATTTCTGAGCCGAGCTTAAACGCCGGCCGAAAACCTCCGGCGACCGTGAACCGTTTTCGGCCGTAAACTCTGGCCAAAAACACTGAAACCCTAGCCGCCGGCTGCAAACTCCGACCAGAAACACCGATTTTTCGACTTTGAAGCTCCAAAACTCGATCAAAAACCCCTTTTTATGAAAAACACGAAGAAAAAACCCCCCTTATTTTTGCGAGATCTATCCAAAAACGCAAAAATATTTCTAAAATAAGATCAAATAATGCCCCAAATCTAACAAAATTGACTGATACAACTTGGCTCTGATACCAATTATAAAGTCCAAAAATCGGATCTACTAATGATCAAAGACAAATAGCAACCACACAATACGAAATAATAAGCAAAGAAAGAACAAACCAAGCTTGCATACGCTTTATAGCCTTAAAACGTTTGATATAACTTGGTGGAACTCGAAAATACGAAAGGCATCAACAACACACAATAGTTCTTCTGTCTCTCTGGCCGTAAACTCTCTAGGGTTCATCAATCCCTACTCCTCACCCTAACACCTCTATTTATACTTGGAATATGGGTTGGATAACACATGAGCCGTAAATGAGTTTACGGCCGTAAGGTGTTTACGGCCGTAAACTAGACCATAAATTCACAAATATTACAGAAAAATACAACTGCCTAGAAAAGTAAAGTATAAACCATATTTTGACCCAACACTTGCCATCTGCATCGGACCAAAGTCCGGAAACTGCATCGGACCGGAGTCCGGAACTAACCAGGGCCTTTCCCTCTACATCGGACCGAAGTCCAGAACTAACTGCATCAGACCGAAGTCCGGAACTGATTGGGACCTTGTCCCCTGCATCGGACCGAAGTCCGGAACTGACTGAACATAACATAGCATAAACATATCAACTAACATGAATACATATATTGCATACTGCATCAGAACAGAGTCCGGAACACATAACACAAAACATGCTTGAATCACAAAGACATCAAGCACCCTAACTACTGCATCGAACCGAGGTCCGGAACTAACTGAACATAGCATAACATAATCATAGCATATAACATGAACACATATACTGCATACTGCATCGAACCATAGTCTGGAACACATAGCTAATACCATCTCTGTATCACAAAGACACCAAGCATACTGAACTACTGCATCAGACTGAAGTCCGAAACTACTACTAACTAAACGGGTCGGCATTGTGGCCGTAGACCCGTTCCTACTGGAAGGAAACTCACCTCACACTGCTGAAGTCCCGCAGACTCAATCCTACACTGCTGACGTCCCGCAGACTCGACCCCAGCTGCTAGATGACAGATCCCCGATCTGTCAACATCAAAATAACACCCAATTAATAATTGGGTTCTAACACATAACTATAAATACATACTTTGGGTAATTACTACATTACCCCTAGCTTGGCTTACCCAAGCCCAAGGCCCAATCCATAGGCCCAAAGTCAACTAGGGATCAAAGCCCAACATATGACCTAATTTTCCAAATTAGGTCCTAACCTCTACATGGACTTCCCTTAAGGCCCAATTGCTCAGTCCAGTCCAACATGTCTCATTCTAAGGGCGCAATATCATACAACCAACTAGGCCCAACTATGGCCCATCTATGGCCCAATTTTCCAAATTGGGCCCAATCCTTCATATGGGCCTTACCCTAGAGCCCAACTAATTACTCTAGTCCAATTGATTATTCTTGGATGGCCCACACCAAGCCCATGTGAAATTAGGGTTTCACATAAAATGATAACTAAGGTTAAGTGTTTCTCACTTAACCTGTTAAGGGCTTAACCCACTAAGGACTTAATCCATTAAGGACTCAATCCATTAAGTCCATTATTGCTTAGATTAATTTCTGCCAATGATTGTTATTTAATATTTCACTTATTAAATAAGTCTCGTGTGTGTCATGATAAATTCTCAAATATTAGGATTTTCTCAATTAGCCCATTAAGGACTTAATCCATTAATTCCTTTACCCCAGTAGATAAATGGCATTGAATAATTTGGGCTTAATTCACAATCGAATCCCAATGGCCCACAAGTGGGCCCAATAAGTCTAAGGCCCAATACTCATAATTAGGCTTTTCCACCCAAATATGGCCCAATAAGCCCAAAACTAATCTCTAGGCCCATTAGGGTTTGCTAGCGGGGCACCACCCACTACCACCTCGGGTAGTGGTGGTCGATGGTGGCTCATGGCGGCGGCGGCCACCATACGGTGGTGGTTATTATTATTTTTATTATTCAATTTGCTAATTACAATTACAGGGCTTTATTCCAAAATACACACACTCACTAACACACACACACTAACTAATACACACACACCCAACCACACCATGGTGGCCGACGGTGGCGCTTGGTGGCAGCCACCACCTCATGGTGGTGGCAGTGGCTTCCTAGCTATTTCCGGCTAGACTAAACACCCAAACACCACTAAACTGCAATAAACACACACACATACGATTTCTGTTGTAACCGAACTCAGCCACCCCTTGGTGGCGCCCAACGGCGGCAGCAGCACTAGGAAAACACAGCAGCAGAGGTTGCGATGTTAGCCACCACCTCATGGTGGTGGTGGTGGTGGTCTTCTTTGGTCCTCAGCCGAGCAAACGAACTCACACACTCGCAAGCACGACCTAGACACCGAACTACTCCCAACTCAACCACCTTAGCGGCAGTCACCCACCCGGTGGTGCTCATCGAACGGCCGCAACATTGCTCTAGACCCACAACAGCAATGTGAGAGTTTCTAAGGTGGCATCTGAACAGAAGAAGAAGAGGGAATGGTGGCTATTGGAGGGAAGTCGACGAAACAGTGGCGGATGGAACGGTAGAAGGAGGTGACTCCTTGTCTTCGTCCACAGCGACTAACCGTGGCCAAAAATGACGACGGAAATGGATCGCAAGTGGCTTCCTTGGGCGGCAACGACGTTGGCATGAAGTCGACGGTCGATTGGCAGCCATGAGTGACTGGAGGGTGGAGGAAACGGGTGGTGGCGGCTGAAGGGGGGGGGGGTGCTAACCGGCGGCTGCTACAACAAGATTGGGTTAGGGTTCTCATATGACTTATATACCCGGCTCCACATACATCTTTCCCATATTTATAGTTCTAGTCCCTCCCCTTAGAATCTTTTCAAACCAATGCCCCTAATTTACCTTTTCTACCCCAGTTTCAGAATTTCCTTACAATTAAAATCCGGAATTTACCAATTAGTCCATGCCTTCATAAATACTTACAAAACTAATCTGAAACTTACACTTTGAACTCCTGACTTTTAAAATTCTTTACAATTTAGTCCGAGACTTTCATTTATTAATTTATTTAAATAAACGGGTGTTACATGTTTTGTTACTCTAATGTTGTTTTTTTAAGTTTAAAAACATTTTTTGATGTCTCAAGTATTGTCTCACAGTTCTCCAAGTTATTATCACAAAAACAATTTTAACACAAATGTGTCCAAACAATCATATAATTTTCCCTAGACTCTACTAGGACTTCTTCCACGTGTATCTTCAATCATTAATTCTGCTTCAACTCGGTTGGTGATGGAAATGTCAGACGATGGGATAACTTCATGGACTATACCAAAAATCTTTCTTTGTACTGATCGAACATGTACTTCTCCCGTACTAGACGTATTATTTATTAGACGCATTCTAAAGGCAAGATATCACTCTTACGATATCTTTCGAGAGGTATCATTCACTATCGTAAGTCTTCTCATTTCCTCATTTACTCAATTCACTACCAGTCTTCACCATGATGTTCTGCACACCAGAGCAATCGTTTGGTGTATCGAGACGAGAACAAAGATAAAGGAAGATTTAGACGCGTATCCCTCCTTATTACCTCGAAAAATTATATGCCAGTTCTAATATCGTAATTAAATGTTTAGAAATTTGAACACATAAAATTTCCAGATCCGGTCGGCAACAGACCATAGATCCGATCAAACGATAGCATAAAGCTTCCCAAATCATTTAGCACATAAAAACATTTTAGGCATCTTTCCTAATTAAGCTAGTGCTTGTGTCTATTCAGGTGTACTTCCTAAAATATATTAGACACACTCCTCACGATCATCGCTTAGCATTCTAAGTTTAAGTCTAGAAATAAATCATTATTCCTAGTTCGCTTAAACTAATGCTCTGATACCAACTATGACATCCCCAATTTTCACGGCCAGAAAAGACCGATTTTGTTTATGCTTTATAAAAATCAGAGTACTTCATTTCATAAAAATGTTGCGGAATTTGTTTCCAGAAAAACACGATAAATACGTTATCAAAACATTTTCAAAGAAACGTATTTTATTCATTTTAAAATGTTTGGGATGTCATCGTCAATACAAAAACATAAGCATAAACGAAACTTACATTTATTTACACTAGTGATCTACATCTCTTTAATCTCTCAGTGTAATGTGACTTCGTATCAACACCCGTGATATAAATAAACTGAGTGGGTCAGGTTGGGAAACCTGGTGAGTACATAGGGTTTTCAACCCACAATATTATAATTATTATGTTTAAACAATCAAACAATCAACCCAATTACCCATCCCCATTATCTTCTCTACTCTTAAGGATTTAACCTAAGAGTCATCTATCCTGCATTCGTTTATTCCGAAGTCCCTTACTTCCAGGGTTATAGGACTGGCACTAAGTCCATAGCTGCCAATGTTCGTTCTTCCATAGCTGCTATAGTCTATTCATCGGGTACTAAATCCATAGCTACTAGTGTTTATCTAATAGGTACTAAGTCCATAGCTACCAATTACCAACAGGTACTAAATCCATAGCTACCTGTGTTTGTCCAATAGGCACTAAGTCTATAGCTGCCGATGTTTATTAGGCACTAAGTCCATAGCTGCCAATGTTTACTCACATCATCTTTTATCTCTCATCGTTCATCTACCCATGTCATACCCAACATATTCGTATATATAAAATACGTATACAGTTTAAATCCTTTAAAACATGCATAAAACGTTCATCCAACATAGACAGCAAGTACTTCAAATAATATGCACACTTAGCATGTAATTTATATAAAATACTTCATATCTATGTGTAAGATGAAAGTAACTATGCACTCACCTGAAAGGTGGTGAGTCGGCACTCGGACAGCACTTCGTTACTCTTAAAACAATTATCCCTTGATGAAACCTAGTATCATGACCACTAGAGTTTAGTCTAACGCTTGACGAGACTAATTTAATAGTCTAGCTATTATTACTATTATATAAGCATTAAATAACACTCAATATAACTCATAATAATAGCCCAAATAATTATTTTAAGGTCCTAATAATGTTACTATAATTAAATAAAATCTATATTAAATATAGTATAGGCGTAGCTCACTTACAGCGGGTTTTTATTAAAAATCGGGCTTCGCTGGAGCAGCGTTTCAGAGCCGAAAGCTTTTCTTCTCGGAGCCGTCGGGCGCTCCGGGGCTTTCTTCTCGTGATATGGAGGTTCCCTAGACTTGGGAGGGGTTTAGGGAGGTTAGAGAGAAGTTAGAGAGAGAATGAAAGGTTTGAAGGTGTGAGGAAATTATGAAGAGTTCATATCTTATTTATAGGAATTGTATAGTAAAGTAGTCTCCAAGCTTCGTCCGTAAATTTTGCATACGAGCTCTGTTTTTGTCTGTCTTTTTACCGTTGAGTTCCTATTAATGAGATATTCAACTTTCATTTAGACCTCGTTGGCTAATTCTCATTCTATCTCGGATTTACAAAACTGTATCGAATTCGTTGCGCTCGAAAAGTAGAGACTAAGCTTCGTCCATAACTTTCGCATACGAGCTCCATTTTTGTCTGTCTTTTTACCGTTAAGCTCCTATTAACGAGATCTTCAACTCTCATTTAGACCTCGTTGGCTAATTCTCATTCTATCTCGGATTTACAAAACTGTATCGAATTCGTCGCGCTCGAAAAGTAGGGACTAAGCTTCGTCCATAACTTTCGCATATGAGCTCTATTATCGACGTTCTTTATATCCACGCATTGGTATTTACGAGTACTACAACTTTCATTTAGATCCCGTCGGCTAATTCTCACTCTATCTCACATTTACAAAACTGTATCGAATTCACAACGCTCGAAGAATAGGCACTAAGCTTCGTCCATATCTTTCTCATACGAGCTCCGTTTTTTACTGTCTTTTTATCGTTTAACTCCTATTAATGATATCTTCATTTATCGTTTAGATTATTTTGGCTAAAAATCGACCGATCTAAAATTCAGATTTCGGGTTGTGCACTGCTATGCTAAATCTTAGAAAAATCACAACTTCCTCATACTGCATGTTTTGACTTCCAGAATAATTACTTTATTCAAACTCTCCACAGTCAGTCATACTTTGGAAGTAGGTATGAATCAAGACTGTTATGAATTGGGTTTGTATATGTCTAAGGTGTTAGACCTAGCAAAAGTTGCTACAACATTCATGAGTGCTCATAAGTTCTAAGTATTGGATTAAACCCACGCTTACTTGTATCACTTCATGGAATTTATCTCGAGTGATCGTGAGACAGTAATATCATATAAGTCTTCAAACCTAGAGATATAAGTTTTTGACTATGAGTTGGTTGTGCATTGATTGTACGCAAATGCATTAGTAACTTGATGTTATAAAACGTGCCTTTGTGTATGATTCAACAAGTAGTAGTGACAATCATATGAGTCGAATTTTATTTGTTCCTTTTAATCCTTGGAGGATTAGAAGCGATATATGGTCCCCTCAATGATTTTGTTTTGAACTATGTACCGGGACTGCTCAGAACCAAATTGATGTATTCAGTTTAGTTCTATGTCAAACAAATCAGAAATCCGGAAACAAACTGCTGGACAATAAGTACGACGTTGTTCCATGTATTTGTCCGACTGATATCTTGAGAACAGAGGATTATATGATCACTTATCTAAAATGGCACTTCATAGTTCAATAGAGTTTTAAGAGCTACGATTGCAGGTCGATTCCTGAAGTCACACTTGCAACTATAGTTATCAAACTTATCCAAGTGGGAGACTATTGGATAAGGTGTCTAAGTCCGTAACTATATTTGGTGTGTACTTGACCCGACCCGACATGATCCATTTGGGTTGCATTTCACCGAAACAATTTGTATGGATAATCTTTTGAGAATAGTATATTTATGATTTATTAATATATTATAAGTTATAATATATTAACATGATATCATATTATTTAATTAGTATTGATCAAGAATTAATTTAGTGATCAAAAGAAACTAATTGAATATGGACTCTTATATATATAGAATGGGCCAAAGTTCATTTAGGATGGGCTAAGCTTGCATTGATAGTCCATGGGATTTTTAACCCATGGATCCTATGGAGATGAAAGGTCATGGGTATTAGGGTTTACATGGATGTAACCCTAATCCACCATACTATATAAAGAGGTCTTTGGCACATGAAATGGCACTAGTGTGTTTGAGAACAAGGGTGGGCCGATTTTTAGTGTGCTTCATATTCTCTCAAAGTCTTCCAAGTTGTTTTGGTGATTTGTGATTCCACTTGAGGCATTCACATTATTGGTGCTAGGCTCTTGAAGATCCAAGCAACCAACCACAAGAAAAGGTAAGTCATTCTTCTAGTTTTTATATTACAAGTACCCCATAATATGCTGGTTAGGATGAGAACCTTGGATAAATCAAATTTGCATGTATAATAGAGAAAACATAGATCCAAGGTTTCTAGGGTTGCATGTACACCATAGGAGTATTAGAATGCTCAAAACCTTTCATCAAATGCGGCAAAAAGGGACATTGCAACCAAGACTCTAAGTAGACAGCACATGGAGTGCGTATCTATTTCCATTCCAACCAGATAGGTCACATCAATGCCAACTGTCCTCTTCTAAATCCAATAAGCACAATACAAGCTCCAACACCTTCAGCTTTAAGGATAACTGATGGACAACATGGCAGAGTTGAAGCCCCAAGAGCCAAAGGATGAGCCTTTCAACTCATGGCGGAGAAAGAAAGGGAAGCATCAAAGTTCGTAGATGGTTGTTCGTCTGATCGAGGAAAAGCCCTGAAATGAATATGATTGCGTCGGAGAAATTAATAGTACTTTTAGAATTTAGCTAGAACCTTATGTAATAAGTATGTAACGATGAAGTTATTATAAAGATGGAATGTTAACTTTACGTTATTATTAGTATCAGGTTAGTACATTTTAAGACAACATTATGCTTGTCACGATTTTATCATATTTTGATCATGCTATGAGAATGTCACTTGTATTGGGCACAAGTAGTAATACTGCAATAGGAATATTGAAGGTCATTAGATAAGACAAAAATGAGTTTCTTCAAAGTCAAAGGAAGATACATATTGCATAGACAAAGCCAGCTTGGGCTTTGATTAGTGACAAGTAGCAACATATAATTGGTTGAACCTAAGTGGGGTAGAACCGACCCATAGGACATATGTATGAAAAGAAGTCGACTTTCAGTTTCTACGTCGAGGACTAGGAGGGTGCAACACAAGTAGATAGAAGTGGTTCATTTAGGTTTAGTTATTCGGGGTAAAAGAATAAGGAAGTCTTCAGCTAAAATTACCCATAGGCTATGAGTTTCTTTGCTTTAAAATAAAGACTGGTCTTTCCTCCTAAGTGTCTGATAGGATTAGGTATTAACTTAATTCCGAGGTGCAACTCCTATAGCCAAGAGAAACCGATAGTTTCGTACCCTCAAGGACATGAGATTTATCCTTGAAACATAAGAGTCGCTAGACAAGATATCTAGTAGGTTGCTTAGTTCGCCAACAAAAACAATCAAGGATTTAGATGAGGAAGTACCCCCCACGGTTTAGAGGATGCATAAATCCGTTATGGTCGAGGAAGGACGATGACAAGAACGGTCAAGCATCAAAAGCCCAGTAGTCAACTAGCATTACGGCATGTCATGAATAGGTATATAAACAAATTAATCGAGTAATAGTCATAACTTGATATAGTTGATGTAGTTAGAGTCCTATGAGAAGGTTAATGGTGACCTAGTGTCCATTATAATCTAGAAGGGTGAGAGATAAGCAAGCCTTATAATGAGTCCATCACCAATATTAGAGTATTGGTTCTAGAATTTTAAAGTTAACAAACTCTTTGTAGTAGTTTTGGTTAAAATTTAGGATGATGGAACCCTACAACTAAGTAGACAACCCATTAGCAATCTAGGTTCGTGTGAGTTTTAAGGTATATGCCAAATTCTTTTAGAGACATTCCAAAATAGCATATTCTTCTAGGATGTCATAGATGACTTGTAGTGGTTAAGTCACTTCATTACAGCTCCACTATGTCCACATTTTACGCCTGAAGGCGATTGTCCGTCGTAGAAGATAAGATTCTGGAAGTCTAGACCGACGAATTTACAATTTGGAAGTCTTCGCGAGGAGTTCATAAGTACGTCCAAGGTAGAAAACGAAGTTCTATGAGAAATGTCGAAGCAGAAGCATAGATTAAATCATGAATGATCTCGATAACTCAAATAAGATAACTTCTAGGTGTGCTAGGAGCAGGATTTCAGGGACAAAATCTTTGTAAATAGGGGAGAGTTGTAACACCCCACTTTTACAGTTAATTAGGATTCAATATAAGCCGTTGTTTATAAAATTCAAAGTATAGATAAAACACTCTTTGGCCTAAGTAATTGTCATAAACATGTAGGAGACATTGATATGATGTGTATATATATATATATATATATATATATATATGTGTGTGTGTGTGTATATATATATATATATATATATATATATATATATATATATATATATATATATATAGCGAGTCGACCGCTTGCTCCTCCAAGAGACGTGATGATGTGGCAAGATACGGACATGATATGTAGCACCATAAGAGATTGACATGTAACACCTTCTAGAAGAAGGATGTGTGGGCTTATCAGATCATGACAGGTGGCGGAAGAAGGGTGGAGCCAACAAGGACCAAGTGCACAGCGCACCTCTTTGCCTTGCATGACGTACTTCCCTCCACCCTATAAATTGATGGGTTTTATGTACTCAAAAATTCCTATGGTGCACATACAACCCTGATGCTTTGGATCTAAGTTTTCTCTAATTATACTTGCAACATTGTTTTCCAAAGCATAAAGCCTAAAGTAGCATGCAAGGTAACAATTTAAATCATAAAAACAGTTAGATGAGTACCTTGTGTAGTAGCTTGCTTGTCTTTGACCTTTAGGAGCCTATCACTTCAAATGTGATGCCTCAAATGTCTTATAACAAACCAAGAACAAAAGAATGGACTTGAGAGAGAGGCTTGGGAGCTCAAAATCGGCTAGTAACTCTTAGTGTGCATGGGGGTGCCGATTTAAGGTATTAGGATCTTCTTATATAGCTTAGGATTACAACCATGCAAACCTTAATGACTCTTCATATTTCTTAGTCTTTTGGGCTAAACCTTTTATGGACTTTCACATAGGTTTAGTCCAACTCTAATCAACATGATTCATGAGCCCAAATAAGAAGTCTTACTGATTTACTTAATCAGTCCCTATAACTTTAATTAGTTTCTTTTGATCACTAAATTAATACCAAATTAATTCTTGATCAATACTAAATAATGTGATTCCTCAATTAATATATTATACTTATAATATATTAATAAATCACAACAACCTCTTTCTCAAGTATCCATCCTATCAAATTTTTCCAGAATGTTACAACCCAAATGGACCATGCTATTATCGAGTCAAGTACATACCAATTATAGTTATGAGTTTAGATACCTAATCCAACATAAATATCCCTTCAAAAATCCCTCTTTCAAAAGAAAGCGGGAATGACAAAAGAAAATCTTGAAGCAATGATAAAAGAAAATCTTGAAGCAATGATAATGTAATAGTGGATCAATATGAACTTTTCAATGAAAGAAGACTAGAGAAATACATGAGATCAAAGATATCTAGACCGAAAGATTTTATTTCGGCTTAGTTTTGTGATAGTAATGTTTTTGTGGGCGGATTTTTGGTGTCAATTTCATAATGTGCAATCACACAAACCGAAGAACAAATTATATGTGACCCACACAATATGAAAATATCAATTTTGAGTAAGTAGCAATCATTTTTAAGTTTTGTGCGATCACATGGAAGTTTGAAAAAATGATTGTGCAACCATACATTTCACTTGAGGCGTTAAGGTCATTTAATGTTGTGTATTTTTTCCTAGAGTTTTATTCTCACTTCTTGGATGACTGAAGACAAGAAGGCTTTTAAGTTTTAGGAAGAATGATTGGAACTTCCTGGAAGCATATTTTTGCTAGCGTTTTCTCCATTCTCATCTTTGAAAGCTCTATCTTGGATGTTTGGTACAGTTAACTTTTACTCTTTTATCTTAGTCATGTGTTGTTAAGATTTTAATTAGTCAACATTATACGATTCATGAACATTTAGTTTAACTTTGAAAGGCTTATGAACTTGTGGTTCTCCATCTATGAAGGCAACTTCTACTTAAATTTCTAAGTTATTCTTGTGTTTTTATTCAAGAGTTTCAGTATTTGAATGATATTAGTTAGTTGTTTTTTTATTACATAATAGATCCACAAAAAAAATTTAGTAACAAATAGTTTTGATGTATGTTTTCATCTCATTTCTAAATCATAAAGTTGTGTTCTCCAAAATAGAAGTGTAAGCTTTTGACTCATTTTAGATTTGATGATTCTTAAACCATTTCATGAATCAAATGTTTATTTGATTCATGACTTTGATTAAAAAGGTATATTATGAATTTCTATAGCAACCATACTTCTTATAAAAAATCTAGACGACTCAAGATTTTGAGTTACTATAGCCAAATTAGATTTAATTACATGTATTGCACCACAATTCTTAAAGATAAGTTAGCTAATCATTTATGTGATAAAATTTCAATGTTGATTATCTACACATTATTGAATCACACCATTTACACATTATTGAATCACATCATTTGTTATTTACTTGCACCAATTACTTTTTTTTTTCAAATTAAAAACCCCTCTTTTTATTTAATTGCCGTCATAAAATATTTTTAAAAATAGGTTATGTATATTAACAAATTGAGCCACTCTTTGTGGATTCAATCCCTATTACCACTATGAACTATAACGTGTGTTAAAGTACAAGATTATTTATTTGCGGGCCTTTGATAACGCTTATTTTATACATATATTTCAGCGTTATCTTAGTATTCTATGTTATAATATTATATTATTTATAATAAATGGTGCTTAATATGTTTGAATATGTTATTTTGTAAATAAATCACCTTGCTGGATAAAAAGGAGTTCAAATATAGCTAGAAAGTGGACCGGAGAAACATTAATCGAAAATAAGCTGACAATGTTCCTAGCATCGCGTCGAGAAGGCCTACGCGCCGTGTAGCATGAAGACAGAGATAATTTCGGGTTTAAATTTCCTACATGCCTCATAATGATTGCGGACTTAAAACTCTATAAATAGCATCATATCTTTAACCTAAAGGGATATTCCAAATTTTATACAACCTTGGTCAACAATAAAAAAAACCCCATAGCCATTGTTTTAAGATTCTAGAAGGCAGCCAGAAGGACGTTGAGATGAATGGAGTGAAGGTCTGAAAGATTAGAGAACCTATTCATGCCAAGAATCAATTGGTTTGCTGTCCCGACCATGTTTAGTATTATGATTTGTCTTCCTATTATATTTGTTTTTATGATTTTATGATTAAAAACCACCCTTTTACTTTGTGTTTAGATTAGATGAATCGATGAATTTAATGGTTATTTGTTCTACGAATATTTTGAGTTATTCAATATTTTATGTTTGTTTTATCAACCATCTTATGTGTTAAAGTAGTGATTTTTATTACCTATTTTTGAGTTAGTAGAATTTAGAAAACCAATATGGTTTTGTTAGCTTAAATCATAGTTGTTTTATGAGCATTCAAAAAATTTGACTAATGTTTTGACCAAAACCTAGGGTTTGGTAGTAAACATGCAACACCCCATTTTCGCCTTATAATATAATCAACTAGTTACATAAATAGACATTTATGATAGAGGACTATTTAAGATAAATTGTCTTGATGAAAGTCGTAGTAAACGCAAAACCGAGAGCGCGGGTATAGAGAACATCCAAATATGGCTTCATAAGAGGAAGTTATGATTTTTAGAAGTTTCAGCGTAACATTGCGCGACACAGAAATAAACAAATAATATATAAACACATAACACATATTTTATAGAGAATACTTCGTATCTATATGTTAGAAGAAAATGAATATACACTCACTTGATAAGACGACGCTCGGACAACACTACTGCTCTTAAAGTAATATTCTTTGATGAAACTAGGATGTTCTCTCAAAAACCGGGCTTCATGTGGGCAAAGTTTCGGCTCGAAAACTCTTTTTCTCGGGATCTTCGGGGCTTCTGGACTTGCTTCGGGGCTTCGGGATGATATCGGGACTTCGGGGGTATTTCTTGCAAAGTAGAAGAAAGTTTAAGGGGGGGGGGGGGAGGATGGAAAAATAGCAACCATAAATGGCTGGCCTCACATCCTATTTATAGGAGGAGTCTGGCTTTCGGTACGCAGGGCGTTCCTCTGAGGGACGCAGTGCGTTCCAGAAGGCTGGATGTTCCTTCAGAAGCAGCGCGTAAGAGCAGGGCGAGGTTCTCTGTCCGATGCCATCTTGTGTCAGCTACGACGTGGCTCATCCGAGGCCGAGCAAAACGAACGTGGGGCGTTCCCCTTCTGAACGCGGGGCGTTCCACCTTCGGATAAGCTTCGAATTTTTTTTATTTATTTTAATTTAAAATTTTCAAAAATTCATGTCTTTTGCATACGAGCTCCGTTTTTGACGTTCTTTATATCCACGCGTAGGTGAGACTAGGCTCTACAACTTTCCTTTAGACTCCGTCGGCTAATTTTGACTTTATTTTTATTATATTATTTTTAGTAGGCTGGGACAGAAAAAGTCCGTTATAAATTCATAACTTCTTCATCCGACGTCAGTTTTCGTCTGTCTTTTTACTGTTGCAATACTAATAACGAGATCTTCGATTTTCGTTTAAATTGTCTCGGCTAGAAATCACTCGATCTCATATTCGAACTTTGGGCTGCATACTGCTAAGTCGAACCTTTGGAAAATCATAACTTCCTCATACGAAGTTAGATTTAGACGTTCTTTTCATGCATGCTCTCGGTTTAACGTATTTTACGACTTTCGTTTGGATCGCTTAGGCTAAAAATCGCTCTATCATAAATTCACTATTTACATCACGCAGTGTCGTACCGGTTCTGTCGCGAAACTTCGACAAATCATAACTTCTTCGCTATAACTCGGATTTCGGCATTCTTTAAATATCCGGAATCCTTGTCACGACCACTACCTCTTTATGTATAGATATTCGACTGATCTAATATTTTATTTTATCATTCATATTTATTTTTAATTCATTTAAGTCACACAATTAAGCATAAAACACATAATACTCAAATAATACATATTTATTATATCAAAACAGTTTACAAAGGTTAACCTAGACTATTACATCATCATTAATACCTAGAAAAGAAACACGGGCGTTACAATTCTCTCCCCCTTAGGATGATTCCGTCCCCGGAATCATACATCAACAAACAAATGCGGATAGCGACTCATCTTGTCACTCTCCGTTTCCCAGGTGAGATTTGGCCCATTCGCATGTTTCCAACGGACAAGAACTAATTCGACCCTCTTGCGTCGCAACTTCTTAGTCTTACGGTCAACGATTGCCTCTGGTTCTTCAATTAACCTTTTGTTTTCATCAATCCTTAAATCATAAATTGGAATTATGTCGGGAACTTCTCCCGTGAACTTCCTCAAATAACACACATGGAAAGTGTTATGAATACCATTCAGTTCTTCCAGTAATTCGAGCTTGTAAGCTTGGTTCCCAATCCTCTGAAGAACTTTAAATGGTCCAATAAACCTTGGACTTAATTTTCCCTTTTTACCAAACCTTAAAAGTCCTTTCCGCGGTGAGAGTTTAAGCGAAACCGAATCCCCAACTTCAAATGTCATCGGTCTTCGCTTTTTGTCAGCATAGCTCTTTTGACTATCTTGAGCCGCTAACATTCTCTCCCTAATTATTTTTAGCTTTTCAGCAGTCTGATGGACTATCTCGGTTCCCATAAACTGCTTTTCCCTAGACTCAAGCCAACAAGACGGCGTACGACACTTCTGTCCGTACAAAGCTTGATAAGGTGTCATCTTAATGCTCGAGTGGAAACTATTATTCTAGGAAAATTCTACTAAAGGTAAATGTTCATCCCAATTACCTTGGAATTCCAGGGTACATGCTCTCAGCATATCTTTAAGTGTTTGTATCGTTCGTTCGCTCTGACCATTAGTCTGTGGATGGTAAGTTGTACTCAAACACAACTTGGTACCCAATTCCTCTTGTAGACTTTTCCAAAACCTTGAGGTGAAACGGTTGTCACGATCTGATACAATCGTTAATGGAACACCGTGAAGCATCACAATTTCCTTCATGTAAGAATTCGCAAGCTTATCCATAGACCATTTCTGATTGGCTGCTGTGAAGTGCGCACTCTTAGTGAAGCGATCAACGACCATCCAAATCATGTCGTGACCGTTTTGTTTCTGGGCAGTTTAGTGACAAAATCCATAGCAATGTCTTCCCATTTACCCATAGGTATAGGTAAAGGTTCTAAACTCCCATATGGGTTCTGATGTTGTGCCTTAACTCTAGCACATGTCACACACCCGGCCACATACTTTGCAATATCGAGCTTCATCGTCGGCCACCAGTAATAGGGTTTTAGGTCCCTATACATTTATTGCTGCCAGGATGAATTGAGTACATGGTTTTGTGAGCTTCTTCTATCAGAAGTTCTATTATTCCTCTTGTCTTAGGTACCCAAATCCGATCTTGGAATACCTTCAGCCCTTGACTGTTGATACCGAACACTAACATTTTACCCAAACATTCTTCCTTTCGGTCATTCTTCTCTAAAGCTTCTTCTTGAGCTTTCTTTATACTCTCCACAATTGTCGAGACAACTTCTATTCTCAACGCTCTTGGCCTTTTTTCTTTCAAGATTGACTTTCCGACTAAGAGCATCGACAACAACATTGGCTTTACCGGGGTGGTAAAGTATCTCACAGTCGTAGTCCTTAAATAACTCTAGCCAACATCTTTGCCTCATATTCAATTCTTTCTGAATAAAGAGATATTGGAGACTCTTATGACCAGTGAAAAGTTTGCACTACGTGCCATAGAGGTAATGTATCCATATCTTTAGAGCGAAAACTACCGCTGCCAACTGTTGTTGAGATGCATACGCAATCACCTTTTCTCTTTGGGTCAGAACACAGCCCAACCCAACACCAGATGCATCGCTATAGACAGTGAAGTCTTCAAATAATCGGTGCCTCACATAGCTTCTTCTTTAGCAACTCGAATGCTTCTTTGTGCTTATCACTCCAAGTATAATTAGCTCCTTTGTGAGTCAAAGTTGTCAATGGAGTAGCGATCGAAGAAAAACCTTGGATAAACCTTCAGTAATATCCGGCTAATCCCAGAAAGCTTCGGATCTCCGTGGGACTTTTTGCTTGCTCCCACTTTATCACAACTTCAATCTTTGCTGGATCAACCATTATCCCTTCTCGGTTGACCACGTAAACCAAGAATTGGACTTATCGAATACAAAAATCACATTTGGAGAACTTTACATACAACTTCTCCTTCTTCAAGACTTCTAACACTTCTCGCAAGTGTCTACCATGCTCCTCTTGACTTTTCGAGTAAATCAGAATGTCATCTATGAACACTATCACAGATTTATCGAGGAATGGTTTACAAACCCTGTTCATCAAATCCATGAATGTTGCTGGCGCATTGGTTAGTCCAATCGACATAACTAAAAACTCGTAATGTCCATATCATGTTCTGAATGCAGTCTTCTGGATATCCTGCTCTCTCACCTTCAGCTGATGATATCCTGACCTTAAGTCGATCTTTGAATAATAGCTTGAGCCTTGTAGTTGATCGAACAGGTCATCAATCCTTGGCAATGGATATCTATTCTTTATCGTTTCCTTATTCAACTCTCTATAATCAATGCAAATTTCATACTCTCGTCCTTTTTCTTTATGAACAACACCGGAGCTCCCCAGGGTGATGAACTAAGTCTAATGAAACCTTTGTCCAATAATTCCTGAAGTTGTGTCATAAGCTCCTTCATCTCTGTTAGCGCTAGTCGGTACGGTGCTTTTGCTATTGGTGTGGTTCCTGGAAACAAGTCGATACGAAATTTACTTGTCGATCAGGCTGTAATTCAGGAAGATCTTTGGGAAATACTACCGGATAATCACACACCATAGGAATGCTCCGCATCTCCTTTTTCTCCTTCTTTGCATCAATCACGAATGCCAAATATGATGCACATCCTTTGGACAAACATTTTCTGGCTTTCATCAGGGAGATGATTCAAGAATTCACTCTGCGTTTGTCCCCGTATACCATAAATAACTCTTTTCCAGGGGGATTTACCCTTACTATCTTCTTTTGGCATAATATCTCGGCATCGTTGGCGCTAAGCCAATCCATTCCCAACACGATGTCGAAACCATTTAGCTAAATAGGCAATAATTCCTCGTGGAACTTATTCCCATTCAAATCAATGAAGATGTTTTTCATGTGATGTCTAACAGGTATAAACTTGCCACTAGCAACTTCGACTAATAAAAGATTATATAGTCTGTCAACAGGCAAAGTTAGTTTTCTACCAAATTCATGCGAAATAAAAGAGTAGTTGGCTCCAGAATCAAACAAAATTTGGGCAAACAATTCGTTTATGAGAAAGGTACCTGAAGCGACATCAGTTTCATCTTTCGCAGCTTCAAGTGTCATCTGAAAGGCTCTCGCCTTCGGTTTTGGTGGAATGTTGGGTTTGGCTGCCTCCTTCTTTTTCGGACAGTCTTTCAAAATGTGCCCTTATTCGTTACATCCAAAGCACATCCTTTTGTTGGACGAACACTCGTTGGCATAATGCCCGATTTTTCCAGATTTGTAGCAAGTCACTTCCTCACTACATTTCCCAGAGTGCGTTTTCTTGCACTTTTCATACCATTTCGCTTTGCCTCTTCCTCCTCCTCCAAACTTCTTCGAATTAGACTTCGAAAATTTAACTTTTTTGTTGGAACCTGAAGTTCCTTCAAACTTTCTCTTTTCGCCAACTTCAACCTTGTTGGCGGTTCTCCCCTTGATCATATCCTCAACAGACTTAGCAGACCAAATAGCTGCCTCTAGAGCAGGTGCTTGACGTACTGGCACCACATACTCCCATGAGAGTCCCTTTGCGTACCGGTTAACTTTTGTCAGCTCGTCTGGGACGATGCGCAAAGAAAACTCTATATTGTCTATGAAGGCATTAGTGTATTCAACAACTTACATGCTGTCTTTCTTCAATGTTAGAAATTTGTTCTCCAACTCTAGCAGATTTTGGGCCGAGCAGAACTTGCGCTTGAATTGCATCAAGAACTCTGCCTAAGTCAGTTGTAGTGGCTCATTAGGGATTAGGGTCTTCCCCATAGTGTTCCACCAACGAACAACGCCACCCCTGAACTGACGTACTGCATATATGGTTTGTAGTTTTCCCTTACAAGCGCATATCATAAAGGCCAGTTCCATTTCTGAGATCCAATCAATAACTCCAATCGGATCTTCCTTTCCAGTGAAGTTCGATGGTTTGCAAGTCAGAAAATCTTTGTACTTGCATCCAAGTCCATCATATCCTCCCTCTTGGTTGTTTTGTCTAACTAACGGGGGGTTGGGTTGACCAACAATCCCACTGAAGTTACCTCCTTCCGACTGCCCTTCATTCAACTCGGGCCGTTCAATCGGCATTGAAAGTTCTTCATGATTCTACTGAAGTAGATGTCTAGTTTCTTCCATTTGACGATCCAACATCATTTGGATCATCGCTTGTACCCCATCCATTGTCATTGGCTTAGGTGCTGCTGCTACAATAGGTACTTGCTCAATCACTGGTGGTTGATTCTTGTTTTCATTTGCGTTTCCAACGCCACTTCTAGTTCTTACCATTTTTTATCTATACACCGAATAAGGTGACTTTAGATCCTCATTCACGATAGTTATTTAAATCATCCATATCACTCCGAAACGTTTACATGCTAGTTCTAATACCGTAGTCATATGCTTAGAATCCTGAACACATAAGGTCTCCAGATCCGATTGGCAACAAACCGTAGATCCGAACAAATAATATCATATATGGCAAACATATAACATTTAGCACATAAAATCATTTTAGGCATCTTTCCTAAAATAAACTAGTGCTCGTGTCTAAAATATAACAGACACTAATCTTGCAATCTTTACTTAGCATTCCAAGTTTAAGTCTAGAAACCCTACAAATTCCTAGTTCGCTTAAACTAATGCTCTGATACCACTATGGCATCCCCAAATTCACGGCCATAAAAACCGATTTAATTTATGCTTTTAAAATAATTCAGAGTAATCCATTGATTAAAAGAGTTGCGGAATTTGTTCCCAAAACAAAATATGATAAAAATTTATCAAAGCATTTCTTAAAGAAATGTAGTTTCATTATATAACAAAATCTCAGGATGTCATCTTCCGATACAGACCAAAAGAATAAACAGTACAGAATACACCTTACAATAGTTATTTACAACTACTAGTCTATAATCCAAAATATCTTGATAAGTCATCCAACCTATGCTCTAGTGCCACTACCTGTAATACAAAGAAAATTAGTAGGTCAGAGTTGGGAGCCTGGTGAGCATATAGGGTTTTCAACCCACAATAAATAATTATATTAATTCCATCAACCAACAATAACCCAATTACCCATTCCCGTTATCCTCGCATTATGTCCCTAAAACAACTATCACAAGGGACCTAGCTTAAGGATTTTCATCGGGGCGACAACACTGCTTTGGGGGTTTCTCAGCAATTTATGTCAAACAAGGCAACCATGTGGGGGATGGAGTACAACAATTGAACACCCAAGTTCAATAACACTTACAGGTGGCGAGCCTGTCATCGTTCCACTGGATTGTCTAGAAGAGTCTGTGGTCGTCATCTAAACTCCGCTAGATGACTAAATCAACAACAACATCGAGGCCTCTCATCATTTTATTTAATCACACATCAACTATCTATCCATGTTTCACCCAACATATTTGTAGATAAAAAACATATACAACGTAAAACGTGTACAAAACATTCATTCAACACTTATCTCAAATAAACAAATAATATATAAACACATAGCATGTATTTTATAGAGAATACTTCGTGTCTATGTGTTAGAAGAAAATGAATATACACTCACTTGATCAGACGATGCTTGGAGAACACTACAGATCTTAAAGTAATATTCTTCGATGAAACCAGGATGTTCTCTCAAAAACCGGGCTTCATGCGGGCAGAGTTTCGGCTCGAAAACTCTTTTTCTCGGGATCTTCGGGGCTTCGGGACATGCTTCGGGGCTTCGTGATGATACCGGGACTTCGGGGATATTTCTTGCAAAGTACAAGAAAGTTTAAGGGGAGAATGATATGTGTATTTTTATATATATTTTTATACATTATATCTTAATATTTTGGCCTTTATTATTCTCTTTTAAACTAAAAAGTACTCATAATGCTTTGAATTATGATTTGCAGCTATTCGTTGTCGATAAAGCACGAAAGAAAAGACTGAAGCGGAAATCGGGCTTAGAAGCTAAAAGAAAGGAAAATGCTGGAGGAGCTATTTATGCCCCACGTAATAAACTTGTACACCAAACGTAATGACTAAATTAGACTTACTCCCAACGTAATATTAGTGTACGCCCCGCGTAATGGCTGGCATCGGATAACTTCAATCGCGTATAAATCTTCACAACGCCCAGCGTAATCCGACTTACGCCCAGCGTACATAAGTCGATTACAAGGGTTATAAAAGTCGATTATCAGCTAACCAGGAGGGGGGATTCGACTTCCAACCTAAATTAGTCGATATTAAACTTCTGTTAAGCCGTTTTGAGGGTCTAGAAGGCGGCCGGAAGGCCGTTAAGCTAACGGGAGCGAAGATCGGAAGGATCGGAGAGCAGATACATGTCGGTAATCATATGGGTTGTTAACATGACCATGTTTAGCATTCCATTGTGTTACTATTCTGTATTTAGTTTCTGATTTCGGTGTAAAAACCTTTTACTTTGCGTTTATGATTGAATGAAACTTTGATTATTAGACTAATTGCTATATTGAATTGTTTGTTTATGTTTAATTTATCTTGCCAAGCTTGTTAAAAGATCCTTACATGTTAATGATAATTATTTTCTGTTAATTGTTAAATAAATTCAGTTGTATGAACATTTGCTTGATTGCTTGTCTCTTATGATTTTGATGACCATCGAGATTATAAGTCTAGGAATAACAAATGTGAAACTAGGATTAACCTTGGAATAAGTAAGTTAATGTGTGAGCCTTGTTAGATGACCATCAACAAGAGGTTAATTGAATGACTAATTTGATTAACTATATTTCCAAGTCTTGCTTGATACAAACTGAACACTAGGAAGCATGTTAGTTTAATCAACTGATCGCTGTTTGAATTGACTTGTTTGCTAAAGGATTAGTTATGGTGAACGCGAATCTAATCAATTTAGGAATCGGTGAACATGAATAAACGAATTTGTGTATGCAGTTATCTATGTTTTTAAGGTATAATTTATCTAAACCAAAGTACCTGAAGAGATTTACTTTCCTGTTAGTTTATCGAAAGTTGTTAATATTGGATTAGTGTCTAAGTCCATAACTATTTTGGTACGTACTTGACCCGATGGTGCATGGTCCTTTTGGGTTGCCTTCACCAAAGCAACTTGATAGGATGAATTATGGAGAGAAAGGATTAAATATGATTTATTAATATATTATGGGAATAATATATTAAAGGAGAAATCATATTGTTTAATTAATATTAGTCAATAATTAATTGGTAATTAGTTTTGTGACTAAAAGAGATTAATTAAACTTAAGGGACTGGAATTGTAATTATAAGATAATTGCAATTTGGGCCATGGATTGTCTTAAATCAAGAGGTGGACGAATTCTTATGGGAAGCCCATAAGGAAATCGTCCAAGGGCTTGATTAAAGGAGTCTATGGGTTGCTTAAGGCTTAAGCAACCAAATTAGGGTTTCCTTGTTAGATAACCCTAATAGCCTCACTATATATAGAACCCTTAAGGCTCAAAAACGTGGGGAACTTTTTTTCTAGGGTTAGAACACATTTTGGGCAGCCTCCATCCTCTCTCCTCTTCATCCTCTTGCTTATGGTGTTTGTGAACCATTAGAGGAGTGACACTTATGACTCTAAGCCTTCCAAAGTCAATTCAAGGAGGAATTGGGATTGTTATTACTACATAACAATCAAGGTAATATCTTAAACCCAATTATATGTTAATATTGATTTCCATATGCTAGAATTAGGGTTTATAGTCTTGGATTCAAAGCATGTACAATAGAGAAACCTAGATCCAAGCATTAGGGTTTGTATGAGCACATAGGATGTTCTTAGGACCAAAACCCATCAGTTAATTGATTATTCGTTTGAGATTTATTAAACTATTTCTTTATTCTTTTCGTGTGACCTGTAACCTATAATCAAATATTTTAAATTAATTCACCACCGTTCCCTGTGATCGACACCCGACTTACCTAAGCTATACTGTAATCTGACTAGGTACACTGCCTATAAGTGCATAGTTAGTCTAGGTTTGTTAGGTTATAAATATTAAAATTAGTGGGTACTTTTGTGCACATCAGGGAAGGATGGAAAATTAGCAACCATAAATGGATGGCCTCGCATCCTATTTATAGGAGGAGTCTGGCCTTCGGTACGCAGGGCATTCCTGCGAGGGACGCAACGTGTTCCGAAACGATGGGCGTTCCTTCGGACGCAACGCGTAGGAGCAGGGCGGGGTCCTCTGTCCGATGCCAGCTTGTGTCAACTACGACGTGGCTCATCCGAGGCCGAGCAAAATGAACGCGAGGTGTTCCCCTTCTGAATGCGGGGCGTTCCCTCTTCAGATAAGCTTCAATTTATTTATTTATTTTTATTTAAAAACTTCAAAAATTCATATCTTTTGCATACGAGCTCCGTTTTTGACGTTCTCTATATCCACGCATAGCTTAGACTATGCTCTAGAACTTTTTTGTAGACTCCGTCGACTAATTTTGAATTTATTTTATTATATTATTTTTAGTAGGCCGGGACAGGAAAAGTCCGTTATAAATTCATAACTTTTTCATCCGACGTCCGTTTTCGTCTGTCTTTTTACCGTTGCAATACTAATAATGAGATCTTCGATTCTCGTTTAGATTGTCTTGGCTAGAAATCACTTGATCTCATATTCGAACTTTGGGCTGCATACTGCTAAGTCGAAACTTCGAAAAATCATAACTTCCTCATACGAAGTCAGATTTAGACGTTCTTTTCATGCATGCTCTTGGTTTAACATATTTTGCGACTTTCGTTTAGATCGCTAAGGCTAAAAATCTCTCTATCGTAAATTCACTATTTACGTCATGTAGTATCGTACCGGTTCTGTCGCGAAACTTCGACAGGTCATAACTTCTTCGTTATAACTCGGATTTTGATATTCTTTAAATATCCGGAATCCTTGTCACGACCACTACCTCTTTATGTATAGATATTGGTCTGATCTAATATTTTATTTTAACGCTCATATTTATTCTTAATTCATTTAAGTCACATAATTAAGCATAAAACACATAATACTCAAATAATACATTTTTATTATTTCAAAACGGTTTACAAAGGTTAATGTAGACTATTACATCATCATTAATGGCTAGCCAAGAAACACGGGCGTTACACATGAGAAAGGCAAGGCTCGAATGTACATACGCGCATTGTGAACATGTTTCCGCATAAAACATGTATACTATGATATATTTTGAATAAATAAAATGAAAATTTTGGGTTGAAAATTGGGACATAACAAGTTGGTGTCAAAGCCCTGGTTTGAGTGTAATGGATGAACACTCGTGTAATTCTATACTCAAACTAAGGATCTGAGTAATGAATAAATTTTTTCATAAAAAAAAAGAGAGAATTATACAAAAGAGAAAAGATGGTGATGTGTACTGTCAGCCAAAGCTCATGAAGGAAAGTGATTCCCAAAATATCCATATTGTTATGATTGGCGATATATAAAATGTTAAAAATGCATGCTAGTATGTAGGCTAGATATCTTTTCAAGAATTGCTAAAAAGAACTGCCTGGTACTTAAGATACCTTATAACCTAGGAATTTGCTTGTTTATTGCTGCTTAGAACCTATATTAATATGGATTAGTTATTTGACAAATATGTTAGGTTGCATGCTCCTAATATTAGATAGTTTTATATTTCTAGATTTGGCGTTACTGTGCAGATCTTTTCTGAGTCTAACTATCGTATTGTCAGATCTTTCAATCGACATACTGTTTAATTTTAGCAGCATGCAATTGTATTCGTCCGATAAATAATTAATATTGGTAGAAGTTATTACCCAGCTAATAGTAGGGTGAAGTAAAAATGAGTATTTGAAGGAGAGTCTAAAAAATTTTAATATATGATTGAAAGCGCATATATTCGTAAGGTAGGGCATCAGTAAAGATGAAAAGTCGTAGTGGAGTCTAGGAAACCTATTATATGTGCTCATGGGACATATACACATATATGTTTAGCAGTCATCGTGTGTAGTATTCGAAGTGACTTGGAAACTACGAGAAAATTTTTGGGACAAGTATGAGCAGGAGTGAAAGGTACTAAGAGTTAGGTAGATAGTGTGGCTAACACTATAAATTCATTTTGCATTATTTTTTTCATTACATACGGTATGTTGTGACTCTAAGATGGGGCCTACGTGGCCATAAAGGATCGAGGTCGAATAAAGTAGATTTGTGTAAGAGAGTTGGTTCTGAGAACTATGTGTGACACAGTACCAAATCTAGTCAGTTAAGAAGGAGACAATTAAGGTGCTCAACAGAAGAATTACAAGCCTTTGTTGAGGCGAAGAAACTAGCAACTAGAGTTGTTACCTGCCTTGATGTGGTTGTACCACATTAGAAAATGAAGGAAGGTGCCTTCTATATAAGTGTTTGAATAGTAGGGACAAGAGACTAGTTCATTATAAATCTTTTATGTCATGCCAAAGAAGGTCGCTAAGATATGATCGTTCAGTCTGATACTGTAACTGTGATAGAAATCGCATCATAAGATGAATGAGAAAGGAACGTGTGTTTCCATTGGAAGTAGCATGTATGACTCAAGAATTAAGACTGAAGGTTCTTTAGAGGATGAAGGAACATGTATAGAATAGGTTCATACCTATTAATTCTCGCTCAGAAGACTAGTAAAACCATTATCGTTGTAATTAGTATAGAAGGCACATACGAGCATCTTCTATGTGCTTCCACCCGAGTACTTTATAAGTGTTAGGAGGATCATTACAAGAATGAAAATTGGAACGCGACAAGATGATTATCTCGGAGAAAAGATATGGATGGAGTAGACCCAACAACGGTCTTTGTTGCTAGTAGTAATACCCATTTATACCATTTAAACATGTGTGTGCGTTAGGACATTTCTAGACAACATTGTGCTTATCACGACCTTATCCTATTTTGGTTGGGCTATGCAAGGAGATCACCACGGTAGGCACAAGTAGTAGTACGTTGAAGGGAATATCGAAGTTCATTGAATATGACAACCAAGAGTTTCTTCAAAATCAAAAGGAGTTATAAACCACGTAGGCAAGGCCAGCTTAGACTTCGGCTATGTTACGAGCAACGATAAATGATGGGTCAAACCAACCCTTAAGAAAAAAGTGCGAAGGATAGTTCGCCTTTTGATTTCGAAGACAAGGTTCAGGGGAGTAGGAACGCGAGTAGGCGGAGGTTGTTATTTTCGATTTTGTTGAGTGGGTAATAAAAGAAGGAAGTCTTAGGTTAGATTACTCATACACTATGAGTTTCTTGCTTCTCAAGGAAATGTTGATCTTTCCTCCCCAATGACTGATAGGATTTAAGAATTGGCCAAATTCCCAGGTACAACTCAGATAACCAAGAGAACCATCTAGGTTCGTACCATCACAAATAAGGAATTGATCCTCGCAACACAGGATCTAGGATTCAATAGGTGGTATATTTTTCCAAAGAGAGCGTCAAGTACTCAAGGGATACACCCGACTTAGAGATTTGATTTCAATCATAGTAAGAATTTAGTTAAACCATGCAAAAGGATTTTAGTAGTAGGATAAACATCAAGGGATAAAGTGTTTTCATAAGTACGATTAGCGACCCATAGGAGGTGACCACTCAAAAAGGACCATGCCCATTAAGCACATGGTAATACTTCAGTGTTATATTAGGTTTTAGATTAGACTACGTGTTTAATTATGTTATTCCTTTAGTTGATAAACGTTAGACCTAATATAAAACTAGGATCAAATTTTAACATTTATAGGTTGACATAGGACGTCGGTTAGACTTTAGCACCCGTATAATATAGATTAAGGACCTCTATATTGATTATAGTCTCAAAAGTTAAAAAGTAAAGATATGTTGTAATAAGTAGATATCAAGGAGGGAGGATGACTAGGTTCCTTTAGGATAGTCAGATAATGGTTGTGAGTCTTTAAGAGCACTGAAAGGTTGACCGCGAGTCTCCATACCCCGTAGGGGGGGGATGATGACAAGAGCGATCTGGAATTTGAAATCCCAATAGTTGGATAAGTGTCACCATGTACCGTGAACGAATTACTCAGACAATAGTTATACCTCGATATGGGTAATGTAGTTAGATCCTGCGAGAGGACTATTAGGCAACCTAGTGTTCATTATAATCCAGTAAGCGGGAAGATAAGAAAGCCTTATTATGAGTCTGTCGCCAATATTAGAGTATTCATTTAAGTGTTTTAACGCCAGTAAACCCGGCTATAGTAGTTCTGGTTAAAATTCAAGATGTTGGAACACCTGAACTAGGTACATAAACAGTTTGGTCGTGTGTGTTTTTAACGATATAACATACACCTTTTTGAGGCATATTCGTGAAAATGGATTCCTTTATGATGTCATAGATAAAATTCCATAGTTAATCACCTCATAACCAGTCGATGGTATCGACATCTTACGTCTGAAGGCGATCGTTAAACGTAGCATGTAAAATTTGGAAGTCCAGACCGACAAATTCCTGGTTTTGGAAGACTTTGCGAGGAGTTCAGAAGTACATCTATGGTAGAAAACGAAGTTATACGACCGAATAGGTACGGAGGGACGAATTCGACGAAACAACATCGGCTAGATCCTGAGTTGATCTCATGAAACCCTAGTAGGATAATATATGAATTATCTTAAGACTTAAGGTGAGATAGACGTAGGATTTCGAGGAAAAAATCTCTTTAAGTGGGAGAGATTTGTAACACCCCATTTTTGTCTTATAGTATAATCGACCGTTAAATAAACGTCTTTTATAGAGGGCTATTTAGGATAAATAGTGTTGATTAAATTCATAGTAAACACAAAATCAAGAGCGTGTGTATAGAGAGCATCCAAATCTGGCTTCATAAGAGAAAATTATGATTTTTAGAAGTTGTAACGTAGCAGTGTGGATCACATAAACTTAAATTACGATTGGCCGATTGTTGGGAAAAACAATCTAAACGATAAAGACAATCGAGAATAGATATTGCATGAGAGAGTTATGATTTTTATAGGGGATTTAATAGCATAAGCTTGTTAAAAATATATCTTTAAAAATAAAGTGAGAATTAGCCGATAGAGTCTAAATGAAAGTTCTACATCTCATCGATAGTTATATGTGGATATAAAGAACATAAACAAAGGGAGCTTGTATGAAGAAGATATGATTTTTTGAAGAATCTGAAAATCCGCAAGCGCAGGTGCGTGCCGACAAGGCGCATGGGGCGTAAAGACAGCCCAAAGTGGCCCACCGGGGTTTTACCACGTGTCACCCTCTGACTAAAGCCACATCACCAGCCCCGATAAGATGCACGACACACTTCTGTGTTGCGCGACACGCACCCTTATTATAAATAGAAGTCTTCGGTCTCTTTCATTTCTCACCCCACCCTCACTCCTAACTCTTTTATCTCTCTCTCTCTATCTCTCTCTCTCTATCTCTCTCTCTATCAAGTCTGGCCCTTTGGGTATTTTTAGGAGTCTGAGAAACTCCATTTTAGTGAAGCTCTGAGGCAGTGGGCTGGGCAAACAGAACTGCTTGGTATCGAAGCCTTACTGGCGATCTTCCTAGTTTTTGCTAGGATCCCTGTAACTTAAGCTACACTTTTAGTGTAACTTATATTTATATTCATAGTCATTGTTATAAATAATATTTAATAGAAATTCCAGTTATAATACTGATTGATCTACATACGGGATAGATGTATAAAATGGTCACGTTGGCTTGGTTGTTGGATTTCAGAAAGGCTATATGCGGAAATGATCCTGCCTCCTAATTTTCCTGACTTGTTGATCCTTATTTGATAGAAATCTCAGTATTCACTGGAATTAATAAAAGATCTGGCTTTGAATACCAGATCTTTGTAGAGATTAAAAAGTGATAGTATTATAGGTTAATACTTGTTAGACACATTACCCGCCAATTGGATCAACAGTGGAATCACCTAGATAGTCGTCAAACGTCAGAGTATCTGTCTAGGTGAGTTATCTCACTACCATGTAGTACAATATATAAACGTCGGAGTAACTATCCATGTGAGTTATCTCACTAGCATGTAGTACAATATATATCCATGTGTGTCAGGATAGAGAATTAGTAGAGTAGAACTGATAAAATAGTGTATATATGATTAAGTGTAAACTGGTAGAGTAGAAAGTATATATGTGCCTATATGATCTTAAGTGTAGTCTCTATGTGTGTAATTGTTTTGATATTAGAATTAGTTAGGTTGATGGTGGAACGAACAATGTACGCGAGCCTATAGACCCGTGTAGATTTGGTTAGGGTTAATGGCAAAACGAACAAAGTAGGGGCGCCTATAGATCCGCATAGATTTAGTTAGGGGTTGATGACAGAACGACCAAAGTATAGTAACATATAAACACGTGTGTTGACAAAATGGAATGTATGTCGTAAGTACACGTATTATTGGCAGATCGTGAGCCATTAAATGTATGTGTGTATATGTATTGTAGTATATGTTATTTTGAGGAACTTAGTATGTCTAGTATTTACCGAGTTGTTTATAAATGTTTTTCTAGAACTTCATTGATTCATGAGAAGGGTAATTCTTTATTGTACATATGTGCATTGTCAACATGTTTCCACATAAAATATGTATACTTTGATATATTTGAAAAAATGAGAATGAAAAAATTGGGTTGAAAATCAGGACGTAACAAAAAAACGTGAACTCTAATGTATATGAGAGCGTTTCTTGACCAACTTATGTTATTTATTAACTTTCATAACTATTGAATTTAATTCCATGATCAAATATTTCATAAACATAATATAATTATAATTGTTTGGATGATTAATTGCATGATTAATGTGTTGATTGTCTTTATGATTATATAAAATTAGTTAATCCGACCGAGATAGATAATTACAATAGGAATTGGTAAATAACGAATAAATAATCATTACACTTTTAGTAAATAACCATGATTTTGAGATGTAATCAACTTTAAATCAAACTACCTAAAGTGAATCGCTTCTACTCGTTTTACCTTGTTAGTTTAGTTGGAATCGAGTTTTTACAATAAAAAATTCATTTTATCATGTACGTTTATCTAGTATAACCTATAGTAAAAAAAATATATAATATTAATTCATACTAGTTCCCCAGAGTTCGAAACCTTTTCGTATCAAAAGTATATTGTACACGATTAGGTCCACATCTTGTAATGTGTATTAGTTTAGCCACGATAAATTATGATTTTATAAATTTAAAACCTAATAATATTTTTACATATAAAGATACACATCAACCTTATCAACCACTAATCATGTGTAGACTTCAATTGTTTTTTGTTATTTTGCTCCAACAACTTTCCCACAAATGATGTACATCCTTCCAATAAATTCATGATTTTTATGTCATTACAAGAGAAAATTGCAAAAAACACATTTTTCATAATAGTTCAAATTCAACACTATGTTAACTTTTTTAATTAAGTCATTACATTTTATTTATTTTACAAAATTTGGCACCCAGAAAGCAATGTAAATGTGTCACATTAACATCCCATATCAATGTCACGTCATTAAAGACTGACACGTTATTATGCCACGCCAATTGGCAACCAGATTGACTGCTCAACGGTCAACATTTGAAACAAACTGAAAAACGTAATGCCAAAATCAAACTTTTGTTAAGACTTAGTATTTTAGTTGTAAAAAAAATAACACGGTTTCAAAATTGATTTTTTTATGAAAACTTTATATGTTTTATACAATTTGCCCTTTAATTTATATTTGAAATCCCTCAACATTTTAGTTTTTTTTTTTCTCTAAGCGTCTCTCATAACTTACAAGTCTTTTTTTTTGGTGGAGAAAACAATATAAGGAGCAAATTGAAAAAATAAAAAATACAAGGTTTTTTCAGGCAAAAAATAAGTTGTAGTTTTAGTTAGAAAAAAAACAATGTATAAGGTCTTTTATATTAACTCTATATATAAAAAGCAAAAAGAAAAAAAAACAATATATACTGGTTTTATGTCGTTTTATATATGTTTTATTGAATAAACTTGTCAAAAAATAAACTAATTATTATATATTTTTGGATCTATTGAAAATTAAATTAATAAGCATGTAATGTTTTCTTTTTAAATTATATTTTAAGAAATTATATGTTTTGCTAATTTTTGATGATGAAATGAATGAAAGTAAACATAAAAACAAAAAAAATAAAGAAAAGGAATAAACCAAAACAAGAGAAATCGACACCGAAAACCGATAGTTTTGTATTTTCAAAGTCGAAAATCAAAATTTTCGGTTCTGTTTTTGTTTTAGTAAAAAAAAACTTAACCATTCTCACATTTACTAGTCAGCAAAATAGGTTCCAGGTTCATAATTAAGTTGAATTATGAAACAATATATTTTTCTTAGAAAAAGTATTTTTCGAAATTTTTTATATGTTTGTTTATATTATTTATAATTTGAATTGCTTTTCTAAATTTTTTTTTTAACAATAGTTAACAGTAGATAATAAAAATAAATATAAATTAATTATAAAAATAAACGATACTAATAATAATTGTTTCTAATTTATACTTAATTTTATTAAAAATTTATATAAATTAATTAACTATAACATTAGTTAATAATAATAATAAATTTAAATTATATATAGTTTTATACTTTTATAAATCACAGAGTAGAAACAATTGAAATGATATTGTAACCAAAAATTTCATTTAAAATATACAAAACTACAACATTGGTCCTTGTGGTATTAAAAAAAATTTGGATAGAATCCAAAAAGTTTCCAGGTCCAAATCAAAAAATTTCTGTGATTTTGGTCCAAAAAACTTGAAAAGATGATTATAGCATTTTATTTTCTTTTTTGTATTTTTTATAATTATTGTAATACTATTTTAATTAAATAATAAAGAAAAAAGAAAAAAATTATCCCCACCCCACATTATCACTCTTTTTAACACCTTAGGTCGTTGATTGTGTAATTTGAAGTGACGAAATCCCCCGAAAAAACCAATGATTGTGTAACAAAATATACAAAAGGCTATACAAACATCATATTCATATGACAATTGGATGGACTAACGTCACTCAAAATACATTTTTTTTCAAGATTATTAATACATTTGACAACTTTTTTTCTTAACATCTAATGTTACTCATTGCTTAATTGTAAGTGAAGAAATCCCCTTAAAAAACCAATGGTTGTGTCACCGAATGTACAATAGGCTACAAAAAATCATATTCATGTGACAATTAGATGGACTAATGTCACTCAAAATACATTATTTTTCAAGATTATTAATACATTTGACCACTCTTTTTACCACCTTAGCCTACTCATTGCTTAATTGTAAGTGACGAAATCCGAAAAAACACCAACAGTTGTATCACCAAATATACATAAGGCTACACAAACATCATATTCATGTGGCAATTAGATGGACTAACGTTACTCAAAATACACTTTTTCATGACTTTTGAAACCATTTCGTCTCTCATTTTATGCCTTTCGCCACTCTTTTCAAATGGATACAACAACTAACTCGTTAATGTGATCGTATGTACTTTATGTCACTCAAACTTCGGTCACACATGTAGTGAAAACGAAGCTGTGGATGTATGCATACAATCACTCATTTGCCGTGTGACAGAAGCCCATTTTTGTACTAGTGTTGGCCGTGTCGCGTCTCCTAAGTATAAAAGACACTTCTATTAAGTGCTTTATTCTTTAAGTAAGAAGCTATAACTTTCCATAAACCTTTTAGGGAGGTTGTTAATGGATAAAAATCATAACTTTATCAACAAGCAAGCCTCTAACATTCCAAACACCAACCCTAGATCCAAAATAAGTCAAAAAGGCTAAAAATGGATCAAAAAGATATCGTGCATGCTTTCTTTTCACCTCATTAAGTCTAGAAAGGTCCTTTAAACAACTTACTAATCTAGATTTTCCCAACCTGCAAGGAATATCAACTAATTAAATGGGACCAAAATGCATTAAAAACATCAACACTCTAGATCTAAGATAAAAACTCATAAAACATGGAACTTTATTACTTATAAAGATTACTTATAAAGGTTTGAGAAATGACTAAGAGGTTGATACTTCTTTGGATCTTGTTTTCTTACACCAAAACAACAATCTTTTCTCCCCTCCCCTCCCCCCACCCTAAATTTATACATTTACACGTATAATCAATAATGAAATTTTTTCTGTAAGTTTTTTAAAGTTAAAAGTTCAAGTTATAAAGAGTTGTCAAAACCTCATTTCCAAACATGCTTTAACCATTGTAAAAAGATTTTAGGAATAATTTTTGTAAATAAAAGTTGATAGAAAAGTGTGATAATTTATTTTATAAAGGTTAACCATTTAAGATGTCCAAAACCAAATGAGTATTATTATTATTATTATTAGTTTACCTAGGATACCTCTTTAGTCTTCGGTATATAGATGAACCTCAGGATTTATATATTAAATTTGAAACTGAATATTGCAGTTCATAAGATGTCTCATAGTGCATCATCACTTTATTCATTTAATCTCAAATTGGATAATGGATCTTGACACTCACATAAGTAGAGCCATATGAGAGTTAGTATAGGCTCGGGCTCACCTTCAAAATTTTTTTTTTTTTTGGGTTATATATATATATATATATATATATATATATATATATATATATATATATATATTTGTGTGTGTGTGTGTTCTAATTAATTTATAACGAACACCATAATCTTTTGTGGTTTCGCCCTTGGAAACTCACGTTATTTTGTTTGTAATATAATGCCTTAGTTGTACATGAGCATAATGATCTTGTTTTTTTTGTTGCTTAAGATGTTTTTTGTGTTAATGTTTGCGATTTGCAGCAACAAAAACTATTATTCACATTTAAAAAGTTAACATCAATTCTCAATCAATGTCTTAATCAACATCAAATCATAATGAATACTCCAAAAATAAAACCTTAGAAGCAACTTTGAAAATTAATTTATTTTGGTAGGATTTTTTTGGTTGAAATTTACGATCTTGTAGACTATAACATAATAATATAATATAAGATTATGATCCTGGTAACTTTTACTAGAAGCTCTCATAAGCTCGTTGCCAAACATGACTTGGCCAGTAGAAAAAGTTTGTAGTTAAAGTGTGTGTGTGTGTGTGTGTATATATATATATATATATATATATATATATATATATATATATAGGTAGGTTCAAATGTTTCTCACATCTATTGTGTGCTAGAATGCACCAATAAGAATTTAGTATAAATTATATGTATATTAAATGATATCCATATTTATAATTCTTTTTTATGGAAATTTCATTAATGTCAACAATAATATTCTTTCAGAATGAATTTGTATCTAGAAGAATGAGTGTATTCTAGCAGAACGAGAATGTATTCTAGTAGAGTACACTCTTATTCTTTATATTCAATACAACTTTATTGTATTTTAAATGAGTGAGTCCTGAAATAAAAAACATACCCATACATAAAAACCTAGATTTGAATTCATTCTGAAAGAATGTTATTGCTGACATTAATGACAAATTTAATTAGTTTATATAGAAAAAAGAATTATAATTATGGATATCATTTAATATACATATAATTATGGAAATCATTTAATATCTGTCTATATTTAATTAAATAATTATTTTATTTACTAAATTTATATTAGTACATTCTAGTACACAATAAATGTAAGAAACACATTAGTTAACCCTATATATATAGAAGTCAATTAAAAAGTTTTTAAAGATTAAGTGATTAACCATGTCCCGTGCCCCGAACAAAAAGAGTATTACATTTATTTTTTATTTTTGTATTTAAGTAATACTTTCAACCTATTAAAATATATAACTTCATTAAAGACGTTGGCTATAATTTACCGACAACGATGTATATGATCCTTGACTAATGGTATCATACGTTTGAAAATGCACCCCTTCCTTAAATGAGGCCGAGGGTTCAAGTTTTACAAGCCGTAATTTAAAAATAGTATGTAAAATGTATGTTAGCCGAAAGCAATTAAATAAATACAAAACAATTGTATAAAATGGTATCCTTTCGAAATTTGCGACTCTGAAACAAAAATATGTCCAATGAAACATGTCAACCAAGGTCATGATAACCGGTGGAACCACCTCCAATCAACAAAAGAAAGTTGAATCTCCGATTGAATTAAAGATGGATAACTTTGTAATAAACAAAAAGATAAAACATTTTTTTAATATGCAACATCGAGGCATATTGTAGTCTTTTTTTTTTTTGACATTGACTTTTAAAAGTATTAGGGGAATCAATAGTAACTAGTAGCGATTCGCTTTGTCTATAACATTTTTTTTAACTAAAAAAAATCTGAAGTGATCCAAATTTGACTTAAAAATAATAGACTAAAACTGAATAAAAATTAAAAAATGGGCCAAAACTGACAAGCTTAATAAAATTCAGGGACCATTTATGTTAAAAAAACAGCTTCCTTCACATAGTTTACTATTCATAAGGCTTTTATGCCTTTAATATGTATATAAATATAAATTTTATGAAGGCATAGTTGAAAAATATAAACCATTGCTTGTCATCAACCCAAAATAATGTTTTGTTAAAAAAAACAGTACAAATATTTGATGAAACATAGGGATGGCAAAAAAAATCCGAATCTGACGGAGAAACCCGAAACCCGATTATTTCGGGTCGTTATCAGGTTTTTTATCGGGTTCGGGGCAGGGAGTGAGTTATCTTCGCCCCGACCCGACCCGTCCCGATTATATATATATATATATATATATATATATATATATATATATATATATATATATATATATATATATATGTTAATTGCACGCATTCAAAGATAAAATACTTACTGTGGACAATCTTTTTAGTTATTAACAATCCGGTGTGAATGATCATTTTTTATGTTTTGACGTATTACACTAAAATTAAATCAAATAATTTTTAATATAACGTCGAGTTAATTTTATTAAAGTGATCCATCATATTTTTAATTTAAAAGGGAGACTAGAACACATATTTTTTATAAGACATCGTGGTACCCTAAAACGGAATAAAGATTTCGTTATGAATTGTTGTAAACCCGATAAGATACCTGAAACCCGACGGAAAAACCCGAACCCAACGGGGCACCCTAATAAGATACCCAAAAGATATTGGGGCGGGTTTGGGAAACCATGCCCCGCCTTGAACATGCCCAATTGCCATTCCTAATGAAACACACCGTTCAAAAAACATTGGAAGTTTCGAATTCTAATCCAGATATTAACGATTTTGTGATACTAACTTCTAACTACTATCCCCACCCTTCAAAAAACATTATGTAAAATAACCTATAAGACAATAGATTATATATAAAATGAAACCATAAAAATTTAAACATTAAAATGATAATTTTTCCCCCGGATATGGTGTTTAGTGGTGACGTGCATAATTTTATAAATGAGTCGAGAGTTAAAGCCTTAAGCTTAAACTGTTGATTGTGCTCTACGAATTATTTTCACATCATAAACCATAAAATGGTTTAGTATGGACCTTTCATATGACATACTTTACCATTTTTTTAATGATAAATTCTAGAAAACAAAATTTAAAAGAATCATAAAAGACAAGAAAGTGAAGACGAGTGACGATCAGATGCCGTTAGGGTTGAAATGCTGAGGGGTTGTAAGGAATAGAAGACTTTGGATTACGAGGAGTTGTGAGGTATACATAAGACGCCAATTTAAGGTGGTTGGAGGTTAAAGATTTACACATGAATGTATTTATGCTTTAGAATAATAGTAGAATGTTTTATCAAGTTTAAAACAACTTAGATTAGACAAAACTTTTATTCCAATGTATTTGGTTGACAAATTATTTCACAAAGCACATGTAATCTATATATTATATGGTCAATTTTTAGAAGAATGATTTGATATGAACTAACAATTAGGAGCGGACATTAACGCTAGACTCTAGTATTTGTCCTTATATGCAGCTGTATGGAGATATCGAAACGAGATTTTTTATGGTACTTATTATAAATTTACTGCGGTTAAAAGAGTTTTGGATAAGAATTGTTTAAAATAAGTCATGTTAATAATATGCTAGAATATAAGGTTGAATATATAAATATAATTATCACTTAATTTATTATGGAATAAGCAAGAGTTTTACGGGAATAAAATGTAACTATTGGATGGAAGGTTTAGATTGTTTATGGCTGCATCACATTTAAATGGAAGGAGGCTATAAAAATATAATTGTGTGTTGCACCTCATTTTGAAAACAATGAAAGTTTGTTTCTATTTTTGTTATAAGTGCATAAATAGTTATGTACTTTTTAATATTTTGGGAAATAACAATGTAGTTTATATAAAATAACAGCATAGTTTTTAAATATTTTGGGAAATAGCAACATATAATCCATTAATATGTTCGAAATATCAATGTACCCTTGTTTGAAAGTAAGATGTTATTTCTTGCATTTAAGGCAAAGTAATTGAAAGAAATAACAATCTATTTTTTTTTCCTACAACAATAGCACATTTAGAAAAGGATAAAATTGGAAATGTGGTAACTAAAAAGTGATTGACATAGACATACACAAAAGGCCACATACATGGAAACAACACATATATCAAAGGGATAAAATAGGAAATTTGGTAACTAAAAACCGATTGACGTAAATATACACACATAACCGCACACATGCACAAAGACAGACATACATAACACATAATGGAATAATATAACTTATTCTCACTATTGATTCTACATGAACCAAACAATAAAATAAATTCACAAATATGCAGAACTAGGGGTGAAAACGAGCCAAGATACAAGCAAGCTACTCGAGATCGGCTCGTTAAAAGCTTTACTCGAAACCGATATTAAAACGAGCCTGGACTTGAGCCTATGTCACTAAGCTTGATTAGGCTTGCGAGCCTAAACGAGTCTATATATAATATAATTTATTATTATTATTTTTATATATTAAAATAAAAATATATTTGGGGAATTAGGGATTTTGGGTATTAATAAACGAGCTTAAACCGAGCTTAATCTTATTTAGGCACGTTAGACAAAAACCGAGCCAAACTCGAGCCGAACTCGAGCCCGATTTGAACTTGTATAATTCTTTATGAGCTCAAGCTTAGCTTAATACAATAAAGCTTAAATCGAGCCTCATATTGTTAGCATATATATATATATATATATATATATATATATATATATATATATATATATATATATATATATATATATATATATATATATATATATATATATATATATATGTTAGCCTATGTTTATTATAAGCCCACTTGTTTTGGGCTCCTTTTGCCTTTAGCCCATTAGGATTAGCTTAGTTTGCCTTTATATTCCTCATCTTTTTGTTCTTTGTTTTTATGCTTTTCATCATGAACTTTGTAATTTCTCTCTTTCATTATCATATGACTCTATTATCATGGTATCAAAGCAGAGGTTTGATACGTTGTTAGAAGGTTTTGTAGCAGTCATCTGTAGCTGATTCAGTTAATGTTCGTTTGCTTATTAGTGTTCATTTGTTGTTGTTGTTAGTTTGCTGTTGTTGTTCGAATTATAAGGTTTTCTGTTTGATTTCTTGTTGCTCGATTGATTGTTTCCGCTGGTTTTTTGTTCTTGTTCTCTGATTGCTTATCCATTATTGTGGTTATCAGTTGCCATCATGACTGGAAAGGACAATTCCGTTCAGTCAATCAATACTCGATTTGATGGAAAGAATTACACATATTGGAGCTATGTTATGAAGAACTTCCATTGTGGGAATAATGTGTGGGGCTATGTCACTTTCCAGACTACTATGCTCTACGAGTGTTTGGATGTACTTGTTTTGTTGTTCGTCCTCATGAGAGGAACAATTTGGGACAAAAATATGCTATTTGTGTATTCTTGGGGTATGGTGTTGGACAGAAAGGATATCGTTGCTATGATCCCGTGAGTCAGAAGTTATATGTTTCCCGACATGTCACCTTTTTGGAACATATTCCTTTATACTCGATTCCTGCTACAACCTACGATGTAACGAAGTCAGATGTTCTATATATTGATCCTTTTGATGAGGATATAGAGGATCGACATTCTTCTATGCTACCTGATCCTCCAGCTCAGGACACGCCCTGGTCTTCAGAGAGTTCCTCGACTTCTCCTGAGTACGTGCTTCCGACTGTTGAGATTGAAGACTAGAGATGGAAAAAAAAACTCGTACCTGATGGGTACCCGAAACACTAACCGGAGTTCACTGGGGAAGGGGACGGGGATGAGTATTACCCGAATCTAAAAAGTGGGGATGAGGATGGTTCTACCTATCGGGTACCCATACCCATACCCGAAACTAGCCTCGATGGGTACCTTATATATATATATATATATATATATATATATATATATATATATATATATATATATATATATAATTAATATTATTTATGTTTTTACTTTTAATCAAATCATAAATCATAATGCATAAGTGAAAGTTCAGTAGACAAAATAAGGTTTTTAAACAATCAAATGTGTAACTTTTGGAAAACTTTTTATCTTTTTCTTTTGTAAAAAAGTGGTTTAATTTGTAAACTTGAATGTTAGTGTTTGAATGTTATTGATCATGTTTGAAGATATTATGTGATTGTAGTGCTTTATATTAATTCTATTAGTTTTTGTTTTGTTGGTTAATATATAATTATGAGTTATTTTTCTTAAAAGTTCAAAACTTTGTAACGGGGAAAAAATCCCTGATTACCCATCGGGGATCCCCATTCCTCACTGGGGATGGGGATGGGTATAGATTTTTAATTCTCGATGGGGATGAGGGTGGGGATTCGAGTATGGGGAAGGGAAACACGAAACTCGGTATACCCATACTCGTTGAAATCCCTATTGAAGACCCACCTCCACCACCCCCAGGAGGTCTATTCGTTCTATTAAGTCTATCAAGCTTCCAGATTTTGCCTCCTCTACATACTCATGTTCATTTGCTTCATTTATAGCAAGCATCCACCATATGTCTGAACTTGAATCGTATTGAGAAGTTGTATTGGATCCTCTTTGGCAGAATGCTATGGTTGGGGAACTCACTGCTCTTCATAAACTCATACATAGGATTTGGTTTCCCTTCCTCCTGGGAAACATAAGATTGGTTGTCGTTGGGTATACAAGATAAAAAAACAAAATATGATGGGTCTGTTGAGCGATACAAGACCAGACTTGTAGCAAAAGGGTATTCATAACAATATTATTTTGATTATCAGGAGACCTTTGCCCCAATGCCAAAGATGACGATAGTACATATTATGGTTGCAGTTACATCTGTTCGACAGTGGAAATCTTTGAAATGGATGTCAAGAATGCCTTTTTGAATGGTGACCTCCATGAAAAGGTTTATATGTCTCCTTGTAAAACCCTGTTTCAGGACGTTTCATAATTCAGGGCCATGAACCAAAGATCAAGTATCATAAGGCTTCAAGCCTTGGGAAGTGGAGATTTAGAGCCATTTGGTGGTGGATAATGTAGGTTGTGGGTACTGAGTGTTTAGTTTGTGTTTTGGAGCCCAAGGGTATAATAGTAAAGTGATGGTGCGGGTTTTTCATGAATTTGGATTTAAGTTTGGAAGGTTTTAAGGAAAAGAAGAGTTGATAACATTTTAGAGCTTCTCATTGACTTTCCATGGGTATAAGGATCATCGAAAACGAAGTTGGGATGAAAACGTTATAGCCATCGGAAGATAGATCGGTAAGGAGCATGTCGTGTATGTTGAGCGTACAAGGAATATTTTTACAGAGTACCTATATTTTTACACGAGCAAGAGTATCTTGTTTAAAGATAATAGGGGCATATTCTTCTCAAGGTGACAACACTGTGTTGATTGAGTTCAAGGTTAAAATACAACAACAAACAAAAAAGCCAATCTCTCAAGAATTTCAATTGTTGAAAAAGTTTTATAAGCACCTTTTTAAGTAGTATTTTTTTTAATCTAAATGGATGAAGAAAATATGAAAGTGGATGTAATTACCAACTAAAAAGAAGCATGCCTTCAAACTTCATGTTTTCTAACATGTTAGTTGGGTTGTTGAGGTAATCCACTGTTCCATCTTTAGTGTAGACACAATCTTCTCCTTTAGGTCTCAAGCAAAACATACATACTCTATCTCATCATATAGAGAATACAAAAAAACATTAACATAAATTTAACCTTTTATTTCAAAGTACAATGGCATGATAGGAAAAAAAACAAAAGTTAAATGCTATATTTGATGGGTTTAATACAAACAATCATATGTGTGCATGCAACCCTAGAGTTGGATCTATGTTTTCACTATTAGTTATACAACTTTATGAACACAAAAAGAAACCTGGCATGCAACTATTATTTTTGAAATCCATATAAAAGAATAGAATACATACATTTTGTTGTTATATAGTAATAACAACTAGTTCCTTGAATTTCCTTAGCTCTTGAAAGCAAGTACCACAAGTGTAGTACCTCTAATGGCTCACAAACACACTAGGTGAAAGGATGAATATGGGAGAGAGGAGAGAAGGGTATCTTGCCCTAGATTTTGTCCCTTTTAGGTTTTCCCAAGGCTTGGACGAAATCTTAGTGCCTTAGGGTGCTATTTATACTTGAGGCTAACTAGGGTTTCGAGGTGTAAACCCTAATCCCTTAGCTTAGGGCCTAAGCAAGTCCATGGACTCCTTTCCTTAAGCCCTTGGACGAAAACTCCTAGATCCTTCTAGGATTTTCGTTCAAGCCTTAATAAAGGTGATCCAATGGCCCAAAGCCTCAAGTATTGAATAATTACAAAATAGCCCCTGCACTTTCAGTCAGTTCCTTTAATCCCAAAATTAATTCTAAATTAATTTCTGATTAAATACTAATTAATAATATGATTCCAAATTAATATATTATTCATATAATATATTAACAAATCATATTTATACCCCAATTTATTATTCTTAACAATAAACCAGCCTCTCTCCTCAACAATCATCCCGTCTAGTCACCATTATGAAGGCAACCCAAAATGACCATGCACAATCGGGTCAAGTACATACCAAAATAGTTATGGACTTAGACACTAATCCAACAGTCTCCCACTTGGATAAGTCTAATAACTATTCTGCGTATAACCTCAGATCCTGATTAGTAATCGTAGCTTTCAAAAGCCGCTGTCAACTTTGATCTTATCAGAAGCGTGTCCTTTAGATAAGGGATCATATATTCCTCCATTCTTGATATCGCATAGATGTGAGGCATGGATTGAAATCATTCTCCCAGTCTATGTGTTGTTTCCCGATTTCCGATTTATGACAACTGACAACAGACTATAATTGAACACATAAAATTAGTCCCGACTTGGCCAAGCGCTTATGTGTCATCACTAAATCATCGAGGGGCCCAAAGATATCGCTTTCATCCTAATTTGGATAAAAGGAACGGATAAAATTTGATTCAATGCTTGCTTGCACTCATTTACCGAATCACACACAACAATATGTTTTATAACACCAAGTTACTGGTGCGTTTACATATTATCAATGTGTAACCGACTCGCAAGATACAACTCACACATCTCGGTTTCAAGAATATAAGATGTTATCGTCTCACCAATCACTCGTGATACAATTCATGAAGTGATCCAAGTGAGTGTGGGTTTAATCCAATGCTCAAGTCATATTCATAAGCACTCATGAACATTGCAGCAAACATTTGCTTATGTCTAATACACTTTAGACAATCCACACACCAATTCACGACAGTCTTCATTCATACCTACTTCCAACATATGAACGACTGTGGTCCGTTCAAATAATTTGATTATTCTGAAATAATTAATTATTCAGGAAGTCAAAACATGCAAAGTGAAACACAAGAATAATAATAATCTCGTATGGCCCCAAACTGTGGGTATAAATAAAACATTTTATTTAATCACCATATTGATTACTCATTATTTGTTGTTTCGGGTAATCAACTTCTTACTTGAATTATAATAACAATTGTCCCATGCTCTTAGCATGCACACAATGTTTACCTACGGTCCTTACTTTGTGAAATAGATCAAATGAACACATTTCCAATCATACTCATTTCACAACTCCCAATCCTTATCACAAGTGTAAGAATATCAAATTCTTGCCACTTCTAGAATATGCTAGATTCTATAATTTTATGCAATGATCCTTTCGTAAAGTCATAGCTCAAAATCATCAAGACTTAGCCAATCTCTATCAGAAATAATTCTATAGATATGATGTCGCTCACTCAAAGTATATTCCTTTGAACATCCTTCTTGCATAAAAGTTTCTAATCTAGACATAGATTCTCAATAGAATCTTATCTATTCATAATAGAATCTTATCTATTCATAATAATGTCGATATGGTCCATCCAATACCATACTTCCAACTACTCACAAGCGACCAATCCTCAATGAGCTTTGGATCGTCCTTTGATAGTTGTTTAATTATCTTAGTCAAAACCGATTCTTGTCCTTTTTCCCTCTAAATGCGCTAGACATTTGGAAAATTTTTAGAATGGTCAAATATTATAGCACTTGAAATCGATCCTATACCCAAAGTGTATGGGACACGATGCATAATGTCTTACATAAAGATACGATACTTTATCAATCTTCTGTCATAATATTTAATGTGTCACGTTCTCACAATTCGAACTATGAAGAGGGATGCCATAATCATAATCGAAATTTTGAGAACGCACTATGTATCCTTGACTAAATTTATTAACATTCCACAACCTAAGCCTTTAGATTTGAAATGAAGCATAATATTCTCTCCCTTAATTATAGCAAAACAACTATTCAACCCTTACGACTTTGCAAAGTATAACTCTTGTTTTCTATAATTAATATTGCTAACTTGCAATACTTTCCTTAATAATCATACAATCACAAAATTTATGCTCCCACTATCATGATGATTATTGTCATATAAGCATAACACTTATGCTCCCACTAGCTTTGACATGTATTCAGAAAACAGCTTAACTTCTAGAAAAACAATACCTATTGAATTTCTTAAGTTCATATTTCCAATACCTAATGCTTTGATAATCCTTTATCTAAGCTTCTCAAACTTATACACCTTTGCCTTAGATAGCTCATATGTGTGTCTAAACAATTCAGACTAATTGCCAAATCTCACAATTCGAATCATGGAAAGGGATACCGTAACCATAATTGAATTCGAGAATACAATTTTCACAATCACTATCTTCTTAAAATCTCTCTTAGTGAAAGCATTTCCTCATAGTCATTTTCATGAAGGAGGGAATCTTATGACACTTAGATTTTAATGGTGTATGTGTTCCTATCCATGCGAATTTGTCAAAACCAAAGTTTGCGACAAATCCAAACTCATATGGACCGAACTCTTAATCTTGATTTCTTACATTATGGTAACACAAGTGCCCACCATATCTTCCAAGCAGTTAAGCAGCTCACCCTTTCCTATCAATGTACTTTTCATTGATCAAGGTCCTTGCCTTTTATGCGTTCAAATGAGAACTCATAGAACTCACATGCATAATTAACTCAATTGGAACGGCACAGAAACAAAATAATGTCAACACGATAGGTTATAAACCTCAAATCGTGTGCTAGTGATGATCGATAAGGTTTATTCTTGATTTGTTCTTGAAACCTTTCAAGACCATTGAGACTCCCACTGACTCCTTGACATATAAGATTCTATTGTCAATAAACATTTCTCGACAAACAAATATTCAAGAGTTAGTGTAGCTTTTATCAAGACAAAACACTTCACAAAATTGGTCCTAGTTGGTCTTTGTCTTATCCAAGACATCACAACTTTCCAATTTCAAATGTGCAAGAATAAGAAAACCTTTTCAAATTCCACATTTGATGAATGTTATAAACCTTCTTAAGACTTGTCACTCAATGTCACAATCTTAACTCTAAGACTTGTTTCTGGAACGAAGTATGATTGGCTTCTTGATTTAACCATTTCTTCAATTCTCGATTCCTCTTCTCAGACATACAATTGCACTAAGACTCACCTCGAGGATCAATTGAGATATGGTTATTAATCATTAAGACCTATCATAAAACATAATAAAAGGTACTCTCCCTTCTTCTTAGAATAGAGAAACTTTTATCTTTCTGCCTACTTGATTCTTCTTATCCGTTCTGCTATTGATTGAAACTCTTTCAATCAATTCAGAATTACACTTAATCTTATAAGTATAATCACATTTACTAAACCTTTAGTAAATCATGACGAACATCTTTGTCACTCCTGTGGTGGACTTGATCAACACACAACTTTGTGTACCTGATCTCATAGTCCTTCACTTGACACTTTGTCAACGAATTAGTCTAATTTCCAAATATGAAATTTCTCATTCATCATGCAACCAAGTTGCATGATTCCAAGTTTCTGTCCAATTGAAACTTGGGCGATGAGAAACTCTTCCTATTTGGTAAATTCTTGACATTTCCACAAATAACATAATCCATTATTGTTAATAACATCAATTTTTCATACACACCATTGCAAGGATAAATAAATAATATAAAATCAAAATTTATTTTATTGCGGAAAAAATTGTCCTTACAATGCAATTCAATTGAAAACTATGTTAATACATATTTCATAGCAATCTATTCTAACTCCAAGTAGTAGCTCAAAATTCTAATCTTCAAGCAATGCAATCGAAATCCATTTCTTCACGATTAGATTCAGCTCACTTCTTCCCTTAAGCTTCCTTTCTTTTCTTCGATCTTACAAAACATCAAAATGTAATCTTATCACATAATGTATTAAGAATCTAGAATAAGATCTTAAAAGAGTTAGTTAATGGATTTTACCTAAAGCAGAGCCATACGTTTCGACTCTCCCATCTCTTAGATCTCTTAGATAAATAGGGCAGCTTCGTCTCCAATGCCCTTTCTCTTGGTAATAGAAGCAAATTGACTCTTTTGGAACAGCACACGGAACTACTTCAGACTTTGCCTTTCTCTTATGATCAAACGTTTCGATCATGACATGCCTTTCGTTGCTATTGCCTATATCCATAGAGGTCTGGAAGGCAGATTCACCAATCAACTTTGCTTTTCTAGTGTGCCAAATCATTGCTGATTCAGCAGCAATAAGCATATAGGTGAGATCGATGAGGGTCACATTGTGGTTCATCATATAGTACTCTCTTATGAACTTACTATATGAGTCAGTAAGCGACTGAAGAACCCAGTCAACAGCCAGCTCCTTACAGACAACGGATCCCAACATTCTTAACCTATCAATGCGTGACTTCATCTCTAGGACGTGTGCACACACAGACTTTCCTTCTTCATGTTTACTTGCCAAAAGGGCTTGAGTGAGTTTGAACTTTTCAAGGCTTCAAACTTTTGGGTTAGGGAGAATAATTGGAGGAGGTGGAGGATGTGAAGCATGATCTCTTGTTCCTCAATCATATCGCGAAATATCATCTTCATGTGGAAAGCTTGTTCCACGGGATTTGGGAAGACCACGGTTGTCATTCTTTGACATCTACAAAACGGGAGAAAATTCAAGTTAAGTTGATTTGAATCCTTGATGTGACACCCAAATGAAACAACAAGGCTAGGATCCAACACAATACTCTACAACCTAGAACATGGATGTCGTAATCTAGTTGCAGAATATTTGAAGGTAGGTAAATGACGATTTACCAATTTCCACCATGAAAAACGAAAAGGAAACTTAAGTTTTAAATGTATTGAAAACTCCTAGATCTTTTGAGATTCATTGAACTTTTCAATGGCATGTTTAAATCTTGATATGCCCCTCGATTTGTGACTGGGATGCCAAGGATCACAAAACAGGGTGTGAATAACCATGCAATTTACATGGTGCCCCCAATGTTACAGTCACCTATTCGATGTGCCGGTTAACCATACACGCTCCACCGAACTATGAAAAACATTGAGTCACCCTTTGCTGCCTTTGCTTAGAACCATTTAGTGTGCCGGTTAACCACACACGCTCCACTAACATCTTCGCAAGGGTACAAAGTGTAATTTCATGGAATTACATCAATTCACTTTTGCCTAAAGTAACTAAGATTGGGAATTTTGTAAAACATATAGTTACTTTATACTTCATTATAGTTTTAATGGAAAGGGTTTGCCCTATCCTACCCGTTCGGCTAACGACCCTCCACCAATCAAGGAAGCGGTGGGTGAGAGTAGACACCCATTAAACGACCATTTTATAGGCCATAACCTTATACCCCCCTTATAGATCGTCTTCGTGAATGAGGCCTACTAACGGTAAGACTAGCATTTAAGTTATACATATATAATATTAGACTTTTAATGTTATACATAGTATAAGGGTGTATTTTAAACTTTTAAAATACTAGGTGGTTTAATTTTGTAAATTACACTTTTAATTTAATTAAATATAAACCATATCATTATGGATTTATTAACTCTCTTTTAATTATACATTTAATTAATTTAATAAAACCATAAGGGTGTAATTTGAATTTATCAAAATTAGGGTTTTAGAATTTAGACTTTTTCAAAATTAAACCTTTTAATCAAACAATTTAAATTCCAAAACTCGAGGGCAAGTTTTGAAACTTTTCAAAACATAAGGAAGAACATTCTAGATCAAATTACAAATAATAATAATTAACCAATTAATTAGTAATTATCTAAATATGACCTAATTCAATTTCTTGCAAGATAATCTATCAAATAATTCAAATAAATCAAGTTTATCACATAAGGAAATGATTATCTAATTAATTTGACATTTATCTTTTATTTTGGTAAGGATATATTTTAAATTAAACAATTAATTTAATCTAATCCCTTAAATCCCCTAGATTTCGAAATTATGGGATGAGATAAATCAAAATCTTTAATTACCAAATTTAAACATTTAAATGATAATTACAAGATATGGCATTATCCAAATCCCTAAAATTTAGGATCCAACCTTGGGGAAGGAGGAAATTTCGAAATCCTAGGGTTGGAAACCCTAGATTTCAAAATCTTGGAGGCTAAGGAAAAGGTTTAAAACCCTATCAAAAAATCGCCAACTAGAGTTTTGCAACCCTAATTGAGAAAATTACCAAGCCCTAGGGTTTACTAGCTATAAACACTAATTGTCAAGTTCATACATTTGAATAATGCTAATTGAAAACAAAAGCCAATGGCTCTGTTACCACTGATGGGTTTAATACAAACAATCTTATGTGTGCATGCAACCCTAGAGTTGGATCTATGTTTTCACTATTAGTTATACAACTTTATGAACACAAAAAGAAACCCGACATGCAACTATTATTTTCGAAATCCATATAAAAGAATAGAATACATACCTTTTGTTGTTATATAGTAATAACAACTAGTTCCTTGAATTTCCTTAGCTCTTGAAAGCAAGTACCACAAGTGTAGTACCTTCTAGGATTTTCGTTCAAGCCTTAATAAAGGTGATCCAATGGCCCAAAGCCTCAAGTATTGAATAATTACAAAATAGCCCCTGCACTTTCAGTCAGTTCCTTTAATCCCAAAATTAATTCTAAATTAATTTCTGATTAAATACTAATTAATAATATGATTCCAAATTAATATATTATTCATATAATATATTAAAAATTTATATTTATACCCCAATTTATTATTCTTAACAATAAACCAGCCTCTCTCCTCAACAATCATCCTGTCTAGTCACCAGTGTGAAGGCAACCCTAAATGATCATGCACAATCGGGTCAAGTACATACCAAAATAGTTATGGACTTAGACACTAATCCAACAATATTTGGAAAGTATAATGCTTTAATAATAAAAAGTTAAAAATATGGTGATGTATAGAAAAAAATAAAAGTAACATGCAGTAATAAACAAATAAATAATTTTTAGACCCTTTGATTAAAGACTTAATAATCTTTAATTGGTTTTATTACTATTACTAATGAAACCTTTTTTTCTGGATTAACATGCGTTTAGCTAGAGTTTTTATAAAACCAAATCTTTCGGGTAACCATCCTGTTTACTCTTGGTTTTATGTAGACGTTGTTTAAAATTCTAAAAATATGATCTTACTTTTTTTGAATTTCTATAAAAGCAAATTCTAGGAAAGCTGTTTATTTGTACTTCTGTTGTATAGTTTTTTAAGTATCGTACTTTTAAATCTTCCTGTTTCACCAATGCACGTGTTAGAAATTGGGTAGGGTATATGGGGGAGATCTGGATACCCCTTGGATCGTGTAAACACTTTCTGAACTGATATTTCTACCTTATGTCCGGGTTACAAGAAACTCAACCTAGGATAATCCCAAGGGAACACTTAGGAATCTAGAAACAGGAAACGTAAGTCAAATTGCTAGAAGATTTTGAGTTTGTATGAACAAAAACGAGAGCTAAAAGAGTGAGTTTCTCCTTAAGAGGAGAGTCGTTTATATAGAAAACGAGGTGTAGGGTTTCGAATTAGGGTTGGTTGTCATGGGTTTTTTCGGAAACAAGTCAAGGGAATCAGGAATAAATGAGGAAATCAACAGGACCCCATCCAAGGGCAGAGCCCCTTGGACCTCCGTAGGGGCGCTGCCCCCGGACCCCCGACTTATCGTCGAACTAGATTCAAATTCGATCTTATACATGCATGCACTCCGCACATAGTTGGACATATATTATAATACAAATTATGAAGTCTCTTAGCTCACATGTGAGTTCCAATTACACAAAATGTCCTGGTGACACTAAAATCACCAACAATACGGTTAGAAATTTCACAGCTATTTTGAAAATTTGATACTTTGGAAATGTTTTTTTTTTCTTTTTGGTTAAAGTTAGTTAATGAAGTAAATTGATGTTGAAGATTGTTCCGCTTTTAAACACATATTAAACATTTTAAGTTCTCTCATTTTTTTCCCCTTTTTTCATTATTAACACTTTTTTTTCTCTATGCATATTTATTTTTAATAAATTTATGTTGATGAATTTGGTTAAATTGTTGTTGGAATTGCATTTTATAGTATAAATCTAAAGGAATATATGATTTATTGGAAAATATGGATGATAGATAAATGTGAGATATTGAGATTGCCATTGGTGATTTCAGGGTTATAAATAAATACTTGATAATTAATAATTAATAATGTGTAATTTAAGGAACTTGGTTTTTGCTCCTGGTAGTATTTTAGTTTCAATAAGTTTGTTGGTTAAGAAATATACATGCATATAGAGTTGAGATGTATGGTATAACTTAATTTGTGCAACATCTTAAGTTTGATAGCACAACTATCCCTCAAATTTTCAAATCAACTGTAAATTTAATGAAAATTTGTCAAAATCCGTAAAAAATCCTTTTGAAACCCGTCATAAATTCGTCACAAATCCGTTGGCATGACATCACAAAGTTTGATAATTGTGAATTTAATGTAAATTTGTCAGTTTATTGACAATTTTGTGACAAAAACTACATATGAAAATGAGTTTTTTCTAATAGTGTAGCAACTAAAAACTTTGTACAACCCCTAACTTTTCTTTCTACATCCGCCACTATATATATATATATATATATATATATATATATATATATATATATATATATATATATATATATATATATATATATGGGTGAGATCTATTGAGAACTCATAGTTTCTCGAGAACCCGTGAACTAAAGGAGAAGCGTTAGATCAAAATTAACCCATTAAGGGCATAATCGTCATCTTACCAATCTTATTTAATGTTTGATTTTATGTGTTATTGGAAATATTAATAAAAATTTCTAAAAATTATCATAAAAAATCAAATTTTCGGATTTTTTTAAAGAGACAAGTTTGCAAAAATGGTCCTTGTGGTTGGCAAATTTATGTGCTTTTGGTCCAAAACGAAATGTTGGTGCACCACTGGTCCAAAATTGGATATTCTATTGTTTTTGTTCCCTATCAACATAAAAAGACTATTATACCCTTATATTTGTTTTTTTAATCTTTTTATATTTATTCAAATGTTTTTCATTAATTAAAATTGAGAAAAATGCCCCCTCCCTCTCTCTCTCTCCACATGTGTAACCAGTAGAAAAAAGGGTCGACGCCCTTATCCACGTAAAGCTTTATCATCTTCCTCGCTCCCTTGACGGTTACTACCATCGCCATCCCCTGTCACCTCCAAATTAGAAATCAAGGTTAAAGCTCATGAAGTCGGGGTCATAGTTGTTCTCCATTTTTGAAGAACACTAGAATTCATGGTTCAAATTACGTAATTTTCCCTTTTTCTATCCTATTTGTATGTCTCATTCATTAGTCATATTGATTAAAAATTAATCATTCAAGTTCCAGAGTTGATGTGATCTCCTTTTGGATCTTAATTGGTACTATCACCACCATCAGACTCACCATCCAAAGATCCTGTGATCTGAATCGAAGAAGGTGTTGTGAGAATCGAATCAAAACATAAAAGAAGGAAGGGAGGGTTGTGGTTGTTGTCGATTGAAGCTAGAACAAGGAGAGTACCTGCGATTGTGAGAGAAGGAGAGGGTGATTCGATTTCAGATCTGAGCTATGTGTGATCTGAAAAGCTTGTTGAGGAACATAGGAGAACACCGATGATATTTTTGGGTGAATGTTCGATCTGAAAAAGTTGGGTTCTTTCTGTGTGTGTGTGTGAGAGGGGGGGGGGGGATAAGTGGGGTGATATATATTTTTTGGTTTTTTTTTTTAATTAACGAAATTACAATTCAATTAAAAGAAATAAAAAACAATTTTAAGGGCATATTAGTCATTTTAGGTGGGGTATAGACCAAAACCACACAAAAACGCTAACCATAAGGACCAAAATCATACAAAGTATCCGAAATTGGACCATAGATGCACCACTAAACTTTTTGGACCAAAACTACATATAAATTGCAGTTTTTTAAGTAACCATAAGTAACCATAAAAAAACCCATTTTATTTACTAATCTCTAAACACAATAGTCTAAGTATTTTAAAGATACAAAATAAAATATAAAAAACAAAAAATGTTATATATTTTCAAAGCGTTTTCATGCCTTTGTGATGAGATTTTTATACTTTCTTCAGTTTATCACTTTTCACCTATACAATATTTTCCACAAAATCTTCCAATCTACAAGAAAATTAAAAAAGATTGATTAATACAAGAACATTCACAAAAATGCATATGTATATATTATGTAAAATTCACATGTGATTATATAATATGATATTCACATGTTGTTGTTTCTTTTAAGATTCATACGTGAATTACATGTGATTTACATGTAAATCACATGTAATTCATATGTGATCCACTTTGTGATTTACATGTGAATCACATGTGATTCATATGTGAATTACATGTGAATCACATGTAATTCATATGTGATTCACTTGTGATTTACATGTGAATCATATGTGATTTACATGTGAATCACATGTAATTCATATGTGATTCACTTGTGATTTACATATGAATGTGATTCATATGTGAATCAAATCTAATTTATATGTGATTTACATGTGAATTACAAGTGATTTACATGTGAATCACATGTAATTCATATGTGATTCACTTTTGATTTACATGTGAATCATATGTGATTGACATGTGAATCACATGTAATTCGTATGTGATTCACTTGTGATTTACATGTGAATGTGATTCATATGTGAATTACATGTGAATCAAGTGTGATTTATATATGATTTACATGTGAACCACATACTTCAAACACTATAATCCATATATAGTACATTCTAATTTAATTACGGAAAAAACTATATCTTTTTTTCGGGACCCGCACTCTGTCAAATTCTCTCATCTGTTAAAAACTATAAAAAAAAGTTGATTTTAATGAAGGAAAAAAACAAACCATGATCCATCTTGCATATTTTCACTAAGTATCCACTTGCACATGTGAGTAAACCTTTTATTTCTTTTCTTCTATGTTGAGGGTATAACTTTTTAAACAAAACTAGTGCTTGTATTGCTGATGATGTGCACTCAACATATCTAGTCAAGACATTTCGTAAGTCTCTTGAAGGGTAAAATGGTCATTTACGTCTTTGTTCATACAACACTTCTTGTAGAGAGACATAGTAAATTAAAAGAAAATATTGAAATGGTAAGTTATTTAGGAATCTTACTCTTGTTTAATGACAATGTTAGCAAAGAACTCAGTAGGATTGAAAATCTATGATGAAGGAGTATAAAATTTAAATATCAAATCTTTTTAACTTAGCAACTTTTTTTTTAAAATTTACTAAAATACCTCCAACCATTCTGATGATCCTGCTGGTTCCCATGATGCTACCCCACCATTTTTGCTTTGTTATATTATGATCACAATCAAGTTGAACTGTTTAGAAATTAAATTAGAATGTATATTAAGGAATCAAAGTATTTGTGTCTATTTTTATTTTAGGCATGAAATAGACCTGTAGAGAAAGTATTATCTTGACAGCATCATGCAATTTCTCATTTAATTTTGTTCACAACTGAGATCAGAAACTTCCATAACTCTATAAATTTGGCTTTCTTAGACTTCACCTATAATCCATATACAATACAACTAAAATGAGGCATTTATTTTGCTTTATAGCTTCAAACATTAGCTATATACAGATAACAATATAAGATTACAAGCACAATTAAATCAATAGAATATGTTATACACGAAAAAAATAGTGTTTTAATGGAACGCTTATTTGATGTTCAACATTAGAGATCTAACATCCAAATGCCACACACTATACAAGCAGAAGTCAACCAAGTGAAAAGTATACATAGACCACGAAAATACATTACCTATTGTTTATGTCAAACCGTGATAGCAGACTGTGGTGCTACAACCTTGTTAATCAGCCTCTTATATTCATCGGACCAAAAAGTCCAAGAAATTTTTGTCACCGCACTTCTGAACTTATCAATCAACGACATCAACAAAGACACTATAGCCAACGTCGACGTGATTAAACTTTTGAATCACATCCTCAAGATCGAAAGCTCAGAGGCGAAGGAGAATCGGGAGGTCCGGAGCGATCGGACCTTTGGTTGATTTATTAATTAGGGCATAGAACTTCGAGGGGGAAGAATGACGCAACCACCACGTTGTTCAATCTATCAATCATCGGGGATCTTCAATGAAAACGGTGGTTGTTGATAGAGGTAGGGTGGTTGTTGGAGGGAAGAGGGAGGCAGTCGATGAAGAAGGAGGATGTTGGTGAAGAACACGATACATTGAGAGAGAGAGAGAGTAATCGATATTTCAATTAACAATTACTTTGATCTTTTTAATTTCTTTATACCAAATTTGCCCCTGTAGTATATTGCTAAAAACCTAATATACTATTAAATTTAATCATATTTAAAAAATACGCCATTGATAATCTGATCTGTCCAAAAAACTGATCCAACATTTTACTTTTAGTTCTCGGGTTCTTGGGAAATTTTGAGTTCTCAAATGATCTTCCTATATATATATATATATATATATATACACACACACACACTCTAATAAATGAAGGTTTTTTCACCACTTGTCAATCACTCATGAGTTTTGAAACTTATCATTTTATGGTATTTTTGAAATAAATATTATCTACTTGTTAATTTCTGGTTTGTTTCAATTTTTTAAAGTCATATATTTATATATGTAAGTATTACATATAAGGGTAAAGTTCAAAGGAGAACACTATTTAATGTGAGAACACTATTTTATATTACTATTCTACTATGAATTTAATATGTATAGTATTGTAGTAATTATAATATGAATATATTCAATTTTATATTGCTATTCTCCTATAATATATATATATATATATATATATATATATATATATATATATGTAGTAATTTAGTAAACTCTAATGTGAATGTTAAATATGTGATTGCTCATATATTCGGGGATGAATAATGTCATAAAGTTGTACATACAAAATTTTAATGTGAATATTAATGTGTGATTGTTCGTATATTTGTTGATGAATAATGTCATATCGTTGTATATACAAAATTCATAGTAAAATAGTAACATAAAGTCGTGTTCTCACATTCTCACATTAAATAGTATTCTCATTTGAACTTAACCCTTAATATATATATATATATATATATATATATATATATATATATATATATATATATATATATGTGTGTGTGTGTGTGTGTGTGTGTGTGTGTGTGAAATTAAATTGCAATGAATACGTTTCTTCAATTCTTATTTGAAAGTTTACATTAAAAAATATTTTACTGCTTATATTTTAATGTTTAATCTTTTTTTTTAAATTAACCCGTATAATATATGAGTCTCACACCTAATATATATTATACCAACCCTTTAAAAAACGAAAAGACAAAATTGCAAAAATGGTCCTTGTGGTATGCATTTTTTTTGGGGTTTTGGTTCAAACCACGAGTTTTTGGGGTTTGTGGTCCTTTTGAGCTAGTTTGCTTGCAAGTTTGGTCCCTGTCCAAACTAAAATGACTATTATACCCTTAATGAATTTAGTTTTCATTTTTCTTTTACTTTTTAAAATTGTTATCTATACTAATAAATAAAACTCATTTTCTGCCACATGTCATGTCCTCATTAACTTGGACACATGGCATTTTAATAGATTTTTAGAATTTATTTAATTCCACATGTAATTTTCTGATTTGTTTACATATCACAACTTATTTCGGTTACAATATTGAGAGATGTAAATATTTCCTTGAAAAAGAATTGATATATTTATAATGTAATAAATGTCATAATTAATGAGAGCTCTAAAATTGATATTGATATTAAATATTGATATTAAATTTAATGTTTAAATATTGATATTAAATTTTTATTTTTAATAAACCCGTGTAGTACACGGGTCTCACACCTAGTTAATAATAAATATAAAAGCAGGCCCTTCTCTCTCTCTCTCTCTCTCTCTCTCAGTAACACACACAACACACCACCACCAGCCTATCCCTCCCTCTTTGATTCCATCTCGAAAACAGGAAGAAGAACCGAAGGAAAAACCACACTCGAAACCCCTCTGCCACCTCGTCGCCATCCACCGCCACCACCAAAACACAACCCCTCCACCACCCTCTATTGTTGTTATGCTGCTACTTATGAGGTCCCTCCACCCCCCTCTGTCTTCGTCTTCATCAGAAAGCAACAAAAACCGGCAACAGGAGGTTGTCGGCCTCCTTCCATCATCACAACACCAACCATTGTCGCCTTGTTGTTGCTAAGCCCGACCACCTCCTACTGCCTCTCATCTCACCGTAAATTCCCTTGCACCACCATTCTTTTATGATTTTGTTTTGTCGATCGTATCAGTGGTTGGCGATGGTTGGAGTCTTCACAGTGGCAGTGACCAAGGTGAGAGCGGGTGGTGACGGTAGAATGGGCTAGCGTTGCAGGCGGGTAATGGAGCTCTGGCGACCTCCTGTCATTTCGTTCTTGCTCCTGATCTACGGAAACTATGAGTTGGGGATGAGAGGGAGGCCGGGGAAGGTGTTTCCGACAGCAACGATTGTAGTGGGTGGTTGTGGTTTGCGTTGGCAGCCCAAGGGAAAAACAAATGGTGGAGGTTGTTGGCGGCTCCTGGTGGTTCGCGGTTGCACAACTACAACAACATCACCACCCCTTCTTGGTGATGGTTGTGCTTGACAGTGTAAGAAGGAAAGGAACAGAAGAAGAAAAAAAAGAACGTGAAGTGTGGGTGATTGAGGGTGGTTCACGGTGGTCAAAGGTCACCGGTGGTAGGTCTATGGCGGGGTAATGGTGGTGTAGGGTGATGATGTAATGGTGGTGTTAATGATGAGAATGCGGGTGGGAAAAGAAATTTTTGGTGGGTCTAAAGATGGAGGTGAAGATGGTGAATGAGTTTAGGAAGTTTGATCAGGAGGGAAAAGAAATTTTTCAGTTTCTTTTTTTTATTCATTGACTTTCAACGCGAGAGAGAGAGAGAGAGAGAGAGAGAGAGAGAGAGAGAGAGAGAGAGAGAGAGAGAGAGAGAGAGAGAGAGAGAGAGAGATATGTGAGCCCAAATTAGTTATTTATTTTCTTTTTCCTTTAAATTAAATAGAAAAAAATATAAAAAATATATCAGAAAGGGTATTTTAGTCTTTTCAGTTTTCCGAGGGACCAAAACTACAAGCAAACATAGTCAAAAGGACCACCAACCCAAAAAACTCGTGGTTTGAATCAAAACCCCAAAAAAATGCATACCGTAGGACCATTTTTGCAATTTTGTCAAACGAAAATAAACAAAATACAACAAACATTCATATGACATTCCTCCACGTATTCGACTAGCTCTGGCCTAACTTCTTAGCCTAATTTCCTTCCTGTGTCGTGAGAGGGCGGATTTTAAAAGCCTTTTGATTTGAACTTAGTTACATTTGTCTTTTTATCTTGAATTTTTTACTTCGATATTTTTGAATTGACATAAACTAAAATCCTAAGTCTTTTTGAATTGCTTATCACTTATTTATCTTTTTCTTTTATTTAGAAATTTGTGGTGGTTTACTAAATTTTTTTTTTTAAAACACGTTACTTAACGAGTAAATCAAATAGAGCTTTTAACAGTAAATTAAATTCACCAATTTGTTTTTATTCTGTTGGTGCTTTATGTAACTTTCTGTTAAGTTAATTATTGCATTAGTTATAGACAAATGAAGTTTTATATTTTGGGAAGAAGTCTAGAAATACATGCGTACATGACTACATGTGTAGCCTTTAACCCAAAAAGAGTTTTAGAAGCATAATGCTGCGCATAGAAAAGTACACCAAATTCCAATATTTGTCTTTTGGAAGAACTATAAATATTGGTTTTATTTTGATTCTCCATAGGCTCTTTCTCCATCAATCATTTGATATCAAAAAGAGCTTCATCACCACCAATAATGGCTTTCCCAACTCATCTCCTACTTTCTAGTTTTGGCATTCTTAGTATGTGCTCATCGATCATTTCTTGTAGGTTCCCACAAATTCTTTTGGCTGTTCATAACTTTATAATTAAATCTCACCATTCGTTTATGTTTTATTTTAACAGGTAACATTATCTCATTATGCGTGTTCTTAAGGCCAATGTAATTTTTTTCTTTGTATTGATCCCTAAAATATGTGAATTAATTGACTTTAGGGTTTTTCCCGAAACAAACTAGATGTGTTTTACATTATTATTTGATGGATTTACTGTATTTTCTTTTCAGGCCAATTTTCTAGCGAATCTGCAATAAGAAAGAAATAGAAAGGTTTCAGTCATTGCCATACTCGATAACATTATTCAGTTGTATGTTGCTTTGTAGTATGATTATCTCAAAACCAAAAATGGAATGATGATCACCTTCAACTCCATAGGATGCACTATTCAAACTATTTGCATCATTCTCTTTCTCATCTACTTAGCTAAAGAGGCTATGGTATATACCTAAACTAAACAAATTCTATGGGGCAAATAGAATTGGTTTAATTTAGGTATATACAAGGGCCTCTTTAGCTACATAGATGAGAAAGAGAAGGATGTAAATGCTTTCGACAGCGCATCCTATAGAGTTGATGGTGATGATAATCATTCCATTTTTGGTTTTGAGATAACCATACTACAAAAGCAACATACAACTAAATAATGCTATGCACCAAAGGGCTTGTAGCCTAATGGTATCTGGTGTTGCCCTTCCTCTTTGAGGTTGAGGGTTCAAGTCTCGTCATGGACACAGCCACACAAGTGGATTTAAGGTGTAGTTTAAGGGTAAGTTAGATTTGCCGTTTAAAAAAAACTAAATAATGTTATGCAATATGGCAATGACCGAAACCTCAGTTGATTTTTTATTTTAGATTTTATAGAAAACTTGGCGTGAAAATACAGTAAATCCATGACACATCAATGTAAAACACATCTAGATTGTTTAGGGAAAATCCATACAGTGAATTAATATTTTAAGGATCGATACAAAGAAAGTTTAGGGGTAGGTTAGATTTGTCGTTTAAAAAAAAAACTAAATAATGCTATGCAATATGGCAATGACCGAAACCTCAGTTGATTTTTTATTTTAGATTTTATAGAAAACTTGGCGTGAAAATACAGTAAATCCATGACACATTAATGTAAAACACATCTAGATTGTTTAGGGAAAATCCCTACAGTGAATTAATACATATATTTTAGGGATCGATACAAAGAAAAAATTTTTTACAGTAGCGCTAAAAACATGCAAAATGAGATAATGTTTCGGGAAAATCCCTTTCAAACAAGACAACCAAATTCAACTTGCCAAGTAACTTTTTTGTTGCAACAAATTTTCATTACTTCCAAATCTTCTTTTACTGAAACCTTTTTTTGTTTCTTTCAAAGCATTCTTTTAGTGCATTTTTTTCTCTACATCAAAGCTATTCCCTAATCAACTTTCAAGAATCAAAACATTCAACAATGCAGATTCGGCAAGCTCATCATAGTTTTTCAAGAATCAAAATACCAAAGCAAGATATTCAACAACGTATTCATCAATAACTCAACAACTCAACAAGTACTCATCAGAAATTCAAGAATCATAACAAATAAATATTCATTGTTTCAAAGTATTAATCAGAAATTCAACAAAATAGATTTGAAGAAGTCTATTATGCATATTCTTCTTCCTTAAGTCTAGGTATGTATCTTTAATCCTACTCCTATTTGCTTTTATCCTTTTATGTAATTTGACTCAATACCTAATGTGTAAACGTGTAACTGACACATGATATTATTAAAAAAAATGATAATGTCATAAAAAACCTTAAGTTTGACAGAAAATGTCAGTTTTAGCCTTCGACAGATTTTTGGTTCGTTTATCCCGCAAACTTGTCATTTTTTTGTCAGGTTTCCCGTTTTTATCTGTAATAGCAGGTTTCCAGGTTACCATAAATTACTTTTTGCTAAAAAACCCTTAAGTTTACAAATATTTTGCAAAATAACCCTTAAGATTATAAAAAATATAAAATATAAATATATATTCAAAAAAAAATTTGAACGGTAGAAAAATATATATTCAAAATTTGATAAAACAAAATGTTTTTAAAAATTTAATTTTCAAAAGTTTATATCAAACTAATATAAGTTTTACTGTATTTATATTATGAAACGAAAACTGAAACATATTTTTAGCTTTACGTACGGTAAATTTTATATTGGTTCGATATAAATTTTTTATATTTAAATTTTAAAAAGTTATATAGTTTTATCAAAATTTGAACATATTCTTTAATTAATACTTAAACTTTTCAAAGCCAAATTAAAAAAGGCATGTAAGTTAATAATTAACTATGCTAAAATAGTTTAAGATATGAATAATATGACATTAATTAAATTCAATTAATTGTTTTAAAAGGAAAATAAAAATATTTTATATGTGTTAAAAGGTTTATATTTCAAAAATGTATCATATTTTTCATAAAAATAAATATATTTATATAATAAATTAGACAAATACATTTATATTTTATATGTTTAAAATGTTTATGTTTATTTTTTAGAAATAATAAATTATACAACTATATTAATTTTAGAAAAAAAAATGATAATATTATTATTTCTAAAATACAAAACTTTTAAACATATAAAATATTTTGGTTCTCCTTAAAAAAATTGCATGGAAATAATGTCACCATATAGTGATTATGATCACCTCCAAAATTGTTTTACCAGTGATGAATATATACAACAAAAAATACGATACATTATTATTTCTACAATACAAACCTTTTAAACATATAAATATTTTTATTTTCCTTTAAAAAAAATAATTGAATTTAATTATCATATTATTCATATGTTAACTTTTTTTCGCGTAGTTAATTATTAGCTGACAGGTGTTTTTTAATTTTACTTTGAAAATTTTAAGTATTAATTAAGGAATATATTCAAATTTTGATAAACCTAAATAACTTTTTTAAAATTTAAATATAAAAATTTTATATCGAACAAATATAAAATTTATAGTATGTAAAGCTAAAAATATGTTTTAGTTTTGGTTTCATAATATAAGTCCAGTAAAACAAATATTAGTTTGATATAAACTTTTGACATTTAAATTTTTAAAAACTATTTAGTTTTATCAAATATTGACTATATATTTATATTTTATATGTTTATAATTTTAAAGGTTTTTTGCAAAATATTTGGAAACTTAAGGGTTTTTTCGCAAAAAATAATTTATGGTAACCTGGAAACCTACTATTACATGTAAAATGGGCAAAACCAACAAAAAAAAAGGCATAAACGAACCAAAAATCTGTCGAAGGGTAAAACCAACATTTTCTATCAAACTTAAGGCTTTTTATGGCATTATCCCTTAAAAAACTATCAAATTAAGAAAATTTAATTTTGTTCTAAAGAAAGAAGCACTACACAGATAATTAAAAAACATATTATTTTTATTCATAACCGTTGAATCTCATCTTTCTCAAGTAAAACAATGTACTGTAATGTCATATCTCAGAATTTAGGTCTAAAACTATAGATAGTCCATTAACCGCGAACTACACTGTAATAGGACTTACGAAATAATATCTCGATGATTTTAACTACAAATGAGATCATGTTACTCATAAGTGTCTTCAGGATACCTCAAAATGCTCGAAAAATTGACCATCATCATCAAACAAGAAATAGTTCAAAAATCAATGAGATCTAATGTCCTAAAAATCAAATTTTCGCATTTCACCTAAATGGAGGCCATGGATGACCAATATGGATAGAACACATTTTCTGAATTCCGTAGATATAAAGAACGTTTAAAACAGAGAACGTATGAGAAAGTTATGTATGTTTTAAGCTTTTAAGCATGTATATATCTAATTTACCCGGTACCGGACATTACACTGTTCAGTTTGAGGTAGCTACACATCTTGTACGTTTTTGAACATAGGCTTCGGTCTAGTATTTGATTCTTCTATTCTGACATTTTTAGCCGGACCAAAATTGGATTCGCGAAAACTGAAGAATCGGAACTCAGTTGACGTGAAACTTCAAACGCTGTTTTACAGAGATCCATAAATTGGATTTGAAATCGGTTTGCGTTTTTGGAATCATCATGACAAAAACATTCACCAAATATATTTGATATATTTTTATGAGGTCCGGATGGATTCCCATGCAAACCGAGATTACTTATGTGTGGAATAAGACAATGGGGACTCCAGGTTGGAAGACATCCATGTGTACGTTGACCACCACAAGGAAAAGGCACTTTTTTTATTGGCTACCCCATACTGTGTCCTCTATATTCTCTCTCTACCTCCCGCACACAATCTCTCTCTACCTCCTATACCTATGTGCTATCTCTTCTCTCAATATTCTCTCTCTTCTGACTCATCTGACTCATACACATGTTCCTTCTTTCGTTCCTGAGTCCTGACTCCGATAAACACGAAGGGCCGCCACCTCCGACGATCTAGTGGCAGCCACCACACCACCTTCTAGCCTCCGTTCGGCCACCAAACTCCATCGTAAACCTCTAAATCTCTGCCACCACCTTCGTTCGCCTCCATCCTCGTCGATGAACATCAGAACGAAGTACGACAAGAGGTCGGGAACGCTGTCTGCCACCACCATCTTAACCTACCTCCGCCTGTCCCGGTCACACAACACCACCTCCCACCACTGTTTGCGACCTCCACATCCTCCCTCTCGCCATCTATAACTCGCCACTACCCCCTCGGCGACACTACCGCCAACAACGGCGACTGTATACGTGAAAACCGATCGAAGCAAGAGCCTCGCCAGAGGACTCGACTGTGGACGTTCCACCGTCATGCGTAACTACCGCCATCTGTTGCTCTCCTCCTTTTTTTTTGCCACCTTTGATCGACAAACCCAACTTCTAGTTACCACCATAGTAGACTGTTGTTGATGTCTTGTTGCTTCAGGTTTGCTACTTCCGGCGAAGAGGAGTACACCAACAAAGGGTTGCCGGAAATGGGTGGCTGCCGGCTCTCCCTTCCTTGTGGCTGATTAAACACCATCAAACCCCCACCCCCATTTCTGTTTTTGTTCGTTCTGTTTCTCGATCAGTCAAGGGTCGAAGACCAACCCCCTTATTCATGTCAATCGACAAAAACAACCCCTCACATGTATAAGAAATACTAAATCAGCCCCATTGGTTCAAAATATTGCAAATTGGGTCCCCAAATTACTAAAATATTACCAGATCAGTCCCTGTAGTATTTTAAACAACCAAAACCATCAGTTGTTTATTTGTTAAACCAAAACAGCCCCTTTAGTTTGGAAATATTACCAAATGGTCTTGATGGTTAGTTTTAACCCAAAAAGGTGTTGATTGCGGTTTCTCACATTAAATTTCACCAAAACAAACCTAGATCGGGATCACACAACTAGGGTGAGTGTTTACGACCCCTCTTTTTAATGCTTTTATGTTTTGGGGGACAATACATGTGATATATATATATATATATATATATATATATATATATATATATATATATATATATATATATATTGTTCATAACAAACAATTACCGATTTAAAACTAGTTTATAAAGGTTATTTTGATAAGTAACACCTTATTTATACATAAACTAGTCAAATACATGATATATTGATATATTATAGTTGTTTTGAATATATTACCACTAGTAAACTTGATATATCTTCCTATTACAAAGTGTTATGATTTTCTGTGAAAAAGGCATGTCATAAATGTTCACCACTTTTGTAGTACTCCAAAGCTTTTATATATATATATATATATATATATATATATATATATATATATATATATATATATATATATATATATATATATATAAAAGTTAGAAAACTTACCACCTATTTAAGCGAGTAATATACACTTTTAAGAATATATCAAACATAATGGGCTTTTATAGTCAAACTTTATGGTATAACTTTATCCGTATAACTTGAAACCTGTGTTTACTAACTACAACACTAACATGTAACTTTATCTGTATATCCATATACCATAGTTAATGGCCTTTAAAGTGAGATGTTATTCATTACCTAAGTATATCCACTCATCTATAACCGTTACTCCTCAAAGCGAGATACGTATGTATAGATCTATATTGGTTGACACCCCCACCTGTGGTTGCTAGCTACAACCTTGACGAATCAACCGAAGCGCGTGATAATTATCTTTAGTCTTTATCCACGATGTCCAATGAAGCGTCGTAAGGGGTTATATCTCGTCACATAAATCAATTATAGGAATCACTATAAGCATTAACCAAATCTCTTTATCTAGAAACCACAAATTCGGTTTCTCTCTTTATCAAACATTTTAGGTATGGATTTACTTATGGTTTCTATCTTTATCAAACATTTTAAGTATGGATTCACTTATGATTGATCTCTTTACCAAACATTTTAAGTATGGATTTACTTATGATTTCCCTCTTTATCAAACATTTGAAGTACGGATTTAATTATGATTTCTCTCTTTATTATACCTTTTAAGTATGGAATTACATACAAATAAAATACTTTTTTTGGTCTTTTTAAAAGTATCATTACTACAGTTAGCAGAAAACTGTAACTATCACGAACCTTTGTGTTGACCCTCAAACTACATGTATTCTCAGGAGACCATTGAACCAGCTTTTAACAGAAGGAATTATCATGGATTTCAGGCAAACTAGCTTTCTCTAGATTTTGTTATTTCGTCCTATTTATTAAGGCAATTCATGTACTTACTTATTATTATAATATGTAAAATCCATGTATTCAAACCTTAAAGTAGAATATAACTGATGTATTATTATCGTTGTACTTGTGATGTATAATCAATTTGCTTGTGATCCATGAACTAAGCATTAATGTCTTGCAAATTGTAGAAGAAGAGTCTGTTTGCAACCACGTGCAAGAATTTAAAGATACATGGAACACCTTGAAAGGATTAATGTGAATTTCAAGAATGAGTTGGCCATAGATGGTCCTTAATTCTTTGACACCTTATTATGATCAGTTCATTTTGGCTTATCATTTGAACAACACAGAAACCACATTGACCCAACTCCACAACCTGTTGCGAACGACAGAGTCAGGAATGAAGAAGAATCAAACTCCTACCTCTACTAAAGCCCCTGTCCTTTCCATTGGGAAAACCAAAGGAAAGGTGCACCTAAGTAGAATTTGAAGGGCAAGGCCCATGTTGGATCGTCAAGCAATAAACTAAAAGCGAAGCCCAGTTCTGACATTCCTTTTATTCGTGATCCCCAAAAGGCCATTTGCTTCTATTGTAATGATAAGGGCCACTAGAAACGAAGCTTCCCCAAGTACTTGTAGGACATCATGGATGGCAAGGTGAAGCCATCGTTGGGAGGTATTTACATTATTAAAACTTACAACTCATAACCTAATCGTTCTTGGGTCCTTGATATCGGATGTGGTTTTCATATTAGTTCTAATTTGCAGGGACTAAGAGAAAGTGAAGAGGTGGAGCATGGAAGGATAAATCTGACCATGGGCAATAGGCGATCTTCTCCTGTTACCAAGATTGGAACTTATAATATTAATCTTAGTAGTGATGTTAGATTAGATTTAGTTAACTATTTCTATTCATCAGAAATGACGTGAAACATTATTTCTTTTCATGCACTTTTTAGACAAGGTTTTCAATATTCGTTTATGATGGGTTTTGAGCAATACATCAATCCTATGGTGTACATGCAAACCCTAATAGCTTTTGGATCTAGTTTGTCTAATGAACATGCAATTGAATATCCAAAACTATAAACCCTAGATCTATCATATAAGAACTGAAATAAGGGTTTAGTAATTACCTTTGATTGTTATATAGTAATAACAATCAATTCCTTGCTTTGATTGGCTTCAGAAAGCTTAGTGCCTCAAGTGCTGCATGTAACATCCGGATTCCTAGGTATAATTTTTATTCTTTTATTTTTAGGTGTTGTGAGGAGACTCAGCGAGTTGGAGTCTAAACTCGCCGAGTAGGATCGCGGTTTTTGCACGCGGGTTCACGTCTGGACTCGGCGAGTCCAAGGGTGGACTCGGCGAGTCCACGCTGTTTAATGAAACCCTAATTTCCAGGGGTTGAGACCTATTTAAAGGGGATTATGGCCGTCATTTGCGGCCACCAACCCCAGAGAGTAACCCTAAAGAGATCTTGAGCATTTTGGGAGAGAGAGGAGGCCATTGCTAACCTTTGAAGCATTTTTTGGCAAGGCAAAGGAGGTTCTAGATAAGAGGAAGCAAGGGAGGTGGACATTCTTCAAATTTGGAGCTCAGAGCATCACTTTGGAGGTAATATTTTGGCTCCCTTTCTGTTGTTATGATGAACATGGAGGTTTAGGGTTTCTTTACCTCTTTGTTGGTTAGATTTGATGTCCATTTCGTCCCTATTTGTGATGAGGCTTGGAATGGGATCCATAGAGGTCCAGAGAAGCTTTATTCCTCAAGCTTTTTGAGGATTCATGGGAGTTTTGACCATGGGTTATGAGATATGGGGCTAAAACATCATATCAGAGCAAATAGATGTTGTTTGAGCATCAAGGTTTGGACTTTACGTGATTATCATGCTTGGGGAGGCCAGATCTATGATTGAATGGAACAGATCTGACCTCAGAAGTGGTTTTGAGTTTATGCATGGCATGAACTCGCTGAGTCTGAAGAATAGACTCGGCGAGTAGTATGAAGTTTTCCCGTAATCACTCAGTGAGTGGACTTGTCGAGTTGAGGGAACGACTCAGTGAGTCAGGGTGAGTCAGGGGGACTGAGTTCAAGCCGGAACTCGCCGAGTTGTTCTTGAGACTCGGCGAGTTGAGTCGTGGTGGCCCCGCGATTCATGCCAGGTGGAACTCGTCAAGTCAGGGAGGTACTCGGCGTGTCAAGAGAGGATCTAAGAGAGTCAGTGGACACGTGTAGACTCGCTGAGTCACCCTAGTGCACTCGTCGAGTCCGGTCGAAGTTGACCGTTGACCTTGTTGAGTTTTAGGGTTGAGTACAGTTGTATTTATGAGTGTATTACTTTGTGTGATTAGGCGGAGGCTAGATCACATTTATTCTGAGTCAGATATTTACCGAGACATCGAGGTGAGTCTTCTCACTAAACATTACCTAGAGTGGTATATTGTGTAGACCAGAGGGTCTTATGTGTTATGTATGAGATTATTTGCTATGTGTTATGTGTATGTTGTATGTTGTTATAGACCGGACCGAAGGGTCCAACGATACAGACCAGGTCGGAGGGCCCAACGAGCTATGACCGGACTAGAGGGTCCAACGAGCTACGGGACTGGAGGGTCCCGCTGAGACACATCGACCGGAGGGTCGTATTATAGCCTTGAGTGGCGTATGTGTTGTATGCGGTATTTTGGGGAACTCACTAAGCATTTATGCTTACAGTTGTTGTGTGATGTGTTTCAGGTACCAGTGATGAGCGCGGGAAGGCGCCGACATGATCCGTACACACTTGAGGAGTTTATGTTTTGGATTCTGGGGAGATGTTTTTGTGAAAAATACATTTGATACAATATGTTTGGTGTTATTTTGTAAGTAAATGAATGTTTTGAAAATGAAAAATTGTTTTGAAAATTTACGTTGTTACACTACACCTCTAATGGAGTCACAAACACCACTAAGCAACTAGATGAAGAAGGAGAAGAGAGGAGGCACCCAAAAACGTCTAGAAACCCTAAGGATTCAGTTACCCACGTTTTTGGGGCCTAAAGGGTCCTTTATATACTTGTTTGGGCTGTTAGGGTTTCAGTTAAAACCTAATGGACAACTTAAAATCTAAGCAACCCATGGAACCTTCTGGATAAGGCCATGGATGAAAATATGATGGGCTCCCATCATAATTTCGTTCATCCCTTGTTCCTTTAGCATTCCTTAGCCCAATAACTCAATTATCCAATAATTGCAGTCTAGTCCCCTATATTTAATTAATCTCTTTTAGCCACATAATTAATTATCAATTAATTCTTGACTAATATTAATTAAACGATTTGATTTCTCCTTTAATATATTATTCTCATAATATATTAATAAATCATAATTAAACCTTTCTCTCCTTAATTCATCCTACATATTGCTATGGTGAAGGCAACCCAAAAGGACCATGCTCATAATCGGGTCAAGTACATACCAAAATAGTTATGGACTTAGACACTAATCCAACAGTTTAATGATATGAATGGATCGATTTTGGTTTATATAAATGCCAATTCTTATGTTTGAAGCTTTACCTTGTGATGGTGTGTATGAAAATGTGATTTATGTTGATAGCTTAGGTAATAGTGTTTTTCATATTTACTTGTCTAATGGTTTAGACTGTCGGGTTTTGAGCATTCTAACACTCATAAGGTGTTCATGCAACCCTAGAAACCTTAGATCTATGTTTGACTAAGATACATGCAAAATTGATTTTCCAAGGTTCATAATCCTATCTAGCATACATGGGGAACTTTTAAACATAAAAGTAAGCTAGAAAACATACCTTGTAGTAGTTTGGATTCCTTGAAAACCTTGTGAGCCTAGCACCCCAAGTGTGATGCCTCAAATGTCTCACACAACACCAAATGCTATTGGAATGACTTGAGAGAAATGCAGAACACTTCTAAAATCGGCTTACCCTCTCTATTCTTTCTAGTGTCTCTAGTGTTCGATTTTGGTGAGCTTTATGTTGCTTATATGGTGTGTTACAATTAGGGTTACACCATGTCAACCCTAATGTGACATGAATCCTCATTTCCATGATCCATGGGTTTACTCCTCCATGGAGCATCCTATGGGTCTTAGCCCAACTTGATAATCCATGGAGCATTTAGCCCACTATACAAGTATGTATGATTTACACAATCAACCCATGTATTTAATTAGTCACCTTTTTGATCACTTAATTAATTCTAAATTAATTCTTGATCAATACTAATTAAATAATATTATAATATATTAGGACCTATAATATATTAATAAACCATAAGTGTTATTTCTCTCATTTTATTCTATCCAAATGCATGATGCCATGCAACCCAAATGGACCATGCCAAACCGGGTCAAGTACTTACCAGAAATAGTTATGAGCTTAGACACCTTATCCAACAGTCTCCCACTTGGATAAGTCTAATAACTATAACTACAAGTATGACTTCAGAAACCGATCAGCAATCATAGCTCTATCAAGGTCTCTCGGAACTGAGATGATGATGATATGCCATTTAAGATAAGTGATCATATAATCCTCTGTTCTAGATATCAGCCAGACAAATACATGGAACAATGTCTTTCTTACTTATTATCCAACAATTTGTTTCTCGATTTCCGATTTGTTTGACAAAGAACTTAATCGAACACATCAATTTAGTTCTGACCGTGACCGATACATAGGTGAAAACAAAATCATCGAGGGGCCCAAATATCGCTTCTAATCCAAGAAGGAACAGATAAACTTCGACTCATATGCTTGTTCTACTACTTGTTGAATTATACACAAAGGTACGTTTTATAACATCGAGTTACCAATGCATTTTCGTACAATAAATGTACAACCAACTTATAGGCAACAAGTCATATCTCTAGGTTCGAAGACTTATATGATATTACCGTATCACGATCACTCGAGATAAATTCCATGAAGTGATACTAGTGAGCGTGGGTTGAATTCAATACTCAGAACTTATGAGCACTCATGAGAGTTGTAGCTATGTCCAACATCTTAGACCTCTACAAGCCAACCCAGACAGTCTTAATTCATACCTACTTCCAACATATGACCGAGTGTGGAGAAGTTGAATAATATGTAATACATAACATAAATATTCTGGAAGTCAAAACATGCAAAATAAATAATAGTAAATGATTGACAAAATATAGCAACGCTTTAATCATAAATAAACACAACTTTTATTCATCATCAAATGTCAATTACACATTACAAATTTCAGAGCTATCTAACTACTAAAACTAATATCATCCTTCAGCCCTATGCGCCTCGCATGCTGGAGATGCTTAACCTTACCCAGTCCCTTCGTGAGGGGATTTGCTGGGTTCTCATCCGATGATACCCTCTTTGCCACGAGGAGTCCTTTTATTCGATGTTTGATGAAATGGTATTTTCTGTCGATGTGTCTGGATCTCCCATAATCCCTTGGTTCTTTCGCTAAGGCAACTGCACTTTCACTATCACAGAAAATTTCCATAGGCTCCTTTATAGCTGGTACAACTCCAAGGTCTCCAATGAAGTTCTTCAGCCATATTGCCTCCTTCGCTGCCTTGCTTGCTGCTATATACTCTGATTCGCAATTTGAATCAGTCACTGTCTCCTGCTTGGAACTTTTCGAAGTAATTGCTCCTTCGTTTAAGGTAAAGACCCAACCTGACTGAGAGCGGAAATTATCCCTATCAGTCTGGAAGCTAGCATCACTATACCCTACAACTATCAAGTCATCACTCCCACCGAGGGTAAGGACCCAGTCCTTACTCCTCCGCAGGTACTTGAGGATATTATTTACCACAGTCTAGTGAGCTTTGCCAGGATTCCCCTGATATTTGCTGACCATGCTCAAAGCAAATACGACATTAGGACGAGTACAAGTCATAGCATACATGATCGAGCCTACATTGGAAGCATAAGGTGCTTGACTCATTTCTACTATCTCAGCCTCGGTACTCGGGCTTTGAGTCTTACTCATTCTGGCGTTACTCTAGATGGGTAACTCTCCTTTCTTAGAATCTTGCATGCTGAACCTCTCCAGCACCTTATCCAAGTAGGTACTCTGACTAAGTCCAATTAGTCTTTTACTCCGGTCTCTCAGAGTCCTGATCCCTAGAATATAGGCAGCTTCTCCTAGGTCTTTCATAGCGAAACACATCCCATGCCAAGACTTCACTTGCTGCAAGTTTGGGATGTCATTTCTTATGAGTGGTATGTAATCCACATACAGTACCAAAAATCTAACTATACTCCCACTAGCCTTGACATATACACAAGATTCATCTTCACTCCTTGAAAAGCCAAACTCTTTGACTTTCTCATTGAAATAAAGATTCCATCTTCGAGGTGCTTGTTTCAATCCATAGATGGATTTCCCAAGCTTACACACTCTATTAGGGTATTCTGTACTGACAAAACCCTCTGGCTGACACATGTAAACATCTTCAACCAAACTTCCATTAAGGAAGGCGGTTTTGACATCCATTTGTCATATTTCATAATCATGAAATGCAGCAATGGCTAACAGGACCCTAATGGACTTAATCTTTGCTACTGGTAAAAAGGTTTCATCATAATCAACTCCCGGAGTTTGAGAAAAGCCCTTTGCAACCATTCACGCCTTATAAGTGTGTACATTACCATCCATGTCAGTCTTCTTCTTGAAGATCCATTTGCACCCAACTGTCTTACGACCTGGTACATTGTCAACCAAGTTCCAAACTTGATTGTCATACATGGACTGTATCTCGCTGTCCATTGCCTCTTTCCATTTAGCAGACTTGGGGCCTGCCATGGCTTCCGCATAGCTGTTAGATTCATCCAGACTTACCAGTTTCCCATCACTGATAAGTGTCTCACCTTACGCAGTAATATGGAAACCATAGTAGTGCTCAGGTGCATTCCTAACCCTTGTGGAACGCCTCAGAGGTACAGACTCGTCAATTGGATCAACAGGAGTTTCCTCCTCAGGTTGACTGCTAGGGTTTGAAGTACCATCACCACTTGACTCTTGAATTTCTTCGAGGTCGGTTTGCCTCCCATTGTTTCCTTGGCTTATGAACTCTCTCTCTCTCTCTCTCTCTCTCTCTCTCAAGACACCCATCCTTGCTACAAAGACTACATTCTCACTGGGTCTGTAAAAGAGGTAACCAAAGGATTTTTGTGGGTAGCCGATGAAAATACACCTCTCATTTCGAGGTTCGATCTTATCGTGAGTGTCACGTCTAACGAACGCCTCACAACCCCAAATCTTGATGTGGTCTAGATTAGGAACTTTTCCAGTCCACATCTCATGAGGAGTTTTGGTAACTTTCTTTGTAGGGACTAGATTAAGGATATGGGTGGCAGTCTCTAAGGCATACCCCCAAAATGAGATTGGTAGCAAAGCTTCACTCATCATGGAAGAAACCATATCCAACAAGGTTCAATTACGCCTCTCAGCACACCTTTCAACTATGGTGTCCTGGGAGGTGTCAATTGTGAGACAATCCCACATTCCTTAAGATAGTCGATGAACTCTGTACTAAGATACTCACCACCACGATTGGATCGAAGCATCTGATGTTCGTACCGAACTGATTCTCCATTTCTTGCTTGAACTCTTTGAATCTTTCAAAGGTCTCTAACTTATGCTTATTAAGTAGACATATCCATATCTACTATAATCATCTGTAAAAGTCACATAATAGCGATTAGCATCCCTTGTGGCAGTTTTGAAGGGTCTACACACATCTGTGTGCACTAGATCCAACAAACCTTTACCCCTTGCACAAGAACCAGTAAAGGGTGACTTTGTCATTTTTCCAAGTAAGCATGATTCACAATTGTCATCTGACTTTAGGTCAAATGACTCTAAGTATCCATCCCTTTGGAGTCGGCCTATGCGTTTCTTGCTTACATGTCCAAGACGGCAATGCCATAATGATGCTTTATCCAAGTTATTTTTATTAGAAGAATCAATACACAACATATTACTTCCTAGGTTATCTACAACAGACAAAGCTTAATACACACCATCACTAGGTAATGCTTTAAAATAAAGAACATTATTAAAAAAGCATTTATTCCACCAACTTCATTATAAAAAAAGGTAAACCCTTGTTTGTACAAAGCAAGAAAGGAAATAATATTTCTTTCCATTTCAAGCGAGTAACAACATATATTCAAATCTAATGTAAACCCACTACTTAGAAACAAAGAATAAACTCCAATCTTGGTGACAGGTGAAGCTTTCCTATTCCCCATGCTCAAGTTTATCTTTCCATGCTCCACATTCTCACTTCTTCTTAGTCCCTGCAAATCAGAACATATGTGAATTCCACATCCTGTATCAAGGACCCAAGAGTTAGAATAGGGTGAGTTATTATACAATATTGTGTAAATACCTGCATGGGTGGGTTTCACTTTCCGATCCTTAATATCTTGCTGGTACTTTGGGCAGTTCCGCTTCCAATGCGTCTTTTCATGGCAATAGAAGAATTCAACCTCTTTTGGGTCAGAAGAAGGAGTAACGAAACCTTTCTTGGTTTCACTTGAAGAGGATCCATTAAGGGTCTTACCCTTGGTACCCTTCGAAGGGTTCTTCCTCTTTTTCCCTCTACTTTTCCCGATTTCCAGGACAGGGGCGAAGCTTGGAGTAGGAGTAGGAGTGGTAACAACCGACTTACCTTTAAGACCTGTTTCAACGGTCTTTAGGAGTCCTTGAAGCTTGATGAGGGTAACTTCCTCCTTGTTCATGTGGTATGTCATGCGGAATTGATCATAACACGATGGTAAGGAGTGCAAAATGATATCTATTGCTAACTCCTCAGAGAAGTTCACATTTAGCTTCAGCAGACGGTCCACATACCGTTGCATTTTCTGCATATGGCCCATGATGGGTTCCCCATCCTTCATCCGGGTTGTTATCATGGAAGAGATTATTTCATATCGCTCTTGACGAGCACTCTGATGGTAGCGGTCACTTTTGGAGCTCGGCTGTCATAATGGCCAACATGATGCATTCCACTTTGGTAGTATCTCTTTCATGTGCCTCATATTTGCCACCTCCTTAGGAGAAGCAGACGGCTCGGGTACCTTAAGCTCCTTGTCGAGGACATATTCCTTGTCCTCATACTGAGTGACCATCCTGATGTTCCTGATCCAATCCATAAAGTTGAATCCATCAAAGATGACTCTCCCACAAAGGTTCATGAGAGAGAAGGAGCCCATAGGGTTTGAGCCAGAAGCAACATTGTTGGAAGACATTTGAAAACAAAGAAAACAAGTTTAGATATAAAGATAGTCCTTAATAAAACACCCAAATGTAATATTAAGGCTAGGATCCGTTCACAATATATTATAACTTAGAAGAGGGATGTCGTAATCTAAGCTGTAACATATTTGAAAGGTAGGTGAATGACGATTCACCAATTTCCACCATGAAAAATGAAATATAAATTATTACGTTTTTAATTGGTTTTTAGAAACTCCTAGATTCTTTTGAGATTCATTGAACTTTTCAATGGAATGTTTTAATCTCGAGTTTTCCCTTCAGGTTTTGTGACTGGGATGCCGAGGATCACAAAACAAGGTGTGAAGTAACCATGCAAACTACTTGGTACCCTTAATGTTTTTCACTCAATCGATGTGCCGGTTAGCCACACGCGCTCCACCGACCTATGAAAAACCTTAAGTCACCCTTTGCCTACCTTGTTAAGTCCAAGTTAGTGTGCCAGTTAACCACACACGCTCCACTAACGACTCAATCAAAGTGCGAAGTGTAATTTCATGGGTTAGCGCCTTATTCACATTTTCCTAAAGTAACTAAGATTGTGAATTTATAAAAACATTTATTTACTTTATAATAATCATTATACTTTTAATGAGAATTTTTAAGTTATTGTCCTACCCATTCGGCTAATGACCCTCCACCAGTCAAGGAAGCGGTGGATGAGAGTGGACACCCATTAAGCTGCCATTTTATAGGCAACAACCTTATACCCCCTTATAGACCGGCTTCGTGAATGAGGCCTACTAACGGTAAAACGACTTGATCTTATATATATATATATATATATAATTAACTTATAATATTATATAGTATAAGGGTTGAATTTTAACTTTTAAAATTCTAGGGGTTGGAACTAAAGTTTACTAGATGACTTTACATGTTCCAAAACTTGAGGGCAAGTTTTGTAACTTTACAAAACTTTTCAATTCATAACTTAGGAGTTATTGTTTATTAAAAGTGAAGACTCTTCATTTTTTTTAACTTATGTGTTCTTTTAATGGATTTATTACAAAGTGACTTTTGGTTATCCATAACATGAGGACAAGTTATGGACTCCATTAAAACACATCATGATCATGAATTAACTACCAATCAATAGCACATAATTCCTATGATCTTGCAAGAACTCATAAGAACATGAATATTCATATCAAAATTTCAAGAACATACGAACACATATAAGCATGGAATTTTGATATTAGCCATTGTAAATGGATTAGAACAACCATTACACCATCTAAAACAAGTTTTAAAACACCAAAATAGTTTAGGGTAATGTTTCTAGTCGATTTCCAGTAGCAAAAATTGAAAATCTGCACTCTGACAGGCCAACTCGTCGAGTGCAAGAGCTGACTCGCTGAGTTTGTTGAAGATACACTTGGACTCTTCGAGTCCCCTGTGCAAACATCAAAAATTTCGACTTTTTTAGCTATTTTGCATCAAGTATCAAACAAAAAAAACCAATTTATGATACCACTGTAGGGTTTTGAGCATTCTAACACTCCTAAGGTGTTCATGCAACCCTAGAAACCTTGGATCTATGTTTGACTAAGATACATGCAAAATTGATTTTCCAAGGTTCATAATCCTATTTAGCATACATGTGGAACTTTTAAACATATAAGTAAGCTAGAAAACATACCTTGTAGTAGTTTGGATTCCTTGAAAACCTCGTGAGCCTAGCACGCCAAGTGTGATGCCTCAAATGTCTCACACAACACCAAATGCTATTGGAATGACTTGAGAGTAATGTAGAACACTTCTAAAATCGACTTTCCCTCTCTATTCTTTCTAGTGTCTCTAGTGTCCGATTTTGGTGAGCTTTATGTTGCTTATATAGTGTGTTACAATTAGGGTTACAACATGTAAACCCTAATGTGACATGACTCTTCATTTCCATGATGCATGGGTTTACACCTCCATGGAGCATCCATGGATCATCCTATGGGTCTTAGCCCAACTTGATAATCCATGGAGCATTTAGCCCACTATACAAGTATGAATGATTTACACAATCAACCTATATATTTAATTAGTCACCTTTTTGATCACTTAATTAATTATAAATTAATTCTTGATCACTACTAATTAAATAATATTATTAATATATTAGGACTGATAATATATTAATAAACCATAAGTGTTATTTCTCTCATTTTAGTCTATCCAAATGCATGATGCCATGCAACCCAAATGGACCATGCCAAACTGGGTCAAGTACATACCATAAATAGTTATGGACTTAAACACCTTATCCAACATAGACAAGGCATGCTTGTGGTATTTTTGTCTTGGGCACATTAACAAGAAATGCATCACCCAACTCCAAAAAGGATGGTGAGTTGCAATCATTTGACTTAAGGCCAGATGATGAATGTGAATCTTGTCTTTTGGGGAAGATGACAAAGTCACATTTCACTAGATTTTGTGAAAGAGGTTATGGTTTGTTGGATCTCATACATATAGATGTGTGTGGACCCTTCAGATCCACCACAAGGGATGTTAATTGATTTTATCTTACATTTATAGATGATTATAGCAGATATGGTTATATCTACTTAATAAAGCATAAGTCAGAAACCATTGAAATTTTCAAAGAGTTTAAACATGAAGTCTAGAATTAATTAGGCAGGATGACAAAGATGCTATAATCTGACAGAGGTGGAGAGTATCTTAGTATCGAGTTCCATGACTATCTCAAGGAATGTGGAATTGTTTCACAATTGACCCCACCTTGGACACCACAACTTAATGATGTGGCTGAGAGGCATAATCGGACCTTGTTAGACATGGTTCATTCCATGATGATTCAATCTTCTCTTCCCATTTCTTTCTAGGGGTATGCCTTAGAAACAGTTGACCATATCCTAAATTGTATCCTTACGAAGAAGGTTTCCAAAACACCTCACGAGATGTGGACATGGAAAGTTCCCTCGTTAGCACATATCAAGGTCTGGGGTTGTGAAGCTTTTTTTTAGATGAGAGACTCATGACAAGATAGAACCTAGAAGTGAAAGATGTATTTTGATTGGCTACCCATAATTTTTTTAGATATTTGTTCTACAGACCTGGTGAGAACATGGTCATTGTAGCATGAAAGGGAGTATTTCTCAAGAGAGAGATCATATGCAAAGACGACAGTAGGATTACCATTGACCTTGAAGAGATTCAAGAGTTAACCAATGAAGGAACCTTAGAAGAAACTAGCACTCAACTTGAGGATGAGACTCCTATTAAAACCATTGACAATTCTTTACCTCTTCGCTAATGTAGTAGAGTTCGCATGCCACCAATGTTCTATGGTTTCCATATAATGTCGGATGGTGATATGTTTATCAGTAATGGTACACTGGAAAATTTGGATGAGCCAGCTAATTATAAGGAAGCAATGGTAGGCCCTGAAGCTGCCAAGTGGAATGAGGCAATGGATAGCGAGATCAAGTCCTTGTATGATAACCACGTTTGGAATTTGGTTGATCAAGAACCTGATCGAAAGATAGTTGGTTGTAAATGGATCTTCAAAACGAAGACTGACATGGATGGAAAGGTACACATTTTCAAGCCACGACTGGTTGCGAAGGGCTTTACTCAAACCCCATGGATTAACTATGATGAGACCTTCTCACCAATGGCCAAGATAAAGTCTATTAGGATAATGCTTTCCATACGTGACAACCCGAAATTTATTCCGTCATTTTTAACCCCTCTTTCCGTTAATAAGCCTCGTCTTATTAAACTGTCCGTTAACCTTTTGGATTGGTTAATTAATTTGGGACTTTTATAATGACTTAGTAAGGTTTGAAACAAATTAGAAACACCCTCATTAATCCCTTGAAAAGTTTTAGTTTCAACCAAGTCAAAATACGACCATTTAATCGGGTGCAACCAAAAGCCCCGTTTAACGTCAGTATTGGTTAGATTTCCACTGAGCCCCAACTCAAACCCCTATATAAGGGTGAGTGGAGTCCATTTGAGACTTTCCACTCTCTCTCTCTACAACTTGCTTTCGATCCAAAACGCCCGTTTCGAGCCCCAAACTAGTAAGTAATCTATCCTAACTTGTTGTGTAGCATAGTTAACATGCAAATTCGTGTTTAAGACATCAAATAGGGGCAAATTCATGTGTTTACGGCCCAAGAACACTCTTGGACCGTGAACACCCTTAAGTGGGGTTTTGAAGCCCCAAAACCCCTCTAAACTACCCCTAGGGCTTAGATATGACTTGTGGAGAGTAAACATGATTTTACGGCCCAAGAACACTCTTGGACCGTAAAACCCTCTTCATAGGCCGTGAACACCCTTTAAGGTGTTAGAATTGCCCTTAAACACCTCCTATGGCTTGGGAAAATGTCTAGAATCAACCACAATTGAAGTAGGGTCTTTAAACATTAAAGAAACTATGGACATAGGAGTTTACGGCCGTAAACCCCCCAAGAAATGGTCCATGGGCCGTAAACTCCCCTAAATAGGCCAAATGATGCCCTAACTCCCCTATATGGCTTGGAAAAATGCATAGAACTTTATTCTCTACCATTTAAGACCTTAATACACCAAAGGAATGAGAATATAAGAGCTTACAGCCGTAAACTCCTTGTTTAGGGCCGTAAACTCCTTAATTGGTCCATTTGGAGCCTTAAACCCCTTCATATGCCTTATATTTGGACCTAGCCTAATTCTATGAGTGATATAAGACCTTGAAGCATCCTAGAACACACCACCCATGATTTTACGGCCGTAAACTCATGGGGATATGGTCTTAGGGCCGTAAACTCTATAAAGAGTTTACTCTTGAAGAGTAAATTCCCTAACTAGGCCATACATACCCTTAGATACTACCCGGGACACCCCTAACACTTAACCAAAGTGTTTTTTCGCACTTTAGGATGCGTATATGTGTTTAATTAGTATTATATTTACTAATTGTATGTAAACATATTTCATCATATGTTAATAGGTCACTAAGTGTGTTCAAGTCTTTACTTGACACCGAGCACCCAACCGACACTTTCGTTCGATCCACTTACAACAGGTGAGTTCATACCCCTGAATTAAGCTTTTAAATGTTTTTACATGCTTTATGGGGGGGGGGGAATACAAGTTAAAACATGCTAGTTATAATATCAAACATATGTGATTAATAACCCGCATGCACAAGGATTTATTACACTTTCAGTTGTTTTACCGAGTATAATACTATAGATGGTTTTCGAAAACGTCTTTACTTGTTTAAATCTTTTCTCAAATTATCTCTCGTGCTGTATGTTTTACTTCTAAACCAGTTACAACAGTGTTTTAAACAAATGTTTTCTTTACTTAAATTGTGTTATCAAATTATATTCAAAACGTGTTTATGAACGGTTTTTCAAAGCTTGTTTTACATAACTATATCAAGTCGTGAATTCTTATTTTTAAAGGTTTTCCAAAATTTTTACCAAAGTTTTCTTCTATACTTCTATACTTCTGCTTCATTAAATGCATGCCTGTACTTGTATAGTTATATAAATAATGTTTAAAAGACTTAGGAAGGCTAGTTCGCCCTATTTCCTTTTCCTCGGTGGGATGTGGTCTGGTGGGTATCGGATATCCGTCCGAAGGTCGTTTAAACATTAGTTATATATCATGTATAGATGTATAGACATAAAGGTTTACATCGGCCAGTTCATTTCCCTTGGGTAGCAAGGACATCCTTCCATTCATCATTCATAGATCACAGACACTAGTAACTATTATAGGAATAGTTAGGAGGTTCTATTCACTCTTTCCAGTACAAGAATTCCACAGGATTCAGTTCATACGCGAGTCTATATCATTTCTCCAGCGCCTCTAATAGAATTCAGATTACCTCTTCAAGACATGGATCTCCCCGTCGTCGAGTTGGTAACGAGAGTGTCCTGTAGGGAGAGCGGGCATTGTGTGTATAGATCTATATGGGACTGACACTCCCGCACCCTGACTGCTAGCTACAGTCCACGGCCTACCAAGCCAAGGGGTGACAAATGTCATATTTATTCCGACGCTTGCAGGGCGTCAAGTACTCTAGTGTCAATCAGTATGGTTATGAGTATCTCCATGTTTACCTTATAATTCATGGCCTTAAGGTAATGAGAATCTAACACTGTATTCTTGAAACAACCCACTTAGGATTTTCCCTTTGTTTTAGACCTTGCTAGCTGTATCTTTCATTTGATACTGTCTGGGGTCTGTGTTTCATTGTTTTAGACCTTGCTAGCTGTATCTTTCATTTGATACTATCTGAGGTCTGTGTTTTCTTTGTTTTAGACCTTGCTAGCTGTGTCTTTCATTTGATACTGTCTGGGGTCTGTGTTTTCTTTGTTTTAGACCTTGCTAGCTGTATCATTCATTTGATACTGTCTGGGGTCTGTGTTTCATTGTTTTAGACCTTGCTAGCCGTATCGTTCATTCGATACCGTCTGGGGTCTGTGTTTCCTTTTGTTAGACTGAGCCAGGCGTATCATTCATTCGATACTCTCCTGGAGTCTATGATTTCTTTTGCCTTAGTTAGCAGTATTTTTGCTGAGGCATATGTTATTTTCCCTAATATTTTTACTAGTGATATTCCCCTACTTTCTTTAAAGTCAAATACCGTATTTTGGTAATGATAGTATTTCAGGGAAAGTTTCTCTTTAAAACATAACTCTGTCGAGTCTTGGTAGAAGACTGCTTTTATTTAGAAAATATAGGATTTTCTAGAAAGGACGCTAATACACCGTAGATTCTAAACTACTACTTTTTATAAAGTTATTTTGAATAAAATGCTTACTTAGTCAAACGAACTAAATACTTATGAACTCACCAACATTTATAAAAATGTTGATACTCGCTTTCAAAATAACTTGTATTCTAAGGTCAGCAATAGACAGGTACACTCGGGAGCGTTTGTGAAGCCAACCTAGAACCGAGCTGCATTTATACTAGTTCTGTATTACTTTGATGTCTCTATTAAATGTAACTTATGTAAAACTATTACTATTAATGCAATGGTAGTTGTACTTTGATTAATATACTGCATATGTTGTGATACTTGACATGACGTCATCCACCCCAGAACGTTTCCGCCGTTCCGGTTTTGGGGTGTGACACCATAGCTGCCTTTCATGATTATGAAATATAGCATATAGATGTCAAAACAACTTTCCTTAACAGGAAGTTGGCCGAAGATGTTTACATGAGTCAGCCAGAGGGTTTTGTGGATGCAAGTTCCGTAATATAGTGTATAAGCTTGAGAAATCCATTTATGAATTGAAACAAGTGTCTCGTAGCTTTAATCTTTGTTTCCATGAGAAAGTCAAACAATTTGATTTCTCTAGGAGTGAAGATGAGTCATATGTTTATGTCAAGGCTAGTGGTAGTATAGTAACTTTTCTAGTATTGTATGTTGATGACATACTCCTTATAGGAAACGACATTCCAACTTTGCAACAAGTAAAATATTGGCTTCGAAAGTGTTTTGCTATGAAGGATCTAGGAGAGGAACCTATATTCTTGGGATAAGAATCTTAAGAGATAAGAGGAAAAGACTAATTGGTCTTAGTCAAATTACATACCTAGATAAGGTACTAAAACGTTTTTGTATGGAAAATTCCAAGAAAGGAGAGCTACCTATTTAGAGTAATGCCAAGTGGAGTAAGACTCAAAGCCCTAGTACATATGAAGAGATAGTGGAAATGAGTCGTGTCCCATATGCTTCGGCCGTAGGATCGATCATGTACGCTATGACATGTACTCTCCCTGATGTGTCTTTTGCTTTAAGCATGGCCAGTCTCTTTCAGGGAATCCTAGTAGAGAACATTGGACAATAGTGAAGAACATTCTTAAGTATCCGTGAAGGAAAAATGATCTGATTATAGTCCTTGGAGGCATTGATACATTGAGAGTAAGTGGTTATAATGACGCCAACTTTCAAATAGATGGAGACAATCTTCATTCTCAATTTGGCTGGGTGTTTCTGTTAAATGGAGGAGCAGTTACTTGGAAAAGTTCCAAGCAAGATATGGTGGCTGATTCTACTTGTGAATTAGAGTACATAGTAGCGAGTGAAGCATCAAAGGAAGCAGCTTGGCTGAAGAACTTCATCGGTGATCTCAGAGTAGTTCCGACAATTCAAGAGCGAATGAAACTTTTCTATGATAATGTAGGAGCATTTTCTTTGACCAAAGAACCTAGAGATCTTGGTAAATCCATACATATCAACATAAAGTACCATTATATAAATAATAGAGTTGAAGAAGGCCATCTCAAAGTAAAGAGAATGTCTTTAGAAGACAATCCTACAGATCCTCTCACAAAGGCTAAGTAAGGTTAAACATAATCAACTTGCTAGGAGCATTGTTTTGAGAAATGATCTAAGTTTGAAACTTTTAACATAATATATGTATTTGATTTTAGTGATTGAATAATAGAGATTATTTATGAGTTTGTTTACTGCCTTTGTCAATTATTTATTGTTGTGTTTAGTTTTGCATGTTTTACTTCGCAAATAATTTGATTATTTGAAGCTCCACAGTCTCTCATACTTTAGGAAGTAAGTAGTGAATCAAGACTCTCATGAATTGGATTGTAGATTGTCTAAGGAGTTTAGACATACCAATTGTGTTGCTATAACATTCATGAGTACTTAGAAATGGAGATTTGATTATTGGATAAACCCACACTCAAAAAATCACTTCATGGATTATAACACGAGTAACTTTGAAACGATAACTTCTTATGTTATTAAAATGGAGATATATGAGTTGTAATTTACAAGTTGGTTGTACATTGTTATAGTGAAAATGCATCAATAACTTGGTGTTGTAAAACGTAGTGTCATGTATGATTTGGTGAGTAAAGGATAAAAGAATTTGAGTCAAAGTTTATTCTTTCATTTTTCCCTAATAGGAAAAGTGCTATGTGTGAGCCCCTCAGTGATTTGGTGTTGACTTATAGTGGTGGGCCCAGCCAGGACTAAATTGATGTATTTAGTTAAAAGTCTTATGACATCATCGCAAATCAAGAAACAAGGAAAAATAATTTTGCATAATGAGATTGATTCAAATCCATATGTCATGTCCATACGATATCTTATAGAATGAAGGAATATTTGATCACTTATCTTAGGACTAATGTATGATCAGATTAGAGGCTGGAGTTCCTTTTGGAAGCACCCTTTGCTGATAATTTAAATGTTATACTAACAATTGTAGTTATAGACTTATCCAAGTAGGAGATTGGGTGTCTAAGCCCATAACTAAAATGGTATATACTTGAATTATTAACAAAGTCCTATTAGGTTGCCCTAAAACCCGATAATTAAATAGGAGGACTTTTAGAGAGAGAGACTGATTTATTGATTTATTATTTGATAATAAATAACAATAAATGATTTGTTAAATATTATGAGAATAATATATTCATTAGAAATAGTATTATTTAATTAAGAATTAATCAGAAATTAATTTAAATAAATATTGGGATTTATTAGATTAATTCATAGTGCAACAACCTAAGCTGTAATTGTTCAATAGTTGAACAAAAGGGTTCTAGAACCTTCCCCAGAGAGGTGGACATTTTTGGGGTTATTCTAGGGTTCTAGAATATCCCTTAAAGATAACTAGAAAACCAAATAATTACTTGATTTGAGATATTATTATTTTAATCAGGTAAGGGTTATCTAGGGTTTCCCTATCAACTATAAATAGGGCCCATTAGCCTCTAAATTTTGGTCATCACTCCAATTGCTAAGAGCATAGCCAAAATTTCCCCTATCTTTTCCTCTCTTCATCAAGTTTCCTAGTTGCTAGGGTTTGGGTGTGAACCATGAGGCACGAGATTTCTGGTGCTAGATTCCAAGAGCTTTTCAAGAAGGATTGTTTAATTGTTTACTACAGTAGTCAAACGGTACGTAATCCCTAACTTGTTTATGATTTTCGAAATTAGCTAGGGTTATAGGGTTCTTGGTGTTCAATAGAATGTTACTTCAATTGTGTTATGAATAAATCTAATAGGTTGCATGTACCCTTAAGTGTATAAGGATTTTTCGCGTTATTTCATGAAAAATCTATCATCTTCTTGATCATTATACTCATTATCTTGTAGTGTACCCCCTCCAACCTAAACATGAAGTTTTTCGAAAATTCATACAGTTTTCCAACTTAATAAACACTCAAATTAAGGCTACTATTCAATAATTACACTGCGATAATGGAGGGGGGGGGGGGTACAACAATAAATGTTTTTATGACCATTTCGACTCCAATGACATTACCTTTTGTTTCTCATGCCCACAAATATCTCAACAAAATGAAAGATCCGAACGCATGGTTCACACTACTAATAACATGATGCTGACTCTTCTATTCCATTCTTACCTACCTTGAACATTTTATCCTGAAGCCCTTTACATGGCAACCCATCTCCCTAACATATTACCCTTTGTCTCTATCTCTACTGACACTCCTCACTACCGCCTCTTTCAACAACACCCAACATATGACCACCTATGTGTTTTCCGCTGCCTTTGCTTCCCTTTCCTTTAGACAACCCACGAACTCCAACCCCACTTTGGTCTTTACATTTTCCTTGGCTACCCCACATATCATCATGGGTTCTACTGCTTTGATTTATCCACCTGTAAGATCATAATCTCTCGCCATGTCACTTTTGATGAGTCGATTTTACCTTACAGCTTGGTTACCCCCAACAACCCTCCTTCCTATGATTTTCCCTTAGACTTTTTCATGTCACCTAATCTACACCAAATTCTATACCCCGCTCCAACAACCCCGATCTCTCACCTCCTCTCGAGACCGAATCCAACTCTCCTGCCCTACCTCCTTCCCTACTATTGATCTCCCCTCCCTCCTTGTTGAATCTATATGCCCAAGAATTATTATTGAGTGATATTGCTAATAATATATGATCATATAGGTCCATACCTTTATCAAGTTGGCACAATTTATATATTTATTATTAATATGATTATTAATAAATAATATTAATTCTTGTATTTAAATAGGGAATAATTATTTGTTTGTGAAAATAATAATTATAAGAGAATATAACTAGTTATTATTTCATATGGTATGAATTAATAAGTCATGCACAACCTTTTGGATTAGTTGAATAGTTTTGCGTTTTACCTAAAGAAAAAGTTTATATTTTATAATTTTTTGCTTATAAAATTTAAACAATTCATCTCCTTTCGATAAGTATTGTCGAAAGTTGATGAAGGCATGGGAGGTTGCTTGTTAACCTCCCTTCTTTGTCCCTCATGCCCCTAAAGTAAGGTTATTACTTTAGATTATAATATGGGGTTGCTTTTGCTTTTGAACGAGTATATAAGAGAGTGTTTTGCATGAGTCTGAAGACAATTTTGTAGTGAAATCTCTCTCTTTCTACCTCATGGCCATTCTTATGCTCTCATCATCTCCTTTGGAAGCTAGTTTTTTAGTGATTAGAAGCTCCCTTGATTTGTCTCCTTTACTGCTTATTTTAGTTAAGTGCTTAAAGGCTTAAGACACTCAAGAATACAAGAAGGAGCTAACATTCCATGTGCCTTAATCTTGATCGTGGATACTTGTAGAGAAAATCATACTCTTTGAGTTTTCTATCTTCATCAATACCCCAAACCAAGTGGGTTCAAAGGCTTCAAAGGTTGTCCTTCTAAAACATTCTTTTGTTGTTTTTAATATCATTTTAACCTCTCTAAATGGATCCTAAATGGTTTGGTTTTGTTATAAACTTAAAAAGAAACTTGTTATTTTAAAAGCTTCCATTTCCAGTTTTATGAAAAACACACTTATATTTTGTACCAAAATCCATCAGTAGTATAAGAGTTGTCTTGACAAGTGAGATATTGAAGACTTTTTAAAGTGTTCATTAAGTCCTTTAGAAAATACTTAATAATTATTGTGACGAGTCACAAAATTATTATTAGACATGGCTTGGTTTATAAATATTTTGATGCATGCATATTATGTTTATTTTATGATTGTTGTATATTATGTATGATATATGAAAATGGTTTTTACAAAATAAATAACATTTTATCATAAAATATTATCACTTGGAATTTGAGTTAAAATATTTAAAAGATAACATAAGATGTTTTGTCACAACTAGCATTTTGCTAGGAAATTCTATTCCCATGTAAGCATCATCCATTGTAAAATCCTATACTCTATTCTCGTTCAAATACATCTCATATGTTCAAATAAGGGTTGGAAACCCTAGAAAACCCGATTCAAGTTTAATATGTTCTAGTATTCTCTTTTTGGGACTAATGGACCAATAAGTATCCAAGTTAACTACTTTGGGCCTAAAAAAACCCTAATTATGTTCTAATTGGACCCAATTCATAAATCTATAACATTTTGGGCCATGATGGGCCATAAAGGATTTAATTAGCCCTAATGGGCCCTAAACTAATTTCTTTAGCAATTTTGGGCCATGAGCCTCCCTAAGAGCCCAATGGGCCGAAAGATTTCTTATGGGCCTCATAATTTCGAGCCAAGGCTAGAAATGGGACAAGTTAATCCACCACTTTTCTCTCTAGCCCATATACGGCCCAAAAAAAAAGAGAAAACAAGGTAAATTGTGCATTTGCCACCTCATTAGTGTATGGGGGATATCCATGCACAAATCCATCATGTTCCTAGGAGACTAATACTCACCAAATATCTAGGAAACATCCTCTCTCTTCTCTCTCTATTACTCATGGCCAAGAGCCAAAACACACACACATCACACAAAATTCTATCCAATTCTCTCAAGAATAATCCATCTCCTTCCTCAAAAATTCTCAAGATTTTGGTTGTGTTTCAAGAGGAGTTTTCATCAAAGATCATCATCCTTGGTAAGATCTCACAACCTATGTTGATTCACTACGTATTTAAACTCAAATCACTCCTCTTACACCATATTTTTGTGGGACATGATCCCTAGAACCCTTTTATTTCGTAAACATCCTCAAGGAGTTTGCTAGGGCCGAGATCTACTCACCTCTTCACCAAAAACCGAATCCAACACCCCAAGGTGAGTTCATACCCCTTGTTTTCTGTTTTTATATGATTTTTGGGGGAGAATACAAGTTTCTTTGTGTAGATCTATGTGTATATGCATGTCTATGTGTGTTTTCCATGAATTATTTGGTGATTATGTGTTGATTTCTTCACTAATCTAAAAATATGTTAAGAAACTTGAAGTTTATCGCTAGGATCTTCACATGAATCTTGAGAAAAGTATGTTTTATCACAAGTATTACATGTGCACATGTAGATCTGGGATTTTTATACTTGATATAGCAAAAATAAGTGTTGTGTTCAAAGATCTATAAACTAAACCCACAAAACAACCCTTGACAGAAAACTTTTGGTCCAATCTCGGACTGTTTTGACCATCCAAATGGAAGTATTTTTCAAAACTGTTTTACATGGATAAAGTTCAGATTAATACCTTTAAAATGACTACTCTCACGTTTTCATACGATTTTTCTACAATTTTTGGCGAATTTTACAAAACTGCCTATCATATTTGAAATAATTTCGGACCAACCTGTGAAGATGAGTAATTTAACTCTAGTTTGAAGCCATCAAAAATTATTAGAAAAATTGTGAACAAAGTAGACAAAATTTCCAAACTTCCAAAATTTACGGATCCAGATTTCGACTTACGATGAATTTTCTACAAATTTTTTAAAAACTAGTTCAGAAAAGCCAAAAACCAGAAAAATATGTAATTTCACAAAACCAAGCCAAAAATGATATTTTTGACAAAAATGGGTTTAAAATGCTATTTTTATCACAAAGTAGTCATCAACACAAGTTTTTAACAAAATTGGAGATTAAAGTGTCATTCTTACAAAAATTGGGCCTTAATTGTAAATTTTTGGCTTATTGGGCCAAGAACGTCATTTTTACAAAAGTGGGCTTTAGATATCAATTATGTAAATAATCAAGCTAAAATAAACAAAACAATAACAAATGGGTTAAAAACGACATTCATATCCTTATTGGGCCTGGAAATAATATACATGTTTAGTGGGCCTTAGTGTCCTTTTACATTTATATTGGGCTCGAGATAGGTATTCATATCCTTATTGGGCCTGGAAATAATATACTTGTTTAGTGGGCCTTAGTGTCCTTTTACATGTATATTGGGCTCAGGATAGACATTCACATTCTTTTTGAGCCTGGAAATAATAGACACGTATAGTGGGCCTTAGTGCTCCACTTACATGTTTATTGGGCCTAGGAATGGGTTTTATATGCGTTATTCTTTTTATGCTATTTTAGTGGATACTATTTGCATGCTATTTGGGCCTATAAATACCTTACATGTGAAATGGGCCTTAGTTGTCCTTTCATATATATATTTTGGGCCCATGTTATATAATCTCATTCCCTTTAGGTCTTGAAATGATTTACATGTTTAGTGATGCCTTAGTGGTTCACTTAAATGGATCATTGGTCCTAGAATGAGTTTATACATTTTTCTTCGCGTAAATTCGATTAAGGATCTAGCGAGTTTTTATCGGTTGGCACCTATTAAGTGTACGATCGTAGCCTGTAGTTATAACCAGAGTCTCTTGGAGGGAGAGCGGGGATTTGTGTATAGATCTATACGGGGATGACACCCCACACCTGAGCTGTTCGCTACAGTTAGACTAACTCCGTCTAGGGTGACAAAAACCTTATTCTATTTTCCGTCGGCGTCCAACTATGCCAAGACAGGTGAAATTGTCATAAATTAGTATGGTTATGACGGCTCGCTTAGAGGAATTAACGTTATGAAGTTTACGGAAGACCTTTCTATTTAGGCAACATCGGGTTGTCTGGGAACATTCTCGTTACATGCTCTTACATTCTCTCTCTACAATCTATTTAGTCAAATAACAATAACATACATGCATTAATACAAGATCTAACACAAACACACTAAACAGTTTTCAGAAAATATCGGATTTTCTGGTGGTTTTCAAAGTTATACAAAACATTTTCACAAACATGCTTATGAACTCACAAACATTTTTATGTTGACCGTTTTCAAAATAACTTGTATTCTCAGGAAATCGTTGAAGCAGGATAAACGAAACAAACTAATGGATATTACGTTATATTTTTGTTTCATCATACTCTTAGTATTTTGGCATGTAATATTCAAATACAATATTCGATGTAAACAATGAATGTTGTTATATTACGTGTGTGATGATGATGATGTTATGTTTCAATTATATTCACTGTAATGATATTTCAAGATGAAGTCACGCACAAGCCCCCGGACGTTTCCACCGTTTGGTTCGGGGGTGTGACATGTTTATAAATGGATATTTATAAAACCGATTTCATCGGCTACCGTTTAAAAAACCGATTTTTTGTTGAAAATAGTTTTATTGTAGAACTTATAAATAGCCAACTCTAGAATATTTAAAATGGTTTAAAAGGTGTTTCAACATTATATAAACTTGATGTCTTTATAATAAATAATAAGTTTTTATAAAACAGACAAAAATTGGTTTATAGCGTTATAACAGTAAATAATACAACTAGTGATTATTTTTACCTTAAAACTTAATATATGATATTAGTGTTTTAAACATAACGCAAAATGTTGATATTATTTTTTATACATGCCAAATGAGATTTAAAACATAAGTATCACCATCCAAGTTTTGGTTTATCAAAATATGACTTTCATCATAAGATGCATAAAATTGAGTTTATAAAATAAAATGAGTTTATTCTATAAATTTATGAACTCATAAGTTTTTTTATTGTTAAAAGGAGATTTAAAATTTTGATTTTAGAACTCATCCAAAACTCTAAGTATTAATTATAAATGATGTTTTATTGAGACTCTTATCGGTTCTTAAAAGCGCTCTACGACTAAACTTTAAAATATCCGATTTTGGTTTATAAATGATCACGGATAATGGTAAAAGAAAGTGAAGGTTTATTTGGTACCTAAAGAACCATATAACAAATGATATGATTTTTACAAAAGGGTACATAAATTGTTGGAATGCATGCAATATTCATGAGACCATTTTTTATAACTATAATTGCAATACATATATAAAACATTTTCTTAAGAATACAAGTCATTGACGTGCTTTTGAAGAACACTCGATATAATTTGTATGGTCTTAGTGGGTGATAGGTTACCTAACCACTAGGATTGTCTTATGATGATCGAGGTAGTTTTGTAGTTTCTGGTGACTAAAGGGTCACCTTGTCACTGATTAATTGCAATACTACAAGTTGTTTCAAGTAGGAAGACTTGATCGGAGTATTGTGTGATAAATGTCACCTAAGCATGATGTCTGGGACATAGATGAGATTAAACATGCCAAGACAAGAAATAGTTGTTTGAGATCCTATTTTCTAGGAGTTACATATCTTATGCAATTGGTAATCACTACCTACCGAGTTTGATTAAGTAGATGGGATAAATACACCTAACCATTTACTTGTTTCATTACTTGGATACTAGACTTTAGTAAATTAATGTGTTAGAAACAACAAAATGCATTAATTTTTAAAGACTTAACATTGAAAATTCTTAATAAAACTTTGTCAAATTCTGTAAATCACTGCTAATACTTGTACGCCCTGTAAAATCTCTCTCTCTCTCTCTTGTTGATTTATAAAGAGATTAACATTTGGTGGTTGTAATTTCTATAATTGGTATAATACCTTGAGGTTCCACCTTAAGGATAAATATAAATTATGTATATACTGAAAGATCCTATACCTGAAAAGCATTTGCAATCCAGTCAGTCTGATCATGATGCTTTGATGGAAGTATTTTTTGATGAAATTGACGTGTTTCAAATAATACTAGAGTAATTAACCTTTATTTGCAGAAAGTCTTGGATAATTATGAAACATATCATATCTCTCATCAAGTAAAGCATATATTCAATCAGAACAATAGAATGTGCTTCAAACTTGGTCAAGCATTGAATAAAGGAAGTCTAAGAGATTCTGTACTCAAATAGACCTATAGTTATGTTAAGGGAAATACAACATAAACCAAAAAATCAAGAAAGGACCTCAATGATCAATGTTCTTTCTATCTTGAACAAAACCGGACATTAGAAGAGGAACTGCTCTTCCTATCTCACCAAATTGAGGATGTTTGGCATGACTAAGACTTCAAATATCTATATGATATCACTATTTAATTTTCCATCATTCACTTGAGCATGTTATACTTCAGGTGACAGTACTAATTGATATTATGTGTTGTTGATTGGAAGAAATAATAAACTAGTTACAAATGAATGTATTTCGTATTGAAGATATAAGAAGTGTTGTTATAGCCTACATTTAAACAATAGGTGTTTTGTACCTATTCTTATAGGAACATTTAATAGTTTTAAATTTATGAATAAATCTATATTTCTTATCATTTAATGAATTTTCACATTCATGTACTGAAATGATTAATTTTGTGCTAAGAATATTTTATCGTAATATCATTTATGAAGTAAATCTATAAGCCTTCAATAAATTGATTATTCTGATCATAAAACCTATATAATTAATTGATATTTGATTGAATCTTATTAATGTCATAATCGTCATGAGTATATAAATGTGAAAGACATATACCAGCTTCAAAAGGAAGGGTTTTTGAAGCCAAATGTGTTTGATTCATTTGATATATATGAATCATATTTATATGGGAAGATGATTCGCATGTGTCTTTATCGATTAGTAGTTAAAGAACAAAAGTCTTGAAAAAGAATTATACATGAGTGATGTATGTGATTTTTTCAGTCCATGAATAGATTAGGTGATAGACACTTAATCAGTTTCACTAACGACTTTTATTCTTTATTGTGGAAAGTTTTGATATGCTCAAAATTGTTTCATAATGAAGATTGAAATACCACTTAATGAGGCCATCATTAACATTTCATTATGATAAAGAAAACACGTTTTGTAAACCATGTCTTCGTGGAACATATTAGGAGTTATGGAATCGATTCACAACTCATTATGTAAAAAAAAACTCACTCACCATTGGTATGCTTTTTGTGGCACATGATCACCTGGTCACTTGGATCTTTCTTTTAATGTTCAATGTAGCCTTCTTATTCTCTAGTGGGATAGGGTCACTTGGCCACTAGTTGAATGTCCATAGTATAAGTTTTTAAAGAGGATAAAGCATAGACCTTGCAATCTATTATATGATGTTTTAGAAGAACTAGCTACTTTATAATTTTTTTGGAATTATGCTTACTACAACATATATATATATATATATATATATATATATATATATATATATATATATATATATATATATTTCAACCAAACAAGTAGATTAAGTTCTTTCATTAGACTAAGGATGTAATGGTTTATAAGTCGTCCTTCACGAAACTAAGAGCTTCATGACTCATATCCTAACTGAAATGGCGTAAAGAAGGGTAAAGTTTCCAACTTTACCCCTAAGAGCCACCAAAATGGGCTCAAAACCCAAACCATAAGCTTAAAAGTGTAAGGACTTAATCTTTAAGCACAAAATCACCAAAGGCATAACCCCAAACTGTAGATTTGGCCCTAAAAGATAAAAGACCATGTAAAGTTTCCAACTTTACCTTCAAGCATACTTAGAAGAAGCTCAAATGCCCAAAAGGAGCCATAAGATGGACTTTGTAACAACCCGAAGTTGTTCATCGCCGAAAACCCGTTCTACCCGTATAACTCGTCGGAAATCAAAATGTCTCGTTATCATTTTTGGGCTTAGTTATCTAAAATTTTATATTTATTTTCGTTCAATGAGGGTCCAAATCATTTAGGAACTCATGAATTTAGCCCAAAACAATTATTTCATAAGTTTTAGAAATATCCTCGTCGGGTGACGAAAACTCAATCGGGTGCGACCCAAAGCATCGTTTAAAGCCGGTATCGGGTAGAATTCCACCGTGTCCAAGTTTTAGGGACTATATAAACATGTTTAAGCACTCATTTGAAGCTTTTTCCTTCTCTCTCTACTCTCTCTCTAACCTCTCTCCTAAATCCAAGGATTAAGTGTCCAAAACTCAAATTTAAGGCCTCAAATCCTTAAGGTACCTTCCTAGCCTTAATCTATAGCATGTTTAGCTTCCAAATTAGACACTTAAGCATGAAATTGGACAAGATATGTGAGTTTACGGCCCAGGAGGCAGCCTAGGCCGTAAACACCATTTTGAAGGGTTTTTAGCCCTTAAACTCCTTCCTAGACTCAATTGGACTTTAGATATGGCTAAGGGACTTCAAGATATGGACTTAGAACACCTAAAACTATAATTTTGTGGACTTTGAAGGAGTTTACGGCCAAGGCATAAGCTTAGGCCGTAAACTCATGTTAATGGGGTTTTTCATGCCCTTAAACCCTTCCAAATCACCCCTACAGCTTAGATATGAATTTTAGGACTTTGATTCTTGCATTTGGACACTTGAAACATTAATTTTGAGGGACTTAGATGAGTTTACGGCCAAGGAGAGTTCGTGGGCCGTAAACTCCACAAAACTTGGCATAAATCTCATTCTAAGGTGTTAGAAAGCCATCCAACACCACCAAAAGCCTTGGAATAAATCAAGGGACCAACCAAAAATACTTTGAGGGCCTAAAACACAACATTTATGGGGTTTCTAAGGGTTTACGGCCAAGACATGTTCTTGGGCCGTAAACTCCAAAAATTTTGGTGTTAGAATGCAAACTAAACACCCCTACAGCCTTTAGATGAATTTTAGAAGTCCATTCATGCAAGTTCTAGGCCTTGAAACACCTTGGAACACCACACACAAGAGTTTACGGCCATGAAGGGGGTTTTATGGGCCGTAAACTCCATAAATCCTCCAAAAATCCCATGCAAACTCATGTTAGGCCTTGGATTAATTTTACCAATCACATGTGATTTGTTTTAACACCATTTAGCATCATTTTCATAAGAATTAAGGAGTTTACGGCCAGGAGCCTATGCTAGGCCGTAAACTGCCATAAATTAATCATTTTAGTGATTTTAATCCATTCCATGCATTTAGATCAAAGCCTAGAATCATTTCCCATGTCCATGTAAGCCATTTAAGCCATTTAAACACCCAAAACCACACCCACATGAGTTTACGGCCGTAAACTCATGTATGTGTGTGTTTTGTGGTTGCAAACTCATTTAAAAGTTTACTCATGGGGAGTAAACTCAAGTCCCAAATCCCTAGTGTCATTTCACATCCTTAAACGCCACCCGGGTCCCTCCAAACACTCGTATCTGAGTGTTTTCGCGACTAGAAGCAATGGTCCCTATCCAACAATCAATCTAAGTCCTAATTAGATACAAATGTGTATCTTTACATTATAATTAGGAACCTCGTGTATTTACAAGCCCTGGATCAACTCTTAGCATCCAAACCGTCTCATATCTCGTCCGGTGAGTTCATACCCCTACGCCTTTTTTACTGTTTTTAACTATTTTCAGGGGGGGAATACAAGCAAACCAAAACTGTTTTCAAATCATAACATTTATGTGTTTCAAATAATATCTGGCAAACTTATAAATTCTTATATTCCTTATGTATTATGTTGAGCATAAGGAATGATTTACCAATTACAACTAAATGGATTTTAGTTAAGAAAATAATCAAGCTAATCAAATTATTATGGGAATAATTTGGGGTTCTATGTTTCATCATTATATCACTTACTGATATTTGTATTAAGTTATTAGATAAACTATGTCCGATTCAGTTTATCTTCGTATAATTCAAATATTTTACCAGATAGTTTCGTTGTATGTATCTATTTTCATTGTATCATGTCTTAAAATCTTTGTATGTTTGTTATCGTATGAAAATCCTGTGAATAGTTTAATACTAGCTTGTGAGATAGTCACTACCCTTTATGGATGATCAAGTAAATCCTCTCCGGAAGTGTAACCAGAGTCTCCTGGAGGGAGAGCGAGGAATTTGTGAATAGATCTATTCGGGACTGACAATCCCACACCTTAACTGCTAGCTACAGTTAGGCGGGCACGCCTGGGGTGACAAATTCTGTATATGATTCGATGTCTGACTAACGTCAAGGAGGTCTCGTTGTCGTATCAGTATGGTTACCCGACTCACAATACGTGTTAATATAAACTTATTCACAGCTATGATTTCGTTTAGAATCTATATCTTGTTCGGGATGGTAATCCCATGGTTTTGTAATCTATATCTCGTTCGGGATGGTAATCCCATGGTTTTATGTCTATATCTCGTTCGGGATGATAATCCCATGATCTTGTGCCCATATTTCGTTCGGGATGGCAATCCCATGGTATTGAAAATAAATCTTATACGGGATGATAATCCCATGATTTTATCAATCTATCATATATCTAGTTTCGGGATAGCGATCCCATGGTTTATCGAGCTATCTTATATCTACTTTCGGGATAGTGATCCCATGGTTTTTATCGAATTACCTTATAACTGGTTAGGGATGTAGTCCCAAGGTTTTCAAAATGCTTTCTATTTACAGTTCATCCAAATTATAGTTTTGTGTATTAAACTATACTATGTGTTATCAAATCAATCTTACAATTAGGAAAATATGGGATTTTCCTGGGGTTAGCTTATAACTTGTAACAGAACTGTAACGAAAGATAACTTAACTACTTTACATAAGAAAATATGGGATTTTCTTGGATATCAAATCTTTTCAGAAAACTAAAGGAAACCGATACATTTTCACAAAACAAAACCGCTTATGAACTCACCAGCTTTATGCTGATTTTCAAACCGCTTGTATTCTCAGGTCCAAGTTAGACAGGTACCCGGCGATATCTTTTGGTGAAGACAGAGTGCTCTGAAGACTCGTCTCTTTTGTTCATATGATATATATATAACTTTGTACAATTTACTTTTGAACCAAATGTAAATCTTTCATATATATGTAATGTAATGGTTGTTTACTGTGATTACTATGTACATTGGATTTGATACACAACATGGAGTCAACCCCGGGAACGTTTCCGCCTTTGGTTTTCGGGGTGTGATAGATTGGTATCAGAGCCCTTGTTTATAGTGAACAGAGTATACCAAACCTTACATGGTATAAAACTATAAACATTAAGGGGCCTAAGTGCTCTGAACTAAAAGTATCCTACAAAATATAAGTATTTTCAAAAGTATTTAAGTATGCCGAGCCATCGAAATCCATAACTACAAGTAGAACAAAACATAAGTAAATGGGTGTTGTACGTTGCGGTTAAACCTGAGCAGTTATGTAGTCGTGTCTAGGGTCAATATAGCCTGGCCAACTATATTCATTCGAGACACGGCCAACATGTGCTTGGGAGTGACTGTGGCATGCGGCATACCTAAAACATACCCAATATTCCAAACAACGAATCGTCGCTGCAGTGAACCATGAAATACTATAGGAGTATTTCTCGAGCCGATCCTTTGTAGAAAATCCTCGTATACGCGTTATTCTTTGATCATTCCTCTAGCGATAAAATGTTCTATCTTTATAACTCCTTCCTGCTTTATCGCTTTGTATGATGCTATATCTGCCATGATGAGATATCTCCTGTCCCATATCTCTTGGTTCAATTCAGAGGACTTATGATCCTCTCTTTCCTGATCTTTTTAGATCAAGATGCCTCCAAGAAAGAGACCCAGCTCAACGAACAACAACAATCCTCCTCTTCAACTTGATCTTGCATCGCTTCAGACAGTTCTGACTGCTGCAATGGTAGCAGCCATGTCGCAAATGAACTCTAGAAATTCAGGAGGTGATCCCCAACCCCAAAACCCAGAAGATAGTCAGGGACACCAAAAAGGGAGTTCCTATAAAGACTTCATGAACGCAAAACCAACATTCTTCGATGGCACAGGGGGTGTCATTGCCTTAACCCGATGGTTCGAGAGAATTGAATCAATCTTTGAAATATGTGGCTGTTCGGAGTCTGATAGAGTCAAGTTTGCCGCCTGTACCTTCCTAGACAAAGCCCTGACTTGGTGGAATAGCCGAGTCAAATCCTTAACTTTACCTGTAGCCAATGCTATGGGTTGGGAAGCTATGAAGGAGCTTCTTCTCGCTGAGTATTGCCCTCGGGGCGAACTTCAGAAACTAGAACATGAACTTTGGAACCTTAAGATGAAGGGTTCCGACATAGCTGCTTATACCTCAAGATTCGATGATCTGGCGCTACTTTGTCCGGGAATGGTTACCCCGGAAAGTAAAAAGATAGAGAGATTCATCTGGGGGTTGACCCAGCCAATAAAGGGGAATGTCTTGGCTGCGAAGCCAGACACTTATGACAGTGCCAAATGTCTTGCGAAAATCCTGATAGATCACGAAGACAACTCTGATGAAGAAGCTACTACCCCCGAGCCAGTCACTAGTGGAGGCGGAAGTAAAAGGAAATCCTGGAACAAGCGTAAGGTCCAGAGTACGCAAGGGTCTTCTAAGAAACAGCAAACGGTAGCAGTCCATGCTGCTACTACCCCTGTTGCTGTTTCAGCTGTAGGTTCCACAGCCCAAACTCCCACCAGTGGATACACTGGTACCCTTCCTTGGTGTGGTAAGTGTAACTACCACCACCGTATTCCTGGTCCCTGTCGCGAAAGGATCTGCGACAATTGTGGCATTAAGGGCCATCTTGCGCGAACATGTAGAAAACCAGCCAAACCAACAAACCAATCATCTGGAACGGGAATCAGCCCGGCCTGTTACAATTGTGGTGAAGCCGGGCACTTCAAAAGGAATTGTCCCAAGACGGCTACAACCACAAATCCCTCTGCTGCCGCAGGTATATCTCTATTTGATAATTCTTATACTTGCAACTCTTTTTCAATTTTGGGTACAAAAAGGGAAACCTGTTATCTATCTATTCGAACGTATTCTAAACTCAATCTTTCGCATGTAATCGAAATGTATACCGTCGAGACAACTAACTAGTGAGATAGAGAACACTAACTTCGTATCTATAGAATTGAATCCTCAGTCCGGAGGACTATCCTGTTCCATTCGATTTATAAAGGGGGAAACTTCCCATGAAAATACTTCGCTGCCATGTGTAACCAGAAATGACCGAGTCTCATACATATTACTATCCTTACTTCCGAAAGGACCGCTCGTTAGATTTTTCTCGACCCGGTTCTTGTGATCTTCGGCATCAAACTTCCGTATCATTTTATGCTCTAGAACTCAAAAGTTTTCCCAACGTGAATTACCACGCATCCCTCGTTTCTGTGATTATTGAGAAACGGGAAGTTAGCAACTATTCCCTCTAAATGTCTATCCCGAAGGATTCCCGGAAGTTTCTTTCGAGCATCCAGTTTAGTCTCACATCAAACCTTTCGAGATCTTCGTAAAGATCGATTCTGTAACCTTCGAGTTTCGGATGCCCTTAGAGTTTGGTAATATCTATCTAGACCATCACGTCTCAAATCCTTAGAAGCGTCTGCCCAACGAAACCCTAGAAATTCCTTTGAGGAAACCGAAGTCATTCAGGGTTGGAGCTTCCACGAGAAAGCAGATTGATATCGTAGATTGAGAGAGAGTCAAGATACGAAACAAGGACACGTCCCGATAGTGAGAATTCACTAGAACGCCCAACAGAGACCAGATTCCACTTGAGGAAGTGAAAATCCAAGACAACAAATCCATCCGTATCTCATTCCAATCCATGACCTATATCTTATTCTTTGAATTTCGGGACGAAATTCCCTCTAACGGGGGGATAATGTAACAACCCGAAGTTGTTCATCGCCGAAAACTCGTTCTACCCGTATAACTCGTCGGAAATCGAAATGTCCCGTTATCATTTTTGGGCTTAGTTATCTAAAATTTTATATTTATTTTCGTTCAATGAGGGTCCAAATCATTTAGGAACTCATGAATTTAGCCCAAAACAATTATTTCATAAGTTTTAGAAATATCCTCGTCGGGTGACGAAAACTCAATCGGGTGCGACCCAAAGCATCGTTTAAAGCCGGTATCGGGTAGAATTCCACCGTGTCCAAGTTTTAGGGACTATATAAACATGTTTAAGCACTCATTTGAAGCTTTTTCCTTCTCTCTCTACTCTCTCTCTAACCTCTCTCCTAAATCCAAGGATTAAGTGTCCAAAACTCAAATTTAAGGCCTCAAATCCTTAAGGTACCTTCCTAGCCTTAATCTATAGCATGTTTAGCTTCCAAATTAGACACTTAAGCATGAAATTGGACAAGATATGCGAGTTTACGGCCCAGGAGGCAGCCTAGGCCGTAAACACCATTTTGAAGGGTTTTTAGCCCTTAAACTCCTTCCTAGACTCAATTGGACTTTAGATATGGCTAAGGGACTTCAAGATATGGACTTAGAACACCTAAAACTATAATTTTGTGGACTTTGAAGGAGTTTACGGCCAAGGCATAAGCTTAGGCCGTAAACTCATGTTAATGGGGTTTTTCATGCCCTTAAACCCTTCCAAATCACCCATACAGCTTAGATATGAATTTTAGGACTTTGATTCTTGCATTTGGACACTTGAAACATTAATTTTGAGGGACTTAGATGATTTTACGGCCAAGGAGAGTTCTTGGGCCGTAAACTCCACAAAACTTGGCATAAATCTCATTCTAAGGTGTTAGAAAGCCATCCAACACCACCAAAAGCCTTGGAATAAATCAAGGGACCAACCAAAAATACTTTGAGGGCCTAAAACACAACATTTATGGGGTTTCTAAGGGTTTACGGCCAAGACATGTTCTTGGGCCGTAAACTCCAAAAATTTTGGTGTTAGAATGCAAACTAAACACCCCTACAGCCTTTAGATGAATTTTAGAAGTCCATTCATGCAAGTTCTAGGCCTTGAAACACCTTGGAACACCACACACAAGAGTTTACGGCCATGAAGGGGGTTTCATGGGCCGTAAACTCCATAAATCCTCCAAAAATCCCATGCAAACTCATGTTAGGCCTTGGATTAATTTTACCAATCACATGTGATTTGTTTTAACACCATTTAGCATCATTTTCATAAGAATTAAGGAGTTTACGGCCAGGAGCCTATGCTAGGACGTAAACTCCCATAAATTAATCATTTTAGTGATTTTAATCCATTCCATGCATTTAGATCAAAGCCTAGAATCATTTCCCATGTCCATGTAAGCCATTTAAGCCATTTAAACACCCAAAACCACACCCACATGAGTTTACGGCCGTAAACTCATGTATGTGTGTGTTTTGTGGTTGTAAACTCATTTAAAAGTTTACTCATGGGGAGTAAACTCAAGTCCCAAGTCCCTAGTGTCATTTCACATCCTTAAACGCCACCCAGGTCCCTCCAAACACTCGTATCTGAGTGTTTTCGCGACTAGAAGCAATGGTCCCTATCCAACAATCAATCTAAGTCCTAATTAGATACAAATGTGTATCTTTAGATTATAATTAGGAACCTCGTGTATTTACAAGCCCCGGATCAACTCTTAGCATCCAAACCGTCTCATATCTCGTCCGGTGAGTTCATACCCCTACGCCTTTTTTACTGTTTTTAACTATTTTCAGGGGGGGAATACAAGCAAACCAAAACTGTTTTCAAATCATAAAATTTATGTGTTTCAAATAATATCTGGCAAACTTATAAATTCTTATATTCCTTATGTATTATGTTGAGCATAAGGAATGATTTACCAATTACAACTAAATGGATTTTAGTTAAGAAAATAATCAAACTAATCAAATTATTATGGGAATAATTTGGGGTTCTATGTTTCATCATTATATCACTTACTGATATTTGTATTAAGTTATTAGATAAACTATGTCCGATTCAGTTTATCTTCGTATAATTCAAATATTTTACCAGATAGTTTCGTTGTATGTATCTATTTTCATTGTATCATGTCTTAAAATCTTTGTATGTTTGTTATCGTATGAAAATCATGTGAATAGTTTAATACTAGCTTGTGAGATAGTCACTACCCTTTATGGATGATCAAGTAAATCCTCTCCGGAAGTGTAACCAGAGTCTCCTGGAGGGAGAGCGAGGAATTTGTGAATAGATCTATTCGGGACTGACAATCCCACACCTTAACTACTAGCTACAGTTAGGCGGGCACGCCTGGGGTGACAAATTCTGTATATCATTCGACGTCTGACTAACGTCAAGGAGGTCTCATTGTCGTATCAGTATGGTTACCCGACTCACAATACGTGTTAATATAAACTTATTCACAACTATGATTTCGTTTAGAATCTATATCTTGTTCGGGATGGTAATCCCATGGTTTTGTAATATATATCTCGTTCGGGATGGTAATCCCATGGTTTTATGTCTATATCTCGTTCGGGATGATAATCCCATGATCTTGTGCCCATATTTCGTTCGGGATGGCAATCCCATGGTATTGAAAATAAATCTTATACGGGATGATAATCCCATGATTTTATCAATCTATCATATATCTAGTTTCGGGATAGTGATCCCATGGTTTATCGAGCTATCTTATATCTACTTTCGGGATAGTGATCCCATGGTTTTTATCGAATTACCTTATAACTGGTTAGGGATGTAGTCCCAAGGTTTTCAAAATGCTTTCTATTTACTGTTCATCCAAATTATAGTTTTGTGTATTAAACTATACTATGTGTTATCAAATCAATCTTACAATTAGGAAAATATGGGATTTTCCTGGGGTTAGCTTATAACTTGTAACAGAACTGTAACGAAAGATAACTTAACTACTTTACATAAGAAAATATGGGATTTTCTTGGATATCAAATCTTTTCAGAAAACTAACGGAAACCGATACATTTTCACAAAACAAAACCGCTTATGAACTCACCAGCTTTATGCTGATTTTCAAACCGCTTGTATTCTCAGGTCCAAGTTAGACAGGTACCCGACGATATCTTTTGGTGAAGACAGAGTGCTCTGAAGACTCGTCTCTTTTGTTCATATGATATATGTATAACTTTGTACAATTTACTTTTGAACCAAATGTAAATCTTTCATATATATGTAATGTAATGGTTGTTTACTGTGATTACTATGTACATTGGATTTGATACACAACATGGAGTCAACCCCGGGAACGTTTCCGCCTTTGGTTTTCGGGGTGTGATAGACTTAATGAATGCATGGAGCCCTTAAGACCATAAAGTTGGCACCTTTATGACAAAAGAGCTCATTGGGATCATGGATGTGAAAGAATAGCACTTAGGATGTCCTACAACCCCATCGATCACCCAAACATGACTAAGAGCATCTAAACTAACCCAAAAAGAGATCTAATCACATATTAAGCAAGGTTAGAACTTTATACCAGAAATATGCTGGAAATGGTGCAAAGAATCAAGATCTAAGAGCTCCTTATTGAACCACCACCTTGAACCAAGCTTTTCTTCCTTCAAAGAGATTCAAACACACCAAAACACACTCACAATGAACTCATAACACTCAAAAGGTGATCTAGGATTTCGAGATTAGGGTTAGGGGCTATGGAGGCTGGAAATGAGGCCAACACCAGGGACTTAAGGTGTTTAAATATGGTGCAAAACCCTAAATTAGGGTTTCCACCCTGCTACCAACTCGCCGAGTCGAGGCACCTCAACTCGTCGAGTTGACTCATTAAACTTCTCGGCTAACAAAACTTCAACATGTCGAGTTGAGGCTTCCAACTCGACGTGTCCTCCAGGAAAAATGCAATAATTTGAAATAAAATCATACCAGAAACAAGGCGTTACACCACTACTACCACCGCCACCACCACCATTAGCATCACCCAACACTAATAACATCGCTACCACTACCACCACTTCCAACACCGCCACTGCTACCGCCGCCATTGCCGGAACTTTAATATTTTTAGAAGTTAAATAATGTATTCCAGTTCATATGAACCAAACAAAATTTGGAATTATGTAACATCCCAAAATTCAAGACTAAAATTTTCATTTTTAATTAAGTAATTATAAAACCATTAGTATAAAAACATCCATCGTGTCATCTCATATCAAAACTGACGTGTCAATAATCAAAACATGTCATAATAAAACATCATCAGAGTATAACTCCCAAGGATCTCATGTGCGGAATTCATGGTGTGGTGTGCTGCAATCATGGTAGCTCCTTTCCCTTCGAAGAAGAAGTACCTGAAACCAAAATTGAAAACCGTAAGCACCCCCATCATACCACATACCATACAATAACATACTGCTACTAAAGGCCATAAACTTCTCAATGAAGAGATCTAGGAAATAAATAGTCAAGGTATCGACTTTATACATCCAAATGGTTGTAAGAACACTGAAAATCCCGGATCTAAAGTTTCTCCCTTTGACTTTGCACCACCAACTTCACACTCCTTCAAGAAAAGCACCAAAGAACATTCTTTAGTCTCACATACACTAAAAATGGGGAAAGAGGCACGATTAGAGTTTTCTTTGGACTGAGGGGACGACGAGGGAGGCCACAATGAAATATTAAGGCCTTTAAATAGGCTGTAAACCCAGAAAATTAGGGTTTCATTTATGCCAGCCTACTCGTCGAGTTAAGGGCTCTCAACTCGTTGAGTAGGTTTTTAACCTGCGTCCCAAATTATTCCTACTCGACGAGTCTGTGGCTCCCAACTTGTCGGGTTCCTCAATGAAAGTGAATAAATTATGATCTTAAATATATACCAAAAACCAGGCATTAAAAATTAATTCTAATTCCATTTCTTGCCAACTAAACAAGATATGGAATTGGATACAAATTCATGACATATTCCTTTTCCAATTCCAATTCCAATTCATTTAGAAACATTCTGCGAACCAAAAAGCACCTTACATTATAATATGGGGTTTCTTTTGCTTTTGCATGAGTATATAAGAGAGTATTTTGCATGGTCACAAAATCCGACCAGGTCATAGCCTCAATGGTTGGGGCTCCTAAAGTATTACTTACTGCCTCCCACCAGTCTCAAGCCTGCTCTCTCAAAGAACCAGCAACAAACCTGACCTTCGACCCCTCAGGGCAGAAGCTCATCACCTGCGCAGACTCAATGTCTGTGATCCATCATCTCGCAACAATAGGTTCCTTCACCCCACTGAAGTCTGGCGCTCCGCATCCCCTGAAATCCTTAAAGGAGAGCGTACGAGTCCCTGACTGGCCAGGTGCCATGTCACTCCTGAATGCCCTAAGGTGATCCTCCATCAGCTCAATGATACCCTCTTTTATCGACTCGAAAATCACCGGGTTCGCCTCAAGGATGCCTCTCATAATCTCGGATGCAATGAACTTGTGTAATCCGTCATCAAATGGCTCGAAACCTGTACCCGAACCTGACCCAGACCCTGAACCTTCTGCTCTGTGATGTGTCACCACCATTCTGAAACAAAACACACATTTTTCAGGGTCATACAAAACATCGAGATACCTTACACACACGACAGTTCCTTGGTTTAATCTTAGTTCTCCTTGACTCGAGTACGGATCCTCTACTTTCAGTAGTATGGGCCCATACTACCTTCCACATCTATCCATACTTTCCTCAAGGTTCGCTTTGACCTCACCAAGTCCCTTTCATTACTAATGCTCACTGTACTAATCTCATCCTAGGATTACCCTAGTGTAATCTCCGACCCACTCTCCGCCATCAGCTGCATAAGAAGTCCCTGTTATCTCGCCCTAACTAGCTTGCGAATACCATTACATAATACTAAGATTAGATAACTATTTGAATGAGAGGTCCTACCCTACAACAGTTGGACTCAGACAAGAGCTGCGAAATAGGGCTAGACCTAACCTTCTGAAATTATTTAGTCCTTGTAATGTAACTTAACGTATTCGTTTACTAGTAATAAAAGATAACTAGAACTCCTAAAAGCACAAAGCAAGCATCATTCGAGCATTGAGTAACCAAAACCAAGCATATCCTAATCATGCCATCATATTACTAACTAATCAGTACTATCATGCAGTTCAATAAGCACATTCAGTAGGCATACATGGCATCCTTCCTAGATCCTTGTCTTAATCTAGCATGCAGTTTAATAAGCACATACAATAGGCATACAACGCATCCTTCCTAGATCCTTAGCCCTAATCTAGCATGCAGTTCTCATAATCATATCATATATCATAGCAACATGTATGGGTATCTCGGGGAAAATTTACTTGAGCTTGGCCGATTGCACGCATCACACCCCTTGTTCTTTCTCAAAACCCTTAATTTTAATTTTTAGAAAAATTGTTTTCATTTGTACGAAATTCTCAAACCCTTGATTTGAGTCCAGACACCCCCGAAGGTGTGTTCGAATCCCTCAAACCAAGGCTCTGATACCAACTTGTAACATCCCAAATATCAAGACCAAAATTTTCATTTTTAATTAAGTATGTATAAAACCATTAGTATAAAAACATCCATCGTGTCATCCATATCAAAACCCAAGTGTCAATATTCAAAACATGTCATAATAAAACATCATCAGGGTATAACTCCCAAGGATCTCATGCGTGGAAATCATGGTGTGGTGCACTGTAATCATGCCGACTCCTTTCCCTTCGAAAAGAAGTACCTGGAACCAAAACTGAAAACCGTAAGCACCCCCATCATACCACATACCATACAATAACATACTGCTACTAAAGGCCATAAACTACCAAAGAAGAGATCTAGCAAATAAATAGTCAAGGTATCAACTTTATACCTCCAAATGGTTGTAACAAAACTGAAAATCCCAGATCTAGAGCTTCCCCCTTTAACTTTGCACCCCGAACTTCACACTCCTTCAAGAAAAGCACCAAAGAACACTCTTTAGATTCACACACACTCAAAATGGGGAACGAGGCACGATTAGGGTTTTCTTTGGACTGAGGGGACGATGAGGGAGGCCACAATGAAACATTAAGGCCTTTAAATAGGGGTGCAAAGCCTTGAAAATTAGGGTTTCATTTCTGCCAGCCTACTAGTCGAGTTGAGGGCTCTCAACTCGTCGAGTAGGTTTCTTAACCTGCGTCCCAAATTATTCCTACTCGATGAGTCTGGGGCTCCCAACTCGTTGAGTTCCTCAATGAAAGTGAATAAATTATGATTTTAAATATATGCCAGAAACCAGACGTTTCAAATTAATTCTAATTCCATTTCTTGCCAACTAAATAGGATGTGGAATTGGATTCAAATTCCTAACATATTCCTTTTCCAATTCCAATTCTAATTCATTTAGAAACATTCTACGAACCAAACAACACCTTACTTTATAATATGGGGTTGCTTTTGCTTTTTCATGAGTATATAAGAGAGTGTTTTGCATGAGTTTGAAGTTAGTTTTATTTAGTGAAATCTCTCTTTCTACGTCATGGCCTAAAGTTCTTATGCTCTCATCATCTCTCCTTTTAAAGCTAGTTTTTTGATAATTAGAAGCTCCCATGAGTTGTCTCCTTTAGTGCTTATTTGAGTTAAGTGCTTAAAGGCTTAAGAAACTCAAGAATACAATATGGAAATAGCATTCCAATTGCCTTAATTCTGATGGTGGATACTTGTAGAGAAAATCATACTCTTTGATTTTTCTATCTTCATCGACACCCCAAAACCTAGTGGGTTCAAAAGCTTCAAAGCTTTTCTTTCTGAAACACTCTTTTGTTGTTTTTGTAATATTATTCTAACCTTTATAAATGGATCCTAGATTATTTGGTTTTGTTATAAACTTAAAAATAAACTTGTTATTTTAAAAGCTTTCGTTGCAGGTTCCTATGAAAAACACATTTATTGTGTATCAAAACCTATCACTCCCCTCCTACTACTACTTCTCTTCCTCACGAGGAACCTCCCCCTCACCCGATCCATCACATGCATACTAGATCTAGAAGTGGAATTATGAAACCCGTTGATCGTCTTAATTTCCATTCCACATCCATTTTTGTCCCGAGGTCACATGTACAAACTTTGAATGATCCAAACTGGCATAACGCCATGAATGAGGAATACAATGCGCTTATTACAAACGGTACTTGGGTTCTTTTGTCGTGACCATCGGGCGCAAATGTGATATGTTCTATGTGGTTGTTCAAACATAAGTTTAATGTTGATGGGTCTCTCTCTTGCTATAAAGCTTGGTTAGTGTCTGACAGACATAGTCAGCAACATGGGATTGATTGTGATGAGACTTTTAGTTCATTTGTTAAACTGAAAACCATACGCACCGTTCTTAGCCTTGATGTCTCTAGGAATTGGCTCATTCACCAGCTTGACATGAAGAATACATTTCTTCATGGTCATCTTCATGAGACCGTTTACATGCATCAGCCTCAGGTTTTTCGAGACCTGCAACACCTACATTATGTTTTCCACATACATCGATCTCTTTATGGCCTCAACTACACCCATCGGTCTTGTTACCAGCGTTTCGCTCTATATGCCTTAAACACGAGGTTTCAATACAGTCTTACCAATCCATCTCTATTTGTCTATCATCATGGACCCGACACTGCTTATCTTCTACTATATATATTGTTGACATTATACCGACTGTCTCCTCCATAGTTCTTCTACAATATATCATCACTCAACTCAGCAGAGAGTTCGCCATAACTGACCTCGATGCTCTCAATTATTTTCTTGATACATGTCACCCGTTCTCCTTAGAGACTCTTCGTCTCTCATAGAAATATGCATAGAGATTCTTGTGTGTACTCATATGCTTTAGTGCAATCTAGCTCATACACCCGCCAAGCTGTATGTCACTAGGGTGGATGCCCAGTCTCTCGTCACTCAACATCAGGATATTGTGTTTTTATGGGTGATAATCTCATTTCGTGGTCCTCTGAGCGTCATGGAGTTATCTCTCATTCTAGTGCCGAGGCAAAGTATCGTGGCGTTGCTAAGACCGCTGCAGATACATGTTGGGTTCGTAAACTACTTTGTGAGCTTCAATGTCTGCCCGACAAAGCTACCATTATTTATTGTGACATCACCCAGTTCAACATCAACTCACAAAACACATTGAGATTGACATTCATTTTGTTCGTGAACTCGTAGCTCGAGGCTTTGTTCGGGTCTACCATGCGTGGGAAATAGTTTCTATCAACTCGGAGGTTTTGATTGCCAACTGGAAAAAGCAATGGTAATGTGGTTTTGTCGAGTATCAGAAGTAGCCATCGAATGTCAGGATTATAGCAGAGTAAATAAAAAAAACAAATATAGTTTAACACGTTGGATTGTCGAATTTCAAATATGGTCTGGATCATAGCTAACAAAGTGATCGGTGTGTACTCCCCAACCTTGGCTAATTTGTATCAGCAGCTACACCAAATAAAAATGGCGGGAAAGATCGCCTTTTTTGGCATCAGTATTGTCCCTAGCTAATGCCCATGTCTTTTTTTCCCAACTTTCTTGTAGTGAAACTCGATACTTATGAACTCTCCAAAACTACTTGCTATATGTTTTAAGCTTATATTTTTCTTTGAACTAGAATTATATCAAACTTATGCAACTCAAATTACATGATAAAAGTTAGATTCGTGTATTGATTTGGAGTTAACTATTTACTAATGTCCAAGCTATATGCGTGTATTATCATGCAAATATGCAATATACGATTATAGGAAAATCATGAATATGATTACATGCAAGCCGGTTATTCATACATAGCTTATAATTAACACAAGAATACGTAAACTTGAGGTGCGAATTTATACAAGTTTCGATAAACTGGGTTAACTCATATTAATCCAGCTTGAAGGGGTTAGAGGTCCATAATAACCATACCCTAGTTTAGCCATCTCATCTGCACCATTGCTTCCCAATCGACGGCTAGGATTAAACGGACTGCATGACCCATAAGCAAAGCTCCATCTCAACGGCTGAACATCTTTTGCCTCCATCTCCGACAACACCTTGTAGAATAGATCCACATCGCATGGAAGTGATATCGGGCCATCACAGTGGTACCCGTATTCCTTTTCTGCATCCTCCAGAAGCATCGCGAACAAAGGATGACTTGCATACTTAGTTTTCACAGCGAACCTTTGTTTACCAGGTCCGACGCACACCGGAAAATACCCTTCCGGTGCAATTTCCTTCTTCATCCTCTCCTTTCCGTTCCATGATCTGCTCTTCGGCAAACCCCCAACGCCGCCTCTATAGCTGTGGACATGGGAAAACGATCGACACCGCTTCCATGTCTTCACGAGAAAGTTATTCTTTCCCGTATTTCTCTTGACTGTTTCCATCAGGTTGTGCTATTATATGAGGTTTAAGAATAAAAGAAAACTAGGCGCAGAAATGCAAATTGCAGGGACTATCCTCTGTCGTAGGCCAAGTCGGAAGTAGACCTCGTTCCTGGCTGAATTTTTATGGTCGTGGTGAACATGAATGAAGCAATTGACATTGAAAGTAGGATCATTGAGATTTGGAGAAGGAAACGGAACACTTTTTATAGCCGAGAGGAGATGAAGAAGGGTTGAAAGCTGCACCGGTTGAATTCCAACTCCATGACGTATTACGGTATTAGTATGCTCCTCATAATTACTCTCCAAAATATTGTTTTTACTTTGTCAACGCTTAAAGCCATCATACGCTCAACTAAGTTTGGCATTAAAAGAAATTTTAAATATGAAATAAAAAGAATATGATATAATTTTTTAGTCGTGAGCAAAGCCAACACATATATAGTTGACCTTCATATTCTTTGTTAATTGATTTTATAGCAAACAAAATGTGGGTTTGGTGTTGATAATGGAGTAAAGTATTTAGGAATTGAACTTCATGACTAATATAAACCTTTATGAATTTAAAATATTAGATAATGTTCTCATTAGATTAACGGATAAATGTCCACCACACTCCGTAATACCATTTTATAATTTGTTTGGAACAACGAAAGTTTCAATAAAGAAGAAAGTAATATACGTTAGAGACATGGCTAAAACAGCAATCATAAAATTTAAAAGTATCTATAATAGCTTTCTATAGAATTGAAAGTACATGAAGAAATACACATGAGTATCATCGAGGAGTTTAGGAGCTGTGATCATAGAGTCCCCGAAAATCTTCAAAATTTGCCATACATATATACAAGCAAGACAGTACTGGATAAGAAATTAACATCAAGAAGCCTGAGACACTAAGATTTGGTGGCATGCAGGATTTGAACATGGTCGCTCATTGGCTTTATCCCTCAACACAAAAACAATATATATATATATATATATATATATATATATATATATATATATATATATATATATATATATATATATATATATATATATATCTATCTGTTTAGATTACTGTGTTCTAACTATCTATTGTATGGATGTAGACATCATTATAGACCAATCATTTTAGTTATTTTAAGAAGATGAGTAATAAATATTACTGAATTAAAATAATTGAGAAATATCATATAATTTCACTATAAATGTATTTAGTCAACTGGATAAATTTAAAATTGAAATTTCCAGATTATTTGGGATAATTTATTCTCTCGATTTAAAATTTTTGACTTTTTTAATTAATTTCATTTTAGTTCTAACGTAATTTTTAATTATACTTGATTTTATTCTGTGAGAAGATCATTTTGTTAAAATGATATTCTATAAGAATGTCAAGATAAATATTTCTGAGTGAATACATATTTTTATTAAATGAACTTCTTGATGAAAAACAACATTCTTGAACCATTAGTTCAAAAATAATAAAATATTTGTATATTCATGGACACTTGAATGTAGATTCATACATATTTTTATAGAAGATCCTACATCACCAAATATAATATATGAGGTGTGTGGGATGATACGAAATTCAACTTCAATAGAGATGATCGATTATAAATTCAATTATGTAAATGTAAAAGCATAGAAAAAAATAAAATACCAAACAATAATTATAGAAAATTTTGATTAATAGATTCAGTTTTGCATGTAATAAGAACAGGAAGGAAGGTGCATACACACAATGAACTGATAATAGGAGATTAGGGGAACATTTGTTTATAAAATTGGAAAAGAATGGTTACCTATGTAATTATTTGACAGGCGTTAAGACAGGTCCCTCATCTATCTTTTCTTATATCGACTAATGATTCAGAGTAATCATCTACCAAGGAATCTCTTCCCGATTCATCTACTCATTCGACGACGACGTCATCTAGTTAGGAGTAGCACAATCTGTAACGCATGTAGATTCGAGCTAGTCAATTTAGAGATAATAGGGGTCGAAAACGACTTTTCGACAAAAAATTATTTAGAATAAATAACCTTAACCAAGTTTTAGAATATGTCTCAAGGGTTCCGTAAAAATAAAGAGCGCCGGAATCCGAGTTATAACGAAGAAGTTATGACCCGTCGAAGTTTCGCGACGGAACCGGCATGACACAAGGAAGACGTAAATAGTGTGTTTATGATAGAGCGACATTTAGCCTTAGTAATCTAAATGAAAGTAGTAGAGTATGTTAACCTGATAGCATCTATAAAAAGAACGCCCAATTCTGACTTCGTATGAGGAAGTTAAGATTTTTCGAAGTTTCAGCTTAGCAATGTACGACCCGAAACTCGAATTTTAGTTCGATCGGTTTTTGGCCTATGTGACCTAAATAAGAGTTGAAGATTTCATTAATAGGAACTCCAAGGTAAAAAGACAGACAAAACGGAGTCTGTGTTAAGGAGTTACGAATTCTTCACGGTCATTTAACAACCTAAACTCCTCCTACTATTAAATTTAAGATCGGTCGAGAATTAACCGACGAAATCTAAATGAAAGTTGTAGATCTTGTTTTTACCTACGTGTGGATATAAAGAACGTCGACAATGGTGTTCGTATGCGAAAGTTATGAATTTTTGAAAATCGACTGATTTCCACCATGTGTGCGATGTCACGTGTCAGCACCAGGCTGTGGCTGGCTGTAGCCAGCCTGGCTCACGACGTGAATATAAAAAATTCTGACGTGAACCTTCCTCCAGCCTCCTATAAATAGAAACGCCCCTCTCCTTCATTCCTCATACCTTAACCCCTCATTCCTCTGTCTATACTCTCTCTCTCTCTCTAAGCCCTACCCCCCCCCCCCCCCCCGAAAAGCCTAGGGAATCCCCTAGGACAAGGCAGAAGCCACGAAGCGCCTGATGGCTCCGAAAAGAAGATCCTCCGGCTCAGAATCTCTGCTCTGGAGGAGCCCGGTTTCCAAGGAAACCCGTTTTAAGTGAGTTATACCTACCCTATATTTAGTAAAACTTATGTTTTAATATAGTAATGTTATCAGAGACTTATAATAAGTATTTAAGCTATTATTGTGGGTTATATGATTCCGTTATAATATCTATTTAACCACTCGCGGTACGCGGGCTCCGGTTTGGAGGGCCGCTTGGGTTGCTGGATTCTGAAGTGCTTATATGCCAAAATGATCCTACCCATCGGTGTTCCATGTCTGGCCTCGTTTGTAATCATATATAAACTAAATTTGAATATTAAAATAATATATTTTCTGCTACTTATAAAGTTATGTTTTTAATTTATAACATATTATACTTACTTTATTAGGTCTAATATGTTGTTGTATGTAAACCATTATATTTTTTAAAGCTACAACTTTTGAACAATTTGTATAAAATACTTAAATTGTTAATTTAAATATAACCTTATAGGATAAACTTAAATATAAATTTTAGTTCCACTAAAACAACCAAAAGAATATTTTGTAAATAGTTAAAAGTGATATAAACTATAGCGTCTTTATAATAATGATTATAAGTTGATTAATAAGATTAAATAAATATCAAACCTAAAGTGCAATTATAAATAAATTAAACTTTAATATTAAAATAATATTTTTACTTCTACTTATAAAGTTATGTCATTAACTTTTAACATATTATACTTAATTTATTAGATTTAATATGTTGTTGTATGTAAACCATTATCAGTTTAAAGCTACAACTTTTGATCAGTTTGGACAAAATAATTCAATTGTTCATTTAAATATTACATTGCAGAATCAACTTCAATATAAATTTCAGTTCAACTTAAAAAACACAAAGAATATTTTTTGAATAGTTAAAAATGATAGATTGAAGTGCTAAATGCAAAAACTAAATTTTAATATCAATAAGTAAAATATTTCATAAAGATAATTTTTTAATCGTTAAAAGTTTTTCAAATAAGTAGTAACAAATAACTTACAATAACAATAGTTAAAAATAACTATATATAAATGATTATATTGTTACTTTTAAATCAAAAAAAAAAATTTGATGTTTTAAATAATTATAACCATAGAAATTAAAATGTTAAACAAATAAATTTTTAAAAATTAATTAACAATAACAACAACTATAAATAACATTAAACCATATATTATATTTAATTTTATTCATGAGTAACTAGTGGGTAGAGGTCATTGAAAAGATTGAGATTATGTAGTTTTAATAGATGTATATATTATCATATAATTCAAAATAATCAATATACTATATCAACCTAGTAAACGAATTATTATATCGAATTTAATAACATATTGTTATATTTAAGAAAACTTATATTTGTAAATATATCAGCTATATGGATGCTTCTACGCAACGTGCAGACATTCGCCTAGTTAAGACATAATTTGAGCAGTAACAAAAAAACAAATAGTTGACACCAAATGGATAAGAATTAGATGTTCTTAACACCAAGAAAAACACAAACTTACATTCACCATTCAAGAGTTAATTAAGCATCAAATTAAGACACATGATAAGATGGAACTTGGGTGGGATTTAGAAATGGATTATGTTACCTTAAAGATTAAAATTCCATCCCTTATTTTATGAGTCTTGGGCTGAGACGAGAAGGCAAAACATCAAGACATAACACGGTCTTCAAGCTAGATGTTAGGGCATATCTTTTGGCTAGACATACAACTACTTTAGAAAATAATTAACAAGGATCTTAGGGAATGTTTTAAGAACCTTAAGAATGATTCAAACATAGCCTTTCAATTCAAAACAATTCACAAAAGAATAACAAATGTTGAAGATAAAGTAAACAAGATTTTTAGCACCGGAGGAAAGCAATTGACTCCATGATTGTAACGAATTGTTTTTAGCATCAATACCAACATATGATGTACTGTTTTTGAAGGATTTTCATAGAAACAATTAACGAAAGACACACCCAGTAAGAATGAATATTGATGAAACAAAATCACAAGATTTGAGAGTAGAAAGCAAGTATCATTAATGACACCATATACAAAGCAATTTGACTTCAAAATTTCTCCCAGTTAATTAGTAATAGATCCCTAATCACATGAAGATTATGGGAACAAGAATTTACCATGATATAGTAGTAAATTTAGCTTTAATTGAACCACACAAGAAAATTTATGACTCTCTCTCTTTCTCTCGACTAGCTACTCTTTCCCCCTCTCGCACATTTCTCTTTTCATCCTTCATGTTGAATAAAGAACAACAAAAACAATCCAAGAATAATTTAGATGGTTTTTAAAAACAAATAGGCCATAGGGCCAAAAAACGGATGTACCCTCCCCTTGATCCATTGATTGCATTCAAGAAAGGATTAATACGAATTCAACAAAGAAACATCTTGAGATTTCATTGCAAATATATTTAATAATTAGTTATGAAAGTTTTAGCCTTATTTCTTTTGCCTTCTCTGGAGATCAATGAATTCATTTAAATTAGGTATAAATTCATCTTCCTTATTAGTCCCACTAGAACTAGTAGGCATGTCCTTTGTTGTAGGTATATATAAAAAGTGAGTATTAATTAAAACATAATCATTACGTTCTAAAACAAAGAACCTGTAAACATTGGATTGCTTTGCATAACTAATGAAGATACAATCAATACCTCTTTCTCCCAAACTTTTCATTCTGGGTTCAATTAGTCTCATAATAGTATGACAAGCCAAAAATTTAAGATAACCTGTTTCTTTTGGTACTAAAGATTATAAGGATTTATTTTGTTCCTTTTGTTTAGAAACATGTTCAATAGGAAATAAGTTATTAAAATGGATTCTCCCTAGAATCCATCACTTTATCCTGAATATAACAACATGGAACTCACTAGTTCCTTGAGAATTCTATTATTTCTCACTAGTATACCATTTTTTTGAGGATATATGGAGCTATAGTTCCATGTATAATTCATAGAGCTTCGAAATAACTTGGATAATAGTACTTACCACATGTATCGATGCATAGTCTTTTTATTAAGTCATTCTTTTTCAAATCAACTTTATTTTTATAAAAATGAATTTATCTTTGGCTTCATATTTAGAGTGTAATAAGTATTCATAAGAAGACTAAGAGCAATCATCTATAAATGTGAAAGAGAATTTCTTATTACCTAAGGACATAGTTGCATAAAAATCACTTACATTATATATTAGTTTAAGCATAACATAACTTATTTTTAAATTTAGAAAGGGTTGTCTAGTTATCTTAGTTAACATACAAATTTTACACTTTTCTCTCTCTCTCTCTCTCTCTCTCTCTCTTTATATTTATATATATATATATATATATATATATATATATATATATATATATATATATATATATATATATATGCGCGTGTGTGTGTGTTTCAAAATATGGTACTAAGGCATTGTTATACATCAGACACATTTGATTATAATCGACATGTCCCTAATGTGCATGACAGAGAGAAAAATTAATAATTTTTGAGCAAGTCATAAAGATAGAATCTGCAATATTTTTATTTACATTCAACATATATAAACATATAATTAGCATAATACTCAAATCCTACAAACGTATTACACTTCGATAAGATATATTTATCATACTCAAATACTACAAATGTATCATTTTGATAAGATATACACACCACATAGGACTTAACTTTATCAAACCTGGTATTTTAAATTGTAAGTCCATCTGTATTTTGTTACTAGAAAGCTTAGCGTATATATCGCATTACATATAACCTGACATATTGGCTCATAAAAAGTTCTAGTAACTACAAAGAAATTACCATTAAAATCCCCATTGGTAATCCACAACAAAAAAATGTCACTAAAAGTCTTTAGTGCACATCCTGGTTGTGTCGCTGAAGCATTTTTGGTTTTAATGACACTTTTTTGTTTTTCCTTTACAACATATTATGGTTATAGTGACACTTTTTTATGTAGAAATGCTATAGAAAATATCATTTTCTTACTTTTAGCTACAAATGTTTTTTTTTCCATAAAAAAATCATATTTCAAATTAAGCCTGATATTTTTCTTTAATTTCATTGGAATATAAAATATGAAAATACACTTATATATATATATATATATATATATATATATATATATATATATATATATATATATATATATATATTAAAGCCCATTGAGGGTTATGAACACTAACATTTTTTTATGTTGGCTTGAATTTGAAGTTGCAGATGCTTGCTCCTTGTATTTTTGTCACTTGTCTAATATAATCCTTGCAGCAATAACATGTCAATTGTCTGTTGATTTAACATGGCTAGGATGTGTAATATATTGCCACGAATCATATATTTATAACAAAAACATATTGTACATTCTCTCCAACTTTTCTCTAAAATCTTCGGCCTCGGCCACCTCCTGTAACATCCATTGCCAGAGTAAATGATTCTCGCTGTCACCATGACCTATCATTACTCACACGATCGAGTGCCTCCATCTATGACGCTTCACGTTTCTACCACAATATACGTTTCATCAAGTTACTAAAATAGAAAGCAATGGAGGTTGGCTTATTGCTCCCTCCCCAATAGCATTACCACCGAATCAAATCTCTTTGTAGGTAAATCGACCATCATTGGTGAAATCGTTGAGCGATAATTTTTCGCTTCCTTCTAATTCTACCTTTTTTCAATTCTAAAGGAAGGTTTTGTTTGCTCGTCTTTCTGCCGATTGTTACATGATTGTTTTATTGTGTAAGTTGAATTGATTTGATGCCCTAATCATTGCTTCGTATCCCGAATTGTGTCACACCCCGATTGATGATGGAAACATCAAGGTTATGACGTAAACATTGGATCACACTTCACAATATATATTGAATAATACAAACATTATAGTCTTCCATAAAATTGTTACGAAGAATTACATTAACGACATACGATAAAATACTAAAACAAGTTCTTCAAACATAAGTCAAAATGAAACAGAAGGCCTAACAGATTGACTAACCAAATAAATGTATTATTTTAGGACACACATGTTGTGTTTTCCATCTCCTAGATCCTGAAGATACATACGTTTGAAAACAATATGTCAACAAGAAGGTTGGTGAGCTTTATATGTTTTGACTATGTATGTTTTTTTATAATCAAAAGAGTGTTTAGACTCATGATTTAAAAAAGAATAAAAATGCAACATGTTGACCCATGTAAAATACATAAATGTAAAAAGATTTCTGTTTATAGCTTTGAAATCCAAGTGTTTTATAATCAAGAGTGTGTTTATGACTTATAGTATTATAAAATGTAATTTGTCTACACTTGTAATCCCGTACAAGTAAAATAATTTTGTTTTTTGTTTATAACTTAATAATCCTAAGTTATAGTTACAAAAAGTGTTCTGGTGGAAACCTCTTAAAAATGAATTATATAAACTAATTTTTTAACACTTAAGTATTTTGTTTAAAAGTTCCGTTTTAATGGTTGGATTTCTAAATTAAATTTATGAGTTCTAATATGAGGTTATAGTCGAACTATGGGTGTGAAAGCCTTTGTAGAGCAACATTGTGAGGAGATGTGATGTGACCATCGCAAACGCTCCAACGATGTAATGAAATAATAAAGTGACTGAACAATTACGCTTGTTTTGACTCGTCAGACGATGGTTGTAGCTAGCAATTGCAGGCGGGACTGTCAAGCCGTATAGATCTATATCAATGTGCTCCACGTTCCATGCAGATTAACGGCTATAGTAAAGAGAGATTTTACTAAGTTTTGAGTTCTGAGCGATGAAGTGTTTCTTATATAAAATGACCGTCAATTGGTAAATCTAGAATTTTGTCATCATTTAAGTTTCAAACTTTTAACAATGTTTTGTAACTCTTTCGTCGTCATAAGTAAGCATATATATATATATATATATATATATATATATATATATATATATATATATATATATATATATATAGTCAAGATCAAATAAGAAGAAAAATTTTGGTAGGAAGGTAAGAAGTTTTTTTTCTACATATTTTTTTATCGAACAAACAAAATGAATCATCACATGATTCATTTGTAAGATGATTCACAAGAAAAAATTCTCAAAAAAACATGTTGATGATTCATTAATACAATGATTTTGTTGTTATTCACTAAATTTGTCATAAAAATGAATATTTTCTAAATTTACTTAAAAATGAATCATTAAGATATTTTTTTGAAATTTTTTTCTTGTGAATCATCTTACAAATGAATCATCTAGTGATTCATTTTTTTTTGTTCGTCAAAAAAATATGTACAAAAAAAACTTCTTACCTTCCTACAAAAAAATATTTCTTACCGGATCTATTCCTATATATATATATATATATATATATATATATATATATATATATATATATATATATATATATATATATATATATATATATATATATAAGACTCGGTTTCAGAGTTGCCTTGTTGCTTGGGCTTGCGGCCCAATCATCAGTTGTCATGGGGTTTAGGGCTTCAAGAAAGGAAGAATTTATCCCATTTCGGACGTAGTTGCCATGGTTTAAGTGATCCCTGTATTCGATTGTGACTTTGGAAGCCAGGGTATGATCGTAAATTGATAACTCGGTATTTTATGGGTCTTAGGTTTTATTCAGAAGTTTTAAAGGCTTGGGTGTGTTGTTAGGAGCGTAGGGCTTCTCGCCACCTTTTCATGGATATAAGGTTCGTTGGAAACAGGCCTAGGATGAGGGAGTTATGGTATTTTGAAGCTATTGGCAATTTTGGTCCTTAATGGAAATAAGTGGCAAGGCACTCCCATGCATGCAAGGTGACATGTGTGAGAGTACACCCAACGTAAGCTGGGGTACGCGTAGCATAGAGCTGGAAAAATGGATGCGAGTTTGGGGAGACGTATGCCTAGCGTAGAGGATGTACGCCCAACGTACACTCAGTATCCCCAAAAGCCTAATTGTTAGGGTTTGCACCATTTATAAAGACCTTATGATCACCCCAACCTTCATCCTTTCAGCCTCCACTGTCCCTAAAGAGTAGAAATCGAACCCTAAGCCTCTTGTATGCATTGTGAGCCATTTTGTGCATATTTCAGGTGGTTTTTGGTGGTTTAGAAGAAGAATGAGTTGGAAGCAGGAGCAAGAACGTGAAAAGAGCTTGTAGATCCAGAAGTTTAGCATTTTTTTTCTGACACACTTCACGTATCAAGCTTTAACCTTGACCATTGCATGTTTAGATATAGTTTTGTGGTGTTATTTGTGGCATTTTGACCCCATAGTTGAGACTTCTTGTGTTTTGGTAGTTCAAGTCCATAAGAGCTATCCTTTTGAGCTCTTGGAAGTATTTAGAACCATAAAAATCAGGCCTTGATGGTCATGCCACAACCATGCAAGTGTTAGATGGCCATAAAGTGTGTTTAAGGACTTAAATCATATCTTAACCCCCATCTATGCATGCAAACGCATAAATTTTATAACTTTATGGTTTAAGACGTCTTAAAGGGCATGGATCTATGTTTTGGACGTTAGGACTGAATGGATTAAGTCACAAAGGAGTTTCTTAGTAGGTTGGTCAGTACGTTAGGCATACCGTAGTACGCCGGGTGTACCCTAGTACATTGCGCGTACTGGGTCAACCTCCGCGAAGTTTGTCATGGCCGGCATACATGCCAGGTACATCGTGCGTACGCATGCAGAGTGGTCAAAGGTGTTTTTGGGCCTTAGGATGTTGGGCCTGAGTTTGTTGGGCCTCATGACCCACTGCAGAGTAAGGCCTTTGCGCCTAGACTTAGGTTTTGTATTGGGCCTTGGTCGGCCCAATGGTTTTGGGCTTTAGTGGGCCTAATGGGCTTGGACCTTTGGGCCATCAGAGACTTATTATTTGACAAGGATTGTTGGGCTTTAGGGTAAGGCCCATGTAAAGGTTTACGCCCAATTTGGAAAATTGGGCCATTAGTGGGCTTTTATGGACTTTGGAGTTTTGGGCTTGTTAGGTTTTGGGCTTAGGCCTTAGTTATGAATCTTGTTGGGCTAGGGGTAAAATGGTTATTTTACCCCAAGTATGATTTATGGATCATGGTTGGGGACCCAATTGCTAATTGGGTGATATTCGGTATTGATAGCTCGAGGAGTTGTCTGGGCAGCAACTAAGGATTTCTTGTAGTGATCTTCCGCAGTGTGAGGTGAGTTACCTTCCCTGTATGAGTGGGTCAAAGAAACCAATGTGGGCCCACTAGTAGTTGTTTATAGTAGAGATGATTGTCTTTGTGATAATTGTCTGGTATGCCACTATTTGTACAGACTTATGTACTTGTATGCTATGTTATTATGTGGTAGTGGTAGGAGGGGTGAAGTAGGCCCCGTAACCGGTTGAAATAAAATGTAGGGTAGGTCAGGCACCCAGATATGCCTGACAGTTTGTTTATGATATGATATTATAAGATAGTGGTAGTGGGTGAAACAGACCCCATAACTAGTTGAAATAAACCAGAGGGTAGGCCGGGCACCCAAATATGCCTGACATGGGTAGGTTGAGCACCCAGGTATGCTCAACAGGGTAGGTCGGGCACTGAGATATTTCTGACAGTATGTTTATTGTATGGTATGTGGTATGATGGGGGAACTCACTAAGCTTCATGCTTACGATTTTCAGTTTTGGTTTCAGGTACTTCTTCTTCAAAAAAGGAAAGGAGCTGACATGATCACAATGCATCACACTATGATTTCCGCATTATGAGATCTTTGGGAGTTTTTCTCTGATATTACTTTTCTACGACATGTTTTGGGTTATTTGAAATACTGGTTTTTGATTATGAAATGAGTTGACACTGTTGATGTTTCATACTATTGGTTTTTATAATTACTTAACTAAAATTGAAATTTTTGCCTCCAAATTTTAGGATGTTACAAGTTGGTATCAGAGTGTTGGTTTGAGGGATTCGGGCATACTCTCGAGTGAACCTGAGCTCAAACTGAGGGCTTGATGAAATTTTTATAAAATAAACATTTAATTACAAAAGAATCTCTACGTAAAGGAAGGGGTGTGATGCGTACTGTGACATCCCCAAAATCATGGCCAGAAAAGACCGGTTTCATTTATGTTTTTAAAATAATTTTAGAGTAAATCCATTGATTTAAAAGAGTTGCGGAATTTATTCCCAAAACAAAATATGATAAAATAAAGTTTATCAAAGCATTTCATCAAGAGATGCATTTTCATTATATAACAATATTCGAGATGTCATGTTCCGATAAACAGACGAAAAGCATAAACAACAAAAGATAGACCATACAACAGTTACATATAACAACTGGTCTAATATCAAAAGATCTTGATAAGTCATCCAACTTATGCTCTCGCGCCACTACCTGTAATTAGACATGCACAAAGACCCGATCCGATCCGATCCGATCCGGATCCGGATCCGATCCAGTTTGATTATGTCACGCCCAATCCGATTCAGCATCTAATCCGAACCGGTTTCAAACCGGTTTTGACCAGTTTTCCGAGCCCCGCATCCGATTCGGTGTAATCCAATCCGGATCCGATCCGATCCGATTTTCTCTATTTTTTTTTTTTTAAATACACATTTTTTGGACTTCAAATATAACACAAAATGCAACATGGGTACATTAAAATAGTTAAAACATACATCAAACGTCGAATTAGAAAGAGTTTTTAAACTAGTTAAATAATAATAATAATAAAGTGGCGTTATAACATTTAGCCAAATGGAAATAGTTTTTGTGGTCTTCCACTTCGTGTCGCCTTCATTTAATTATTCTTCAACCGCCACGCAAGTAACTAGGGGTCTCATCAATGCCATATTCTTCATCCCCGTCTTCATCTTCGACTTCATCGTCATCATCTTCGCCTTCCGGAGGTGTTGATAAGCCTTGTGCATATTCTTCATCCATGATCTCCGGTTCAACATTTTGTGATAGTGGGCCTTCTAGTGATGCCAAGTGTTGTATACGTTCCACAGAATCCAAGTAATCCTTCAAGCAAACGCAAACCTCTACCGCAACCGGGGTAAGATTCGTCCTCAACTTTGATAAAACTCTTCCACTAAAAGAAAAAGCGGATTCCGAAGCTACCGTGGAAGCTTGGACGGTTAGTAAATCACGGGCCATGACGGAGAGAATAGGAAATTGTGCTTCCTTTTCTCTCCACCAAGCCAAATGATCCAAATTTTTAAATTGTGGTGCACTCATGAATTTTAAAAAGTTTGAACCCATATAAATTCCAAGTTCGCTACTAGGCGTTAATGTGCGTGCTCTTTTGTTTTGCTCCTCCAAAAGGTAGTTATAGAGGTCGATATGAAAATCCGTTCGACCCCCACCACTACCCGATGCACCGCTAGTAGAGTCGGTTACACTTGCAAAAGTGTTTGACATATTGCCATATTTTGTAGCGTAAATGTCAAACAAATTAGTAAAAGTATCATTAAAAATGTTTATTTGGTTACGGATGTAGTTTGAGTTATCTTTGTGCAAATTTAAAGACATAGCAATTTTGGTAATCAAAGCCTCTACACCCGTAACATTGATACATGGGTTTAATGCTGCGGCACAAGTAAAAAGTGGTGGCATTTCTTTGAAATATTTGACTAGTTTTTGTCTCATTGGTCTCGTAACCAAAACAAATATTTCACTTCGTTGTTCAAAACGTTCCAATTGTGCGGACATCAACCATAATTCATTTAGTAACAACGGACTTGTAGGGTAATACACACCCGATAGAAAAGTGGTTGATTGTTTAAAAACTTTTAACATTTCCACAAACTCTTCCATCAAATCCCAATCATAATCCGAAACCGGGTTTTTTCCTTTTGAAATTGTGTCGTAAAATAATTGCAAAGCGATTTTTTGACGTGTCAAACTTTCAAACATCATGCATGTTGAACTCCATCTAGTGTCACAATCCCAATGAGGACTATATGGAGTTACGTTAATGGAAATGGCAAACTTTCGATATTTTTCCATTGTAGCTTTATTTTTTCCAAAAACTCTAGTTAACACAATTTTGAATTTTTCAATCGTCGAATCTATCATTTTTAAACCATCTTGTACCGCAAGATTAATAATGTGACAAACACATCTAGTATGAAAAAACGAGCCATCCAAAATAGGTTTATATTTTGCAATTAATCTTTTTGCCGCGGCGGTATTGTTACTTGCATTGTCAAACGAAATAGAGAAGATTTTGTCGCGTAAATTATAAGTCTCTATAACGCTTACTAAAATTGCAAATAATCTTGCCCCCATGTGAGGATGCGCAAAAAGTTCAAAAGCAATAACTCGTTTGTTCATTACCCAAGTAGAGGGATCTATCCAATGTGCCGTGACACAAAGATAGCTTTTGGGACAACTACCGGCGGAGGACCAAACGTCACAGGTTAAGGAAACACCGGTATTTATATTTAAAAATCCCAATTGCATATCTTTTTTGGCTATATCCCAATACTTTAAAGCATCACGTCTAAGAGAAGTGCGACTTACTTGTCGGTATTGCGGTTGCATTTTTTCCCGCAAAATCTTTGTTAATCGTGGGTTGTCGAAGTGGTTGAAAGGATAGCCCTCTTGAATCACGAACTTGCAAAAGCTTTCACGAAGGTCATCATTGTTGTAAATGAAGATCGACCCGTCGGGAGTAATATTTGGTTGACTTGGATCGCTTTGACCTTTTACAGCCGGACAAGTTTTTGTTGTATGACTCCTTAACGTGCTATTGCCATCTTTTCCCAAAAACATTCCGCACTTCTTGCATCTCGCTTTTTCCTTCCCGTTCGAAAACAAACACAAATCGTAATGTTCCCACACTTCTTTACTCCGAGTGGTTGGTATGATTTTAACCACCGTTGCATCCGAATCTTGACCCGCAGTTGAATTTCTCGAGCTCATTTTTTTGAGTATTATGAGAATAAGTAGTAAATTTTTTGTGTAAAATTGAAATGTAGCAAATGAAAGGTATATATAGGTGTTTAGAAGTGCCAAAAAGTCAAAAAAAGTCAAAGTAGCCGTTTTTTTTAAGTTCTAACGGCTAGTTTTTAAAAAAAAAAAAAAAAAAAAAATATCAAATTTTCCCGTTTTTTAACGGTAACAAAAAAATCCGGTTTCAAACCGGTTTTGGATCCGGTTCGGTCAAAATCCGGTTCTCGATCCGAGGGTCTAATCCGATTCGCCATCCGAAGTATCGATCCGGTTTCAATCCGGTGGCCGGTTCAATCCGATCCGGTTCGGTCAAAACCGGTTTTGACCAAATCCGGTTTTCGGATCGGATCAGATCCTATAGCCCAAACCGGTTTTTGTGTGCATGTCTACCTGTAATACAACAAAACTGAGTGGGTCAGGCTTGGGAGCCTGGTGAGCATATAGACTTTTCAACCCACAATAAATAATTATATTTAATTTCACCAACCAACAATAACCCGATTACCCATTCCCGTTATCCTCACTTGACGTCCCTAAAACAACATCTATTACTAGGACCTAATCTAGGATTTTCATCCGGACGGACATTACTGCAAGGGGTTTCCTCAGCAATAGATGTCCTAAATGCAACCATGAGGGGGATAGAGTACACCGGTGAACACATCGTTCACAACACCTACAGGTTATGAACCTGCTAGCATTCCACAGGACTGTTTAGAAAGAGTGCGTGGTCGTCATCCATACTTCGCTAGATGACTAGGTCAACAACAACAACATCGAGGTCTCTCATCAGTTTATCACACATCAACTATCTACCCAAGTTCTACCCAACATTTTGTAGATAACAATATACATATGCAACTTAAAAACTGATAAGATATTCATTTAATACTCATGCCAAATATACAGATTCATTCCAAGTAACAAATAATATATATCCATATACACATAGCACGTATTCGCTCGGAGATACTTTATATCTATGTGTTAGAAGAAAAGGAATATACACTCGCCTGATCAAAAGATGATCGGATAGCACTACAACTTGCAGAAGTAGTATTCTTTGGTAGATCTGGAAGATCTTCACACACCAGACTTCTCGCAGGAAGAGCTTCGGCTTAGAAACTCTTTTCTTCTCGGGATCTTCGGGCTTCGGGACTCGCTTCAGGTCTCAGGATGATATCGGGGCTTCGTGGGGTTAGAATTGGGTTTAGAGAGGGTATCGGGAGTGGGAGAGTAAGAGACGAGGAACCTAAATTGGCTGACACTTGATTTCTATTTATAGGGTGAATTTTCTGGGTTCACGTCGTGAGTTTCTAATGCTCACGTCGTGAGGCTTGATCAATACTGCATACGTCACTCGCCCACTTGGGTCTGCCAGCTCCGGAAGGGTCAAATCTCTGAATTCACTTCGTGAACACAGTGTTCACGTCGTGAACTCTGACACAGTACCGGGTTTCGTGCCCCGAACTTTAGAAATTCAAATCTTTCGCATACGAGCTCCGGTTTCGACGTTCTTTATATGCACGCGTAGGTAAAAATAATATCTACAACTTTCGTTTAGACTCCGTCGGCTAATTTTGAATTTATTTTTATTATATATTTATTATATTATTTTTAGTAGGCCGGAACAGGAAAACTCTGTTAGAGAATCATAACTCCTTCGTCTGACGTCCGTTTTCGTCTGTCTTTCCGTCGTTGCACTAATATTGATGAGATATTCAATTCTCATTTAGAAAGTTTTGGCTAAATATTGCTCGATCTTATATTCGAACTTCGGGCTGTCTATTGGTATGCTGAAACTTCGAAAAATCATAACTTCCTCATACGAAGTCAGATTTGGCCGTTCTTTTTATGTACGCTCTCGGTTCAATTTATTCTACGCATTTTATTTAGATTACTAAGGCTAGATATCACTCTATCTTAAATTCGTATTTCACGTTATTTAGTGTCGTGCCGGTTCTATCGCGTAACTTCGATAGGTTATAACTTCTTCGTTATAACTCGGATTTCAACATTCTTTATATATTCGAAAACCTCGTCACGACCACTACCACATCCTTCATAAATATCGGGATTATCTAACATTTCATTTTGACGCTTATTTTTATCTTTAATTAATTTAAGTCACACAATTAAGCACAAAACACATAATACTCAAATAATACATCTCTATTATTTCAGGACGGGTTACATAGGTTAACCTAGACTATTACATCACTATTAATGACAAACCCAGAAACACGGACGTTACAATTTTCTCGACCTTAGAATGATTCCGTCTCCAGAATCACATATCAACAAACAAATGCGGATAGCGACTCATCATGTCAATCTCCGTTTCCCAGGTGAGATTTGGCCCATTCGTATGTTTCCAATGGACAAGCACTAACTCGACCATCTTGCGTCGCAACTTCTTAGTCTTTCGGTCAATGATTGCCTTTGGTTCTTCAATTAATCTCTTGTTATCATCAATTCTTAACTCAGAAATTGGAATTATATTGGGAACTTCTCCCGTGAACTTCCTCAAATAACACACATGAAAAGTGTTATGAATACCATTCAGTTCTTCAGGTAGTTCTAGCTTGTAAGTTTGGTTCCCAATCCTTTGAAGAACTTTAAACGGTCCAATAAACCTTGGACTCAACTTTCCCCTTTTACCAAATCTTATAAGTCCCTTCCACGGCGAGACATTAAGTAAAACCGAATATCCAACTTCAAAAGTCATTGGTCTTCTTTTCTTGTCAGCATAGCTTTTTTGACGATCCTGAGCTGCTAACATTCTTTCCCTGATTATTTTCAGCTCTTCAGAGGTTTGATGAACCATCTCGGGTCCTATAAACTTCATTTCCCCAGCCTCAAGCCAACAAGACGGCGTACGACACTTATATCCGTATAGAGCTTGATAAGGTGCCATCTTTATGCTCGAGTGGAAACTATTATTGTAGGAAAATTCTACCAAAGGTAAATGTTCATCCCAATTACCTAGGAATTCCAGGGTACATGCTCTCAGCATATCTTCAAGTGTTTGTATCGTTCTTTCAATCTGACCATCAGTCTGTGGATGGTAAGTTGTACTTCACAACTTGGTACCCATTTCCTCTTGTAGACTTTTCGAAAACCTTGAGGTGAAACGGCTGTCACGATCTGATACAATCGTTAACGGAACACCGTGAAGCCTCAGAATTTCCCTCACATAAGAATTCGCAAGCTTATCCATAGACAATTTCTCATTGGCTGCTATGAAATGCGCACTCTTAGTGAAGCGATCAATGACCACCCAAATCATGTCGTGACCACTTTTCGTTCTAGGCAGTTTAGTGACAAAATCCATAGCAATGTGTTCCTACTTACCCATAGGCACAAGCAAAGGTTCTAAACTCCCGTACGGTTTCTGATGTTGTGTCTTAACTCTCGCACAAGTCACACACTCGGTCACATACTTTGCAATGTCGAGCTTCATCGTCAGTCACCAGTAATAGGGTTTCAGGTCCTTATACGTTTTAGTGCTACCAGGATGAATCGAATACATGGTCTTATGAGCTTCTTCCATTAGAAGATCTCTTATTCCTCCTGAATTAGGTACCCAAATATGATCTTGGAATACCTTTAGTCCATGACCGTTTATACCAAACACCAACATTTTTCCCAAACGCTCCTCCGTTCAGTCATTCTTCTCAAAAGCTTCTTCTTGAGCTTTCTTTATGCTATCCACAATTGTCGAGACAACTTCTATTCTCAATGCTCTTGGCCTTTTTCTTTCAGGATTGACTTTCCGACTGAGAGCATCAGCAACAACATTAGCTTTATTGGGGTGGTAGAGTATCTCACAGTCGTAGTCCTTAAGTAACTCTAGCCAGCGTCGTTGCCTCATATGCAACTCTTTCTGACTAAATAGGTATTGGAGACTCTTATGATCCGTGAAAAGTTGGCACTTCGTGCCATAGAGGTAATGCCTCCGTATCTTTAGAGCGAAAACTACCACCGCCAACTCCAAATCATGAGTGGGGTAGTTCCTTTCATGCTCTTTCAGTTGTCGAGACGCATATGCGATCACCTTATCTCTTTGGGTCAAAACACAACCCAATCCAACCCCAGACGAATCACTATAAATAGCGAAGTCTTCAACTCCATCGGGTAGAGAAAGAATCGGTGCCTCACATAACTTCTTCTTTAACAACTCGAACACTTCTCTATGCTTATCACTCCAAGCGTAATCAGCTCCTTTGTGGGTCAAAGCTGTCAATGGACTAGCGATCGAAGAAAAGCCTTGGATAAACCTTCAGTAATATCCAACTAATCCCAGAAAGCTTCGGGTCCCTGTGGGACTTTTCGGTTGTTCCCACTTCATCACAACTTCAATCTTTGCTGGATCAACCATTATCCCATCTTGGTTGACCACATGACCCAAGAATTGGACTTCTCGAATCCAAAAGTCACATTTGGAGAACTTAGCATACAACTTCTCATTCTTCAATACTTCTAACACTTCTCGCAAGTGTCTGCCATGCTCCTCTTGGCTTTTTGAGTAAATCAGAATGTCATCTATGAACACCATCACAGATTTATCTAGGAACAGATCACAAACTCGATTCATTAAATCCATGAATGTTGCTGGAGCATTGGTTAGTCCAAACGACATAACCAAAAACTCGTAGTGTCCATATCGTGTTCTGAATGTAGTCTTCTCGATATCCTGCTCTCTTATTTTCAGTTGATGATATCCTGACCTTAGGTCGATCTTTGAAAAATAACTTGAGCCTTGAAGTTGATCGATCATGTCATCAATCCTCGGCAATGGATATCTATTCTTTATCGTTGCCTTATTCAGCTCTCTATAATCAATGCACATTCTCATACTCCCATCTTTCTTCTTCACGAATAACATTGGAGCTCCCCAGGGTGATGAACTAGGTCTAATGAAACCTTTGTCCAATAACTCCTGAAGTTGCATCATCATCTCCTTCATCTCCGTTGGTGCTAATCGGTAAGGTGCTTTTGCTATAGGTGTCATCCCGGGTAACAAGTCAATACGGAATTCTACTTACCGATTAGGTGGTAATCCAGGGAGATCTTCGGGAAACACTTCTGGATAATCACACACCACTGGAATGCTCTGCACCTCCTTCTTCTCTTTCTTAGCATCAATTACGAATGCGAGATACGATGTACATCCTTTGGCCAAACACTTTCTGGCTTTCATCAATGAAATGATTCCATAATTTACTCCGCGTTTATCTCCATACACCATAAACGACTCTTTCCCTAGCGGGTTTACTTTTACAATCTTCTTCTTGCATAGTATTTCTGCATCATTGGCGCTAAGCCAATCCATTCACAGCACGATGTCGAAACTGTTTAGTTCGATAGGCAATAATTCCTCGTGGAATTTATTCCCATTCAAGTCAATTAAGATGTTTTTCATATAATGGCTAACATGTACAAACTTGCCACTAGCAACTTCGACTAATAAGGCATTATCTAGTCTATCAATAGACAAAGCTAGTTTTCTACCAAATTCATGCGAAATAACACAGTAGTTGGCTCCAGAATCAAATAAAATTTGGGCAGGTAATTCTTTTACGAGAAAGGTACCCGAAGAGACATCAACTTCATCTTTAGCAGCTTCCAGTGTCATCTAGAATGCTCTCACCTTCGGCTTTGTCAGCATATTGGGTCTAGTTGCGTCCTTCTTTTTTGGACAATCCCTCGAGATGTGACCCTCCTCACTGCAACCATAGCAAACTTTCTCAGTGAGGGTGCATTTGTTGGCATAGTACCCTGGCTTTCGACATTTAAAACATGTGGCCACTACCTCACATTTTCCATGATGCTTCTTCTTACATTTTTCGCACCATTTCACTTCACCTCCTCCTCCTCTCGAACTAGACTTCAAGAACTTGTTTTTCTTGTTGGAACCTAAAGGTTCATCGAACTTCCTCTTTTCACTAACCTCTGACCTCTCCAGACCTTTCTCCCTGATCTAGGTCTCAACATTCTTAGCAGCCTAGATGGTAGCTTTCAAGGTTGTTACTTGCTTAACCATTGGACCAAAGTCCGCTGGTAAACCGCGAGCAAATTTGGTGACCTTTGCTAGTTCAGTTGGAACTAGGTATGGAATAAGTTTCTTCTTCTCCGTGAAACTTGCAGCTTATTCAGTAACGCTCATCTTTCCCTTCTTCAAATTCTGAAACTCGTTATTGATTTCCAGAAGGTCCTGCTCTGAGCAGTATTGTAATTTCAGCTGTTCCACAAAGTCTTCCCAAGACATCTTGCTAGCTTCTCCCTTGGGCATCGAGTCAGCTAGTAACTTCCACCAGCTTAGTACCCCAAATTTTAAGAGAGGGATTGCAAGATCGGTCTTCTGTCGTTTGCTGCACTCGCAACTTTCAAACATGGTCTCCATTTTGGTGATCCAATTAATCACTTCCACTGGCGTCGGGCTTCCGGATAGACAGGGTGGTTTGGATGCCATGAAATCCTTATACTTGCACCCACGCACATCAATTCCTCTATCCTGGTTATTCTGCCTAACAATTGGTGGGTCGTCTTGACCAATGATCCCACTAAAGTTTCCTCCTTCAGACTGCCCTCCATTTACTTCGGGCTCTTCGACTTGAATTGACACTTCTTCGCGATTCTGCCTAAGCAGACGTCTGGTTTCATCCATCTGACGATCCAACATCGTCTGAATCATCAATTGCACTCCGACCATTGTTAGTGGCTCAAGTGCTACTGCTGCAACAACAACTTGCTCTATTACAGGTATTTGATTCCTGTATTTCGTCCACGTTTCCAACTCCACTCATTGTTCTCACCATTTTTGATCTATACACCAAATAAGGTGAAATTAGATCCTCATTCATGATAGATATTCAAATCATCCTTATCACTCCGAAACGTTTACATGCTAGTTCACGATAGACATACGCTTAGAATCCTAAACACATAAGGTCTCCAGATCCAGTTGGCAACAAACTGTAGATCCGAACAAATAATATCATATATGGCAACATATAATATTTAGGACATAAAAGCATTTTAGGCAGCTTCCTAAAATATACTAGTGATTGTGTCTAAAATATCATAATCTTCACTTAGCATTCTAAGTTTAATTCTAGAAATCCTACAAATTCCTAGTTCACTTAAATTAATGCTCTGATACCAACTGTGACATCCCCAAAATCACGGCCAGAAAAGACCGGTTTCATTTATTGTGACATCCCTATTTTCACGGCCAGAAAAGACCGATTTGGTTTATGATCTATAAAAATCAGAGTACTTCTTTTAATAAAAATTTTGCGGATTTTGTTCCCAGCAAAACATGATAAATACGTTATTAAAACATTTTTGAAGAAACGTGTTTATTTCATTTTAAAACATTTGGGATGTCATCATTAATATAGAAACATAAGCATAAACAGAGCTTACAATTATTTACACTAGTGATCTACATCTCTTTAAATCTCTCAGTGTAATGTCACTTCATATCGTCACCTCTGATATAAATAAACTGAGTGGGTCAGGTTGGGAAACCTGGTGAGTACATAGGGTTTTAAACCCACAATAATATAATTATTATGTTTAATCATCAAACAGTTAACCCAATTACCCATCACCATTATCTTCTTTATTCTTAAGGATCTAGCCTAAGAATCAGCTATTTCTTGTTCATTCATTCCTAAGGAGTATCCTAAGGACTAGGTATGAATTCCATCGTTGTAAATGACACACCTGTCTAGCACAATCTGCTAGTTCTGTCACTAGGGCGCAACTACCAAAATTGTGACATTCTCTATGGGGCACATCTGCCGAAATAGTCCTTTAGGCGCATCTACCGGGGTTATGAGGTTCTCTATTAGGCGCTTCTGCGGGTAGAGTCCTTTAGGCGCTTCTGCCGGGTTTTATTGACAGTATCGTTTTCGAGAGTCCACTCACAATACATATCAATGGGTTTTTAGGGTACACCAGTGAACACGTCGTTCACAACACCTACATCTTGCGAGCCTGCTAGTGTTCCACTGAACTGTCTAGAATAGTCCGTGGTTGTCATCCATACTCTGCTGAATGACGGGGCCATCATTTGGGAAAAAGGCTTCTCACATCGTCCACCTCTCACCATCACCTCACGGTCTATTTTACCTCTCAACTCATCATCCAACTCATATTTCATCTATTACATCTACCCATGTCTTACCCCAACATTTTCGTAGATATAAAATATATATACAATTTAAATCATTTAAAACATGTATAAAATCATTCACCGAGCATAGACAGCAAGTAAACAGACAATATGCACACATAGCACGTAGTAAATACTTCATATGTATGTGTAAGTTGAAGGGGACCATACACTCACCTGAAAGGTGATGACTTAGCACTCGGACAGCGCTTCGATACTCTCAAAACGATTTTCCTTCGATAAAACCTAGTACCAATACCACTAGGGTTTAGTCTAACGATAACCGCGACAAATTAATTAGTCTGACTATTATTAAGCGTTAATAACACTCAATATAGCTCATAATAATAGCCCAAATAATTATTTTAAGGACCTAATAACATGACTATAATTATTTGAAAGCTATATTAAAAATTGCGTAAGCGTAGCACACTTACAGCGAATTTTATCGAAAACTGGAACTTAATTGGAGCAGCGTTTCGAAACCGAAAGGCTCTTTTACTCGGGACTCCGGGAGCCTCGGGGCTTCCTTTGGGTGCTAGGGGGCCTAAGCTTAGGAGGGGGTTAGGGGGGGGTAATGAGAGAAAGTAGAGAGAGAAAGTAGAAGGATTTGGTGTGAGAGAAGTGGCCGCCCTCGGCCTCCTTTTGTAGGCGAGGCTTCGGACTTACGCTGGGCATACTGAAGTCTTACGCTGGGCGTAAGTTCGGATAAGGAGACCAGGTGGCGAAGGCTCGGTGGTGCGACGTGGCTTCTCCTGGACTGAGCATGGCTATGCGAACGCGACGCGTACGAGACGGGATGATGGGCGTAACGAGGGGGCTACGTGTCACGATCTGAGGCGACTTCAGCAATTATCATTGAACGGCTGGGAAAGCGCCACGTCAGCGACTTCGTATTAGATCTCGCAAAATCGAGTACAAACTTTAAAAATTCGTAACTTTCGCGTACAAGCTCTGTTTTTGACGTTCTTTATATCCACGTGAAGGCGGGAACGTACTCTACAACTTTCGTTTAGACTTTGTTGGCTAATTTTGACTCGATTTTAAATTTTATATTATTAACAGGCCGGGACATGATTGGTGTATTAAATCCTCATAACTTCTTCATCCGACGTCCGTTTTCGCCCATCTTTTTCTCGTTACGCTACTCTTAACGAGATCTTCGATTCTCGTTTAGGTCGTGTTGGCTAAAAATCACCCGATCTAAAATTCGAATTTCGGGCTGTACACTTCTAATCTGAAACTTCGAAAAATCATAACTTCTTCATAAAAAGTCAGATTTGGGCGTTCTTTTTATCGATGTTCTTAGTTTAATGTATTCTACGACTTTCGTTTAGATCGCTAAGGCTAAATCTCGCACTATCGTAAATTCACTATTTACGCTTCCCGGTGTCGTGTCGGTTCCGTCGCGAAACTTCGACGGGTCATAACTTCTTCGTTATAACTCGGATTTCGGCGTTCTTTATATGTACGGAAACCTTGTGACACATTCTACAACTTGGTTAAGATTATTTATTCTAAATAATCTTTTGTCGAAAAGTCATTTTCGACCCATATTGCCTTTAATTGACTAGCCCGGATCCACGGGCGTTACATTTATGCTTTTAAAATAATTTCAAAGTAAATCCATTGATTTAAAAGAGTTTCGGCATTTGTTCCCAAAACAAAATATGATAAAATGAAGTTTATCAAAGCATTTCATCAAGAGATGCATTTTCATTATATAACAATATTCGGGATGTCATGTTCCGATAAACAGACCAAAAGCATAAAGAAGAAAAGATATAACATACAACAGTTACATATAACAACTAGTCTAATATTAAAAAATCTTGATAAGTCATCCAATTTATGCTCTCGCACCACTACCTGTAATATAAAAAAACCGAGTGGGTCAGGCTTGGGAGCCCGATGAGCATATACTGTTTTCAACGCACAATAAATAATTATATTTAATTTCACCAACCAACAATAACCCGATTACCCATTCCCGTTATCCTCACTTTATGTCCCTAAAACAACATCTATTACCAGGGACCTAATCTAGGATTTTCATCGGAACGGACATTACTACAAGGGGTTTCCTCAGCAATAGATGTCTTAAAGGCAACCATGAGGGGATAGAGTACACCGGTGAACACATCGTTCACAACACCTACAGGTTATGAACTTGCTAGCGTTCCACATGACTGTCTAGAAAGAGTCTGTGGTCGTCATCCATACTCCGCTAGATGACTAGGTCAACAACAACAACATCGAGGCCTCTCTTCAGTTTATCACACATCAACTATCTACCCAAGTTCTACCCAACATTTTGTAGATAACAATATGCATATGCATACATATGCAACTTAAAAACTGATAAGATACTCATATAATACTCATTCCATATATACAGATTCATTCCAAGTAACAAACAATATATATCTAGATACACACAACACGTATTCGCTCGGAGATACTTTATATCTATGTGTTAGAAGAAAAGGAATATACACTCACCTGATCAGAAAATGATCGGATAGCACTACGACTTGTAGAAGTAGTATTCTTTGGTAGATCTGGAAGATCTTCACACACCGGACTTCTCGCAGGCAGAGCTTCGGCTCGGAAACTCTTTTCTTCTCGGGATCTTCGGGCTTCGGGACTCGCTTCGGGTCTCAGGATGATATCGGGGCTTCGTGGGGTTAGAATAGGGTTTAGAGAGGGTATCGGGAGTGGGAGAGTAAGAGACGAGGAACCTAAATTGGCTGACACTTGATTTCTATTTATAGGGTGAATTTTCTGGGTTCACGTCGTGAGTTTCTAATGCTCACGTCGTGAGGCTTGATCAATACTGCATGCGTCACTCGCCCACTTGGGTTTGCCAGCTCCAGAAGGGTCAAATCTCTGAATTCACGTCGTGAACACAGTGTTCACGTCGTGAACTCTGACACAGTACCGGGTTTCGTGCCCCGAACTTTAGAAATTCATATCATTCGCATACCAGCTCCGTTTTCGACGTTCTTTATATGCACGCGTAGGTAAAAAAAAATCTACAACTTTCATTTAGACTCAGTCGGCTAATTTTTAATTTATTTTTATTATATATTTATTATATTATTTTTAGTAGGCCGGAACAGGAAAACTATGTTAGAAAATCATAACTCCTTCGTCTGACGTCCGTTTTCGTCTGTCTTTCCGTCGTTGCACTACTATTGATGAGATCTTCAATTCTCATTTAGAAAGTTTTGGCTAAATATCGCTCGATCTCATATTCAAACTTCGGGCTGTCTACTGCTATGCTGAAACTTCGAAAAATCATAACTTCCTCATACGAAGTCAGATTTGGGCGTTCTTTTTATGTACGCTCTCATTTTAACGTATTCTACAACTTTTGTGTAGATTACTAAGTCTAGATATCACTCTATCTTAAATTCGTATTTCACGTCATTCAGTGTCGTGCCGGTTCTGTCGCGAAACTTCGATAGGTCATAACATCTTTGTTATAAATCGGATTTCAGCATTCTTTATATATCCGGAAACCTCGTCACGACCACTACCACATCCTACTTAGATATCGGGATTATCTAAAATTTCATTTTGACGCTTATTTTTATCCTTAACTCATTCAAGTCACACAATTTAGCACAAAACACATAATACTCAAATAATATATCTCTATTATTTCAAGACGGGTCACAAAGGTTAACCTAGACTATTACATCACTATTAATGACAAGCCCAGAAACAGGGGCGTTACACGTGCAATCGACCAAGATCAAGTTAGTTTTCCCCAAGATACCCATACATTATATTATGATATGAAGTGAGAATATGTGAACTGTATGCTAGATTAGGCCTAAGGATCTAGGAAGGATGACTTGTATGCCTACTGTATGTGCTTATTAACCTGCATGCTAGTACTGATTAGTTAGTGGTAACATGGCCTGTTTAGGTTATGCCTGACTATATGATCCTTTGAATTGCATGTTAGTATAGATTCCTGATGTGACAACCCAAGTTGTTCCGTTACATTTCCCCGTTACCGTTAACGGAATATTCCAGTTATAAAAGTTTCGTTAATTAGATGTCATCAATTTAATAAACATTTCATTTGTTTATATTTAATATGTCGTTAAGTCGTGATAAATGGGAATAAAAACACATAACACACATTTCCATTTATTTGGAAAAAGTTAGTTTTTATTATTACGACCACTAAATCAGGTGCGACCAAAAGCCCCGTTTAACGGCAGTATCGGGTAAAATTCCACTGAGCCCCGACTCGGAACCCTATATAAAGGTGAGTGGAGTCCATTGGAGACTTTTTACACTCTCTCTATACTCTCTCTCTCTAGACCCGTTTTCGCCCCAAATCTGCAACCAAACGCTTCCAAATCGTAAGTCCACTTACCCTAGCTTATTCTAAACATTATGATTTGTGTTTATAGCCCACAAATCGTCCAAAAAGGCATGGAATAAGGAGTTTACAGCCCAGGAACACTCTAGGGCCGTAAACCCCTAATATGGTGCCAAACATGCCTTAAAACTTATCCTTAAGCTTAGAAACTATTAGGGGATTTAGCATAGGAGTGTTTGAACCCCAAAACAACAAGATTTGTGGCATAAAAGAGGGTTTACGGCCCAAGCACATGCTTAGGCCGTAAACACCCTCTAAACTTGTTAAATCAAGTTCCAAACACTCCCAAACCACCCATAGGCTTAAGACATAAAATAAGGACATGCTATTTAAGGTTTGGAACATTTAAACACAAGGAAATATGGGGTAACATGGAGTTTATGGCCCAAGAAAGTGTCTAGGCCATAAAATCCCCAAAACATGCCCAAATGTTGGTTTTCACCCCCCAAATGGCCTTAGACATTTACCATAAAAAGCTAGCATTGAAACAAGGGCTTAAACTCAAAGAACGGTGGGTGTATGAGAGTTCACGGCCAAGCCATAGAGCTTACGGCCGTAAACTCTCAAGGATTGGTCATTTGGACCATAAACTCTAAAGGAATGCACCCTTGAAACCCCAAACACCCCTATAGCCTTGAATATATTACTAGAAGTGATCTAAGGGCTTGAAACTTCACAAAACTCAAGGAATGAGAGTTTACGGCCGTAAACTCCCTTAGGAGTTTTCCCTAGGCCATAAACTCCAATATGATGCCCTTAGAAGCCTTAAACCCACTCATGCCTTTTTGGAAATGTACTTAGAAAAATCCCATGAACAAGCTAGAAGCCTTAAACACACTAGAACCCATCACCATGAGTTTACGGCCATAAAATCATGGTGAGTAGTCCCTGGGCCGTAAACATCATATAAAGGCGTTTACTCTCAGAGAGTAAACTCCATTCCTAAGCCATACGCACCTTTATACACTACCCGAGACACCCAAACACTTATCTAAATTATTTTCCGCTCCTTTGAGTGTGTATGCTTGTTTAATTGGTATATAATATACTAATTGTATGTGAACATATGTTATCATATGTTAAATAGGTCATTGTGTGTGTTCGAGTGCTTGCGTGGCACCGAACGCACAAACGGCACCTCCGTCGGACCTACTCACACCAGGTGAGTTCATACCCCTGAACGAACCTTTTAATGTTTTTACATGTTTTATAGGGGGGAATACAAGTTAAACATGCCAGTTATCATATCAATCACATGTGATTGATAACCCGCATGCACAAGGTTTTACCACACTTTACACTGTTTTTACGAGTAGGACACTATAATGGTTTTCAAACTGTTTCAAACTCTTACTTATACTGTTTTTATTCTAAATCATTTCAAACTGGTTTATAAAGGTTCCAAGGATTTCTAAAGGTTTTCACACTTATTTTACCAAAGAATACAAAAATGCGATTTTCCTAAGTATAAAGGTTTTCCAAGGTTTTCATGTATACTTTTACTTGTTAGTTACTGCCGCTTCGTTTTCATTTATTTTAAACTCCTACTCGATAAAGCTTTCACTTCGTGATGCGTTTATACTTGTTATTGTCTCTATTACGCTTATACTTGTAGTCGCTTATACTTGATAGACGCTCTTACTTCACTTATCGTCGTTTCCACTTCGTGATACACTTACACTTGGTACACTTATACTTCACGATTCGATTATCCCACTCTGAACGCTTATACTTCACGACTCGGATGTTCCACTGTACGCTTATACTTCACGACTCGGATATTTCACTGTACACTTATACTTCACAAGTCGGTTATTCCACACTGTACACTTGTACTTCACGATATGATTCCACTTGATACACACTCAAGCGTAGTTATATGTATGTATGTGCTTGTATAGATACATATAAATAATGATTGAAGGACTTAGGAAGGCTTGTCCGCCCTATTTCCTTTTCTTCGTTGAGATGTGGTCTAGTGGGATCGGATGTCCATCCGAAGGTCGTTTGATTCATTAAGTATATATTATGTACACAAGCATAGACATACGGGTTTACTTCAGTCAATTCAGTTAAGAGTCTCTACCTCTAGTTCAACACTTACATTAGAAACCCACTAGTTGGAAGTCTCTACCTACTATTTGGGATGCATCTTCAGGACATGGTCTTCTTCGTTGTCTAGTTGGTAACCAGAGTCTCCTGTAGGGAGAGTGGACATTGTGTGTATAGATCTATACCGGATTGACAACCCTGCACCCAGAATGCTAGCTACAGTCCCGGCCTACCAAGCCAACGGGTGACAAATGTCACATTTTAGACGCTTGTAGGGCGTCTGGTACTCTATTCAGTATCGTTACGAGTATCCCGGGTTACCTTATAATTCATTGGCTTTAAGGTAACAGTATTTCACCAGTAATTTACACTTTATGCTGGAAATTCATTTCGGAGTCACACTGTTTTGACCTTACAAGACGTATCTTTCATTTGATACTGTCTGGGGTCTGCTTTCTCTGTTTTTGACCTTACAAGACGTATCTTTCAATTGATACTGTCTGGGGTCTGTATTCACTGTATCCACTGTATTCACTGTATTCACTGTATCTATTGTATTCACTGTATTCACTGTATTCACTGTATCCACTGTATTCACTGATTTAGACCTTGCAAGACGTATGTTTCATTTGATACTGTCTGGGGTCTGTTATTCACTATTTTAGACTTTACCAGCTGTACCTTTCATTTGGTACTTTCTGGGGTCTGAGTCTCTCTTTGTTAGACTGAACCAGGCGTGTCATTTGTTCGATACTCTCCTGGAGTCTATGATTCCTTGCCTTAGTCAGCAGTCCTCACTGCTGAGGCATATGTTATTCCCTGATGTGGTTTGCTTTCCTCAATAATCAAATTCAGTATTTTGATAATGATAGCAATTTAGGGAAAATGATTGTTTACCACATAACGCTGACCAGTCTTGGTAGAAGGCTGCTTTATTTAAGAAAATATAGGATTTTCTGGAAAGAATTCTAATACACAGTTAACACTTAAACTACTACTTTATAAAGTTATTTGGATAAATGTCACTAAATACTTATCAACTCACCAGCATTTGTAAAAATGCTGATACTCGCTTTTCAATTAACTTGTATTCTCAGGTTAGCATTAGACAGGTACATCCCCGGAGCTGTTGATGAAGATAGCTTAGTACCGCGCTGTATTTATTCTATTACTTGTATTACTTTGATGTATTAATGTAACCATGTAAAACTATTACTATTAATGCAATGTTTTGTTGTACTTTGATTACTATAATGCATGTGTTGTGATACTTGACATGACGTCATCCACCCCAGAATGTTTCCGCCGTTCCGGTTTTGGGGTGTGACAGATTGGTATAAGAACATTGTTTATAGTGAGCTAAGTATATCGATTCATAAATGATATTCAACCTATAAACACAAAGGGATAAAACCCTCTGACCAAGAATTATACTTTAAAATATAACCATATTTTACCAAAGTGTAATAACATCCAGAATCTAAACACTCGAACAAAAGTATCACAAGAAGAACAAGAATAAAAGTCTTCGGATGTTGAACATTTCCGTCAAACCTGGGCAGTTATGTAATCGTAAGCTGGAATAAATGTAACCTGATCAACTACATTTATTCGAGATGCGATGAACGTGTGCTCGGGAGTGATAGTGGTGTGCAGCAGGTCTGAAACTTACCAACTAGGAATGCTAGAGCCAAACATAAAGTTAAAATACTATAGGAGTATTTTAGGACACTAAAAGATCCACACTAATCCCAGAATGAAACTCAGAAGATAAGAATCAAACAAGAATTAAAATACCATAGGGGTATTTTAGAATCCATAAACAACCTTGCGTGAATAACTAAAAAGATCCTTATTGATATACCTACAACTACAGAGGGTGTACTCCCAAGGTTATATATAATAAGGATCCCATAGGCTAAGAATGTGTGGTTTCGCTCTATTTCCTTTTCCTCGTTGGGATGTGGTTCTAGAGTAGTATCACATATTCGAAGGCCTATCGGATCTAAGCTATATATGATTTGTATACCCTGTGTAATCGTAGCAGGACTCGATATGGATCATCCAGTGAAATGTTAATAATCTCTTAGGATTCTTTAGACATTTCCATTCTCGCACGAACCCTGTAGACAACCCTATCCACTTCAGTGCTTGACAGGAGAGTTGATGCAGACCCAGAAGAGGTTCATTGAGAAGATTTCATGTTCGGAAATAAATAAACTGGGTTGAGACTATTGAATTCACCAAGTGCCTATATCTTTTAGGGACATCGGTGAGAAACTCGCCTAAACTTTGGAGATTCCCAGTCATCCATCATGAAGTGATGGCACCCAGAGTTGGAATCAGAAGGAAGGTGGGGTAGAAATTCAATATGTCTTCACAAGAAAAGAACCCTAGGTAACTACCCGAAGGAAACCAACGCCGATTCCAGTCAAAGATACGAGGCAGACCGAGGGACCCAGTACATGGAACCCGGGAATTGTCTTTTCCTCGTGTTCGTCACGCTAATACACCCATAAAATAATACAATTTAGTGAATTAGTGGTTACACTACTCATTCTATGTGTTAGGTAAAATCGTCGTTTCCCGTTGCCAGATACACGATTAGGGCGGATCCCCACACCTTTGTTGAGAAAATTTTAGCCATCTGCCCTTGTGAGCCTCTCTTTCCGCAGTTTCGTTCCGAACCGTTCTCAAATCTCTCCAGGCCGGAGAGTGAAACCTTTGCCAGTATAAAGGTAACTTAGTAGGAACGACTCGCATCTTATGACCTTTTTCCGATACTTATACACCTACTTCGATTACCAGGACTACATCATAGGGATGTAGGTCGACACTCAGACGACCAGTACCCAAGGCACGGGAAAATTTTATGCCTAATACGTTCAGGTTAGAAATGTCCAGGGTTAACCATCGTCTCTCATTACCTTGTATTCCTTTCCGTGTAGGAAAACCATGCCACCGAAGAAGCGAAACCAATCCTCAAGCAAGAAACCTGCCCTCTTATTCGATGAAGCTACGTTCCAAGCTGCAGTCTCAGCAGCCGTAGCAGCTGTCATGGCTCACCTAAATGCTAACACCACCAATGTTAGCAAGGGCCCTGTCGGGATTTCCAATCCTGGCGATGGACGGCAGCAGCCGACACTTTCATACTCAGTCACCCAAGAACCTCCACTGAACCCACTAAAGAGAAAACTCAAGATAGAGGAGGGAAGTACCTTGGCTCAAGGACCTTCCGAAGGGCAACGAGCTGAGGCAGTCTATACCCCTGTCAATCCTTCCCTCCCGACCTTAAGAAGACCATACCTAGGAGACCTTCCCCATTGCAGCAAGTGCAGCTACCATCATCATGGTGTCTGCCGAGAGCTCTATTGTGCTAGGTGCCACATGTTGGGGCATACTGCTCGCGTCTGTAGAACCCCGGTTGAGTTCATTACATCAACCACCAATGTGGCGACCCGTATAGTTTGCCACCTATGTGGTAAAATGGGACACTTCGAGAAGGACTACCCAACCGAAGGGAAAGACAAAGACACAGAAGGAGCCTGACACTACTGCTTAGGGAGAAGCGACAAGGAACTCGTTAGATTTTGGTACGTCTCTCGATCTCGGATAACTAAACTAAGAACAATAAAAGACTAATTCAAATGTAAATTCTTCCCAGTAAGGCGAAAGTCGCAGCACTGTTATAAAATTTAACATTCATTAGGTACAACTATAATGGCTAAACATATACGCTACGACCATGTGTATTTAAGATGGACAGACCTAGAGTGAGCGAATGCCGCCTCATTTCCTGTTCCTCGTTTGGTTGTGGATTTAGGGCGGAGTCGCTCAGTCAACAGTCCTCCCCACCTTAAATATACATGACTAGTATATGTGAGGCGATTATAGAAATGCCTTGTGAGAATTCCTTGATGAAAAGATACTCTATTCGGAAACACTTAGGACCCTCTATAGTTTCGCGTCGACTCTATGGGTCCAAGTATCTGCGGTAGTGATACATAGGACGAAACCCGAGACGCCTAGAACTTGTGTGCCTGTTCGGCATATGACTTTATTGATCTTCATTATATATCATGTCGGAGTGTGCCAACTTCGACGACTCTATTGATCACGGTTTGACTTCGTGCAACCATGTGTACATCCTTAGTGCTGTGTAAAAAGAACTTTCTCCGTAGCCATGTTGGCAAATAAAGGTTCTTCCGAACCTAAACCTAACACAAATAATCAAACCTAATGCGATCCGTCAATCGTCTCTATTATCTCAAACCTTCCGAAGTACCCAAGGGAGGGTACCCCGCGCTATTGACCAACCCCTCGTAGTCAGATGGACACCGAAGTGAACGACACTGTAGAAACTTCATTAGACGACAACCAATTGAAGCATACTCCGTAGATTCCCCGGGAGATCCTTCGCACCTCGCACATCAGGTTCGTGAACCCAGAGAACAGAACTCATGAGACTGACCACTATAACTACATATATGCATAAAGGTGGCATATAATTGAGATCAAAAAGATTTAAGGTGTGTGTTTCCTCCCTATTCCCTGTTCCTCGTTGGGTTGTGGGTTTGGGGTGGAGTCGCACAGCTGAACATCCTGTCAACCTCAATTGTATATTGCTGGCATACACCAAGTATTTGTGGTTAAGCCAAGCGTGAGCTCTACCACGAACCTCTTCGCAAAATGCTTTCACCCTATTCCATAACATAGGAGCCGGAGTCAAGAGAATCACTGCGGGTTAAACTAGTAAAGTTCCGAGTGATGAGACCCTATACTCACTAGAGTTGACCTAGACCAAGGAAACTCATAACCTTTGGAAGAGTAGTTGCAGTAGATGCTCTTACTACTCAGGCACCTTGCCCACCCTGTTATAGACAGGTAGTGCCTATCACCCTCCACCCTCTCGCATGGAGGAAATCGTTGTCGCCCTGTAGACGATGAAATACACTTTCCGAAGTGAACACTAGGATACCGAGAATGACAGCATAACCTTCACAGCCAAGAATACTTGATCAAAGTGAGAAAGTAGTTGCGTTAAACCTCATGACCCAGATCCCGAAGAGGTTATAGGCTTGACACCAGCCCTGGTGTTAGTCGAAGGGTTATGCAGGAGCATGCGCTTTCCGCACTAGAATAAACCAAGGTCTTAGAGATTAATTGGACTATTAGGTGTTCCACAAATACCATCTCACGTAGAGATAGTAGAACCACCTCCTGAGATAGTACGACGCTCGTCTGGTGAAACCCTATCCCCTCGACCCTCCAGGGTTTCCGCATCTTAAGCTTCGTTAGTGCAGATTCATTTTGCACAAGCTTGAGATAGACACTCTACAGCAAACAGATAACCATAGTCATGCAACCCACTCGACGATCTAGAAATCCTCTATCAGCCAGTTGACACGAAACGCGAGACCAAAGACCACTCAAGCATTCTAAGAACCAACCTGAAGGACTACACACACAGTACGAGTGAGAACGTTAGGAACTTCGAATGGCAATCACGCCAGTGAGGATTTTTTCGTAGAAGTACACTATGTTCTGAGTACTAAAAAGCTCTACCATTCCGAGAGATTAGGACCATCTGAGAATCCTCATGGAGACTTGGTCCAACCCTTTTCAGGCCACCACTACCTTCGGATATACCACAAGCTTCACACCTCGATCGATCCACTTCTTAGACTTGATATGCAATTACCCGACATCACTCTTCGTATCCCACTCATCTTGATAGAGACCATTGAGAACCCTAACCTCGTAGATACACCAGTTGGAACCCACTAGTACACTAGACGGAATCCGCATTTCGTACGTGAAGGTCTGTTGGAATGACAAACACAGACTAGAGTTCACTTGGGAATGCGAGGACAAACCATATAGGATGTACTCTTTTCCCTCTACTTGGCCATTCATACCTACTTCCTTGCCTTGACCTGAATTTCGGGACGAAATTCCCTCTAACGGGGGGATGATGTGACAACCCAAGTTGTTCCGTTACATTTCCCCGTTATCGTTAACGGAATATATCAGTTATAAAAGTTCCATTAATTAGAGGTCGTTAATTTAATAAACATTTCATTTATTTATATTTAATATGCCGTTAAGTCGTGATAAATGGGAATAAAAACACATAACACACATTTCCATTTATTTGGAAAAAGTTAGTTTTTATTATTACGACCACTAAATCAGGTGCGACCAAAAGCCCCGTTTAACGGCAGTATCGGGTAAAATTCCATTGAGCCCCGACTCGGAACCCTATATAAAGGTGAGTGGAGTCCATTGGAGACTTTTTACACTCTCTCTATACTCTCTCTCTAGACCCGTTTTCGCCCCAAATCCTCAACCAAACGCTTCCAAATCGTAAGTCCGCTTACCCTAGCTTATTCTAAACATTATGATTTGTGTTTATAGCCCAAAAATCATCCAAGAAGGCATGGAATAAGGAGTTTACGGCCCAGGAACACTCTAGGGCCGTAAACCCCTAATATGGTGCCAAACATGCCTTAAAACTCATCCTAAAGCTTAGAAACTATTAGGGGATTTGGCCTAGGAGTGTTTGAACCCCAAAACAACAAGATTTGTGGCATAAAAGAGAGTTTACGGCCCAAGCACATGCTTAGGCCGTAAACACCCTCTAAACTTGTTAAATCAAGTTCCAAACACTCCCAAAACACCCATAAGCTTAAGACATAAAATAAGGACATGCTATTTAAGGTTTGGAACATTTAAACACAAGGAAATATGGGGTAACATGGAGTTTACGGCCCAAGCAAGTGTCTAGGCCGTAAACTCCCTAAAACATGCTCAAATGTTGGTTTTCACCCCCCAAATGGCCTTAGACATTTACCATAAAAAGCTAGGATTGAAACAAGGGCTTAAACTCAAAGAATGGTGGGTGTATGAGAGTTCACGGCCAAGCCATAGAGCTTACGGCCGTAAACTCTCAAGGATTGGTCATTTGGACCATAAACTCTAAAGGAATGCACCCTTGAAACCCCAAACACCCCTATAGCCTTGAATAAATTACTAGAAGTGATCTAAGGGCTTGAAACTTCACAAAACTCAAGGAATGAGAGTTTACGGCCGTAAACTCCCTTAGGAGTTGTCCCTAGGCCGTAAACTCCAATATGATGCCCTTAGAAGCCTTAAACTCACTCATGCCTTTTTGGAAATGTACTTAGAAAAATCCCATGAACAAGCTAGAATCATTAAACACACTAGAACCCCTCACCATGAGTTTATGGCCATAAACTCATGGTGAGTAGTCCCTGGGCCGTAAACATCATATAAAGGGGTTTACTCTCGGAGAGTAAACTCCATTCCTAAGCCATACGCACCTTTATACGCTACCCGGGACACCCAAACACTTATCTAAAGTGTTTTCCGCTCCTTTGAGTGCGTATGCTTATTTAATTGGTATATAATATACTAATTGTATGTGAACATATGTTATCATATGTTAAATAGGTCATTGTGTGTGTTCGAGTCCTTGTGTGGCACCGAACGCCCAAACGGCGCCTCCGTCGGACCTACTTACACCAGGTGAGTTCATACCCCTGAACGAACCTTTTAATGTTTTTACATGTTTTATAGGGGGGGGGGGAATACAAGTTAAACATGCCAGTTATCATATCAATCACATGTGATTGATAACCCGCATGCACAAGGTTTTACCACACTTTACACTGTTTTTACGAGTAGGACACTATAATGGTTTTCAAACTGTTTCAAACTCTTACTTATACTGTTTTTATTCTAAATCATTTCAAACTGGTTTATAAAGGTTCCAAGGATTTCTAAAGGTTTTCACACTTATTTTACCAAAGAATACAACAATGCGATTTTCCTAAGTATAAAGGTTTTCCAAGGTTTTCATGTATACTTTTACTTGTTAGTTACTGCCGCTTCGTTTTCATTTATTTTAAACTCCTACTCGATAAAGCTTTTACTTCGTGATGCGTTTATACTTGTTATTGTATCTATTACGCTTATACTTGTAGTCGCTTATACTTGATAGACGCTCTTACTTCACTTATCGTTGTTTCCACTTCGTGATACACTTACACTTGGTACACTTATACTTCACGATTCGATTATCCCACTCTGAACGCTTATACTTCACGACTCGGATGTTCCACTGTACGCTTATACTTCACGACTCAGATATTTCACTGTACACTTATACTTCACAAGTCGGTTATTCCACACTGTACACTTGTACTTCACGATATGATTCCACTTGATACACACTCAAGCGTAGTTAGATGTATGTCTGTGCTTGTATAGATGCATATAAATAATGATTGAAGGACTTAGGAAGGCTTATCCGCCCTATTTCCTTTTCTTCATTGAGATGTGGTCTGGTGGGATCGGATGTCCATCCGAAGGTCGTTTGATTCATTAAGTATATATTACGTACACAAGCATAGACATACGGGTTTACTTCAGTCAATTCAGTTAAGAGTCTCTACCTCTAGTTCAACACTTACATTAGAAACCCACTAGTTGGAAGTCTCTACCCACTATTTGGGATGCATCTTCAGGACACGGCCTTCTCCGTCGTCTAGTTGGTAACCAGAGTCTCCTGTAGGGAGAGCAGACATTGTGTGTATAGAACTATACGGGATTGACAACCCCGCACCCAGACTGCTAGCTACAGTCTCGGCCTACCAAGCCAACGGGTGACAAATGTCACATTTTAGACGCTTGTAGGGCGTCTGGTACTCTAGTCAGTATGGTTACGAGTATCCCGGGTTACCTTATAATTCATTGGCTTTAAGGTAACGGTATTTCGCCAATAATTTACACTGTATGCTGGAAATTCATTTCGGAGTCACACTGTTTTGACCTTACAAGACATATCTATCATTTGATACTGTCTGGGGTCTGCTTTCTCTGTTTTTGACCTTACAAGACGTATCTTTCAATTGATACTGTCTGGGGTCTGTATTCACTGTATCCACTGTATTCACTGTGTTCACTGTATCCACTGTATTCACTGTATCTACTGTATTCACTGTTTTAGACCTTGCAAGACGTATCTTTCATTTGATACTGTCTGGGGTCTGTTATTCACTGTTTTAGACTTTACCAGCTGTACCTTTCATTTGGTACCTTCTGGGGTCTGAGTCTCTATTTGTTAGACTGAACCAGGCGTGTCGTTTGTTCGATACTCTCCTGGAGTCTATGATTCCTTGCCTTAGTCAGCAGTCCTCACTGCTGAGGCATATGTTATTCCCTGATGTCGTTTGCTTTCCTTAATAATCAAATTTAGTATTTTGATAATGATAGCAATTTAGGTAAAATGACTGTTTACCACATAACACTGACCAGTCTTGGTAGAAGGCTGCTTTATTAAAGAAAATATAGGATTTTCTGGAAAGAATTCTAATACACAGTTAACACTTAAACTACTACTTTATAAAGTTATTTGGATAAATGTCACTAAATACTTATCAACTCACCAGCATTTGTAAAAATGCTGATACTCGCTTTTCAATTAACTTGTATTCTCAGGTTAGCATTAGACAGGTACATCCCCGGAGCTGTTGATGATGATAGCTTAGTACCGCGCTGTATTTATTCTATTACTTGTATTACTTTGATGTATTAATGTAACCATGTAAAACTATTACTATTAATGCAATGTTTTGTTGTACTTTGATTACTATAATGCATGTGTTGTGATACTTGACATGACGTCATCCACCCCAGAACGTTTCCGCCGTTCCGGTTTTGGGGTGTGACACCTGATAAGAGGATAGAATGGCTTGATGGAGTATGTTGGTTAGATTTTCCATTGTATGAATGTTGCTTGCTTTGTGCTTTGTGAGACTCTTAGCAATGTGAGTTAGCTACTAATGAATATGTTGAGTCACAGGTGGCACAAACAAGATAATCTCAGAGTGGTGGACTTGAGCCTATTGTGCAACTCGTGTCTGAGTCCAACCGTTCTAGGATTGAGTCTTTTACTCGAAGGATTATCTGATCTCTGTTGCATGTGGCTATATTAATGAGGTAGCTAGTTGACATTAATAGGAATCCTTTAACAATTGAGGACTGGGTAGGTTTGGGAACCTAGGAAAGCCTAGGACATGCTTATGTGGGTTAGTAGTGCGGTTAGTGAGTTTTGGGTGCATCAGTTTGAAGAAGCCATTTAGAGGATCCAGGAGGATCATTGAGGAAAGTATGGATAGGTGTGGAAGGTAGTATTGGTCCCGTACTACTAAAAGCACGGGATCCATACTTGAATCGGTGAGAGTCTTGGAGAATCTAAGGAGCTTATGGGAAGGAGAATTCTTGGTTATGCTCTGATAGTTGGAATAACATCTTTGGAAAATGAGGATGAGCACACATGGGGAAGGACCAGGGTTGAGTCCCGGCTCTAGTGGTGAGCCAGTTAGTGGAAGGACTGTCAGGTTTTTAAGTTCACATTGGTTTAAGGAGATGGAAAGTGTTTTCCGCACTAGTCCCTACCCCTTAGGAGCTAAAGTTCGGTTCACCTTGGATCTCTTGTATTGGGGGTAGGGATGACAAAAACCCCCATGGGACCCCGCTCCCGCGGGACCCCCCATACCATACGGGACTAAATTTTTTAAAAAATCGGGAGCAAGGGCATGGCCGGGGGCAGATTTAAACCCTGTTATTTTCGGTACCGGGGTCGGGAGTCGGTGTTTCCGTCCCGTACTCCCATGGGGCCCAGGATGTGTGTGTGTGTGTGTGTGTGTGTGTGTGTATATATATATATATATATATATATATATATATATATATATATATATATACAAAATATATTTTCTAATTTTAGGTTTAGTGTAGGTTTCATTTTCCCGTTTTCAGTTAATGGATGTTGAAGATGTAGTGAATTGATCATATATTTTTGGACATGTACGTATTTTATATTTGTAATGTTGGATTTGTCGTATTTTATATATGTAAGATTTTTGGAATTGTCGTTTTGAAATGTTGGATTCGTAATATTGGATTTTTAATTTTTTAGTTTCTAAAAGATTAGGTTTTAAGCTTTTAAAGTTTTTACAAATAGTTTTTTTAGCCTAAAACAAAGCATTTTTTAGCAAAAAAAAATCAAAATTTAAGCCTACAAACCGGGGGAAACTGGGCGGGACCGGGGGCTATGTAAACGCCGTATCCGGGGGTGGGGGCAACAACTAATTTCGGGAGCGAGGGCAGGGGAAGCTATTTCCGCTCCCGTTTGGTCATGTTGACATCCCTAATCAGGCGGCAAGGATTGATTGTGTGATCTACTACACTTTCGGGATTGGAGACTATGTCTTGGGAGTAGTTTGTAGCCCGGTTTAGGGCATAGGTTGCATCAGCTACCGCAGTTCAGCCATGGATGATTGAGCTGGTGAGTATGTCAGGGTGCGAGACCCTGAATGATATGATTTCTTGAGCCCAAGAGCGGGAGACTGATTTGGAGCACTCAGGAATAGGATCCAGATTTTGGCTCCGGCTCAGGAGCAAGACCCGGGCCAATCGATGTGCGCTCGCGGGAGTTCATCTCATCGGAGATTACTCGTAGAGTTTTGGAATGGACCTCGGTGGTCTTTTGTTCTTCCAAGGAAGGAATTTTGGCAGCTCTCGATAGTCGTCTCGGGGCATTTTGGGCCAGAATTATCGTGGGGAAGTTAGGGCTCATCTGGAGCCCAAAGCCTATGGATCCCTAGAATCCTTCAGGAAGGAGGATCGTACTATTAGTTCCTGTCATTTGGATCAGAAAGGAGTGTTGCACCTTGTCCTTAGGATGGTCGAGGTAACTCTGGAGGAGGTGGTCATGATTCCTTCAAATGTTTGCGGCTATGTTATCTTCTGCCACTTCAAGTAGATATCAGGAATTTGTATCGCTTTGGAATTTTCATTGAGTTTGAACAAGTTAGATTTCGGGTTGGTTCTCTGCAATTGTCTAAGTTATCGAGGGTTGACATATGTCATTCTGCATGTTGAGGAGTCTTTGATGAATCTTCCAGTGGACGTATCTTGCAGAGTGGGTCTCGTGTGTACCATTGTTGCTCCGGGTCTTTATCGGAATCTGTTCAGGAGTATTGCTTGGAGGACCTATGGTCAAGAATGAGTGGGATAGTTCTTCAGTAAAGTCAGGGTTCATTTGTTCTATCATATGTTCGGGTATGATCAGCGCCTGCATATGGAAGAACTTTGGAGTTCAAGGAACTACCATTGCTAGGAAAGGAATGGTAGCAGGAAGATGGTCGTGTCAGTTGCATGAGTTTTTTGATCATTGGATGTGTCAAGGGAATCGTACCTTTGCGTGGACTGAAGTCGATTAATGTTCAATGATTCCTTGAGGATATAAATTAGAATAGAGGTTTGTCAGTACATGGCAAAAGTTATGGTTCTTAGTCGTCGACATAAGAATTCAAGGAATTGGTATGGTATCATGGGAGGTGATTTGGATTATCATGCTGGTTAAGGTCTTGAGTGTATTCTTCCAGATTCCAGGAGTTAGGTAATCGTTAAGATTGACTAGTAATGGATCACTAGCAAGGGTAAGCCCCGATCATCAACAGATCGATAGTTGGAGGGTAAGAAGGATTAGGAATCCTTCAATTCTCGTGTGTTGTGGGAATTTAGTTGATTCAAAGTGGGGGAGAATCATTCAGGTATTCAGGGGTAGGAGCGGTTATGAAACTAAGAGGAGTTCCCATCTTTGTCAGGGAGGAAGGCAGCCCAAGCGGCTGTTTGGTTTAAGGGTTGTGTGAGTTGGGAGTTCGGTAAACCTCCCCAGCATGTGAATCGCGTCTTCTTGGTGCTTGATAGCCGAATTTTGTCGCTCGTCGCCATATGTTTTTCAGAGACTCGCCAAAATTCCCAGCTAACTTGTTCCATCTACAAGTCCTCGCCGCAACAAAAAAAAACTACGTCGTTTTTTGGTTTCGGTAATGTAATTAAAAGATTATACATATATATATATATATATATATATATATATATATATATATATATATATATATATATATATATATATATATATATATATATATATATATTTGGGGCGACGACATGTCATCGCCATAGATCTTTAGAAACGCGCCTATTTAATTTTCTTTCCAACTTAACGTATTGAGACGATAAGTCATCCCTGCACCTTAAGAAGTCAAATTTTTCTGGTCAACTCTATGATCTATCTATGGCAATGACATTGGTGTGCCACATTTAAACTAAAAATGCTCCCGATTAGGTAGGGAAGATGTAAATCAGGGGGAAGGATTTAAGGGGCCAGGAAACATATGTTACCAAATTCTCATGTCATTAATAAAAGATAAACATGAAGCAGAGCAAGGAACATGTCATTTATTTGCATATATAGATTGCCTGCATCATGCCTTTGACCACAAGTCTAACGATTTCATAAGCATTAATCAAGTTGGAATGTAACAGGGATATGAATGAAGTAAGCCAGTAGGACATACCTCCACATGAGTGTCATCGATCTTACTTTTCTAATGCCACGTCATTTTCAATCGGGTTTCCTGAAATTATTTTAAATTCCGTAAATTAGTACATGAAACCAATTTCAATTAAGTTATGTAAAATTAAAATATAAAAGATATTTTGGTTAAAATTATGGTTTTCCATTTGTGGTATCCACATTTTAGATACAGATTCAGGTACCTTGCTAGTGTCCTAAATTTTATAAATTCTGGCTATGAAAACACTAATTTGGATGTTAGCATGATGGACTTAGCCTATGCTCAATATGACAAAGATATTAAACGAATATACCTTGTCCTCCACCTTTTCTTCTACGTCAGTTTCAACTAAATCAAGGTCAAGGTGTTCAAGTCTAACCCACTCATCAAGCCATGTATGCAATCAAAAAAAATGTATGTGTGTTGTAATCAAATAGTATCAACAACTACGAAAAAATGACTAAAATGCAAGAAGAAGATGCAAACATTCAAACCTAGAAAAAAGAATTGCAAGTTGATCTTATCAAAGCTTTAAAACACTTTGAGACCACGACATTCATCTCAAGAAGATGTAACTCCTCTTTTATCTCCCTCGTCCCTAAGATCCATGACCCTTTGTCTCTCTTGGACTTTCGACCCATAAACCTAATTGGACCCTACACAAAAATAATCTCCAAAATTCTTTCAACCAGAATAAAAAAGTGCTAGATTTTGTGGTTAGTCTAGAGGAATCGACATATGTGAAGGGACACAACATTTCAAATGGGTATTTCATGATTACTAAATTGTGCTCGTGGGCCAAAAAATATAAAAGGAAAATGATGTTGTTTAAAGTTGATCTCAACTAAGCTTTTGATTCTTTATCATGGAAATTTCTAGATTCTATAAAGACACAAGTGAGATTCGGACAAAAATGGAGAGCATGGGTTAGTGGAATTCTCAAATCTAGGCGGGCCTCGGTTCTTGTCAATGGTTCAACTACATAACAGTTCGTTATCTCAAAAGGGGTAAGGCAAGGAAACCTGTTATCTCCTTTTCTTTTTATATTAGTGATGGAAAGGTTGCATGTGGTGATGAAGTCGGCTTTGGAAAAACATCTTTTCACCAGAGTCAAACTCCCGAATAATGGTCAATCTTGGTGTTTACAAACTATCGCGCACACAAGATATACTAGTCGAAAGAGTCATGTCGTGACAATACACTAAGTATAATTACTCTAGAAAAAGGAGACAGAAGGAGAGCGGTAGCTGGCAGACGAGAGGTTAGAGGTATAGTCCGGCGAATGCGAGCCAGCAACCGATGGAAAAGAAAGGGAGAGCATACGTACAAAAGTGGCAAACATTATGCCGAGCTGGGGAGAATAATGATGACCAGTGAAGGAGGTGGGTAGTTGGGCGACGGCGTTACTTATTTTTTGGCAAATGGGATAAAATTTATTGATTTTATGTTTTCTTAAACTCAAAGGTTGAGTTAAAAGATTAGGAAATTTCATTAGGTTTTTGGTTTTTTATAGAGTTTTCAAGAGATAGTTTTCTAGTTTAGTTGGTGTCCTATAATGAAATGAGATTTGTATTGATTTTTTTATTCTTGGTTGATTATTGATATTGGTTCTTATTTAATTACTGGATTTTAAGAACTAGAGCTGAAAATAGGAAGGCCTAACTAACCAATTTAGTAAATATTGATTTTTTAATATATAAACTATTAGGTGTAAAACCCGTGTATTACACGGGTTGATTGAAAAAAATATATCAATGTATTTTAATATCCCTATACTAATAAAAGAGTAGCTCTTTTGTCATGTGTCACCATGTTAGGCATTGTAATAAATATCATGACACTTGTCAATCTATTGTCACTTGTAATTAATATCATAACACTTATCAATCTATTAATTCTCCATTTCAAATTTCAAATTTCAAAATTTAAATCACATTTTAATTACATTAAATTAATAATATTAGAATAAAAATAAAATAAAATTTATATAGATTATAATAAAATAAAATTTATACAAATTATAAGATGATATAATTTACGTATTTATTTGAATTAACGATTATAATTTTATATATAACTAAAAAAAATATCTTTTAATTAATAAGTTATTGAAAATTATTAATTAATAGTTTTGAGTTTTTACTTCGAAAAGTTTAATTAATTTTCTAACCGTGGTTCCCACGGGTTATAAACTAGTATCTTATATATCTTTTAAGATTCTTTGTATTTATTATCATACTAGGTGTGAGCCCCATGTATTACATGGGTGTATTTAGAACAATTAAATATGTATAAACATTTGAAAAATTTGAATTTATAAGAAAAATAAAAAACATTTTGAATTACTAAAATTAAAGTGTTTTTCTCTTTTAAATTTAAACAAATCATTTAGATAAAATAATCAAATCAAATTAATGAGATTTTATTTTAAAATTTTGAAATTACAAGGAAAGTCAATTAATGAAATTAATATGCATTTATTATTAAATTTAAATATCATATGGAATTTAATAAAATAGGAAAACCACAAAATTACATATGGAATAAAAATTAATTCAAAATAACCACAAAATGACATGTGGCAAAATGAATGAGAATGTGACAAGTGGCAAAAAAAACCTTCATTTATTAGAGAAGATTAAATGTATTTAATACTTTACATATATAAATTTAGTATTATGTGGCATATTAATTGATTTAATTCAAAAAAACCACAAAATGACATGTGGATTTAAATTTAATCAAAAGATTTATAAAATTACATGTGGCAAATTTAATGAAAAGATGACATTTAGCAAAATGATCTTTATTTATTAGGATAGATATGTACAAGTGTTAGGATCCTGTGGGGATGCCTTGGCACCTTCTGGCCCAAAAGAGAAATGGCTACTACACCAAATCAGATGTCCTTCACTCACTCATTGTCTTAAACCTCCACCTTGACTTGATCTCGCCATGATGTTAACCTCAAGTTAATTATTGTCTGACATATGCAAGGAAAACATCTCTAAAAAAATCCCGTTGTTTTGAAGGCCATGACAACCTACAATAAGCCACATGGGATTCTTGTATTCAATTCCTATTCATTTACACTTATTACACCAACCATGATAGGAAACATTTTATCGCCACATCAGCTTTGTTATACTTCTCATCTTTTTGCCATTTGAAGGGTATTGGCTGCCATGACATATCTTTTTTTTAAAAAACTTAGTTTTAATAAAAACCTAGAAATTCATTAATTTAAAATATAAATGCATACATTAAAAAGCACATAATAATAATAATAATAATAATAATAATAATAAACTTACGATTACAAAAGAAAGATAAAAATTACAAATTATATTTTTTTTCTTAGTTCGGCTTTCACCACCAAAGCCATGACACATTCTTCCCAATATAATGAGTAACATCTTGAAGTAGAAGTTTCATATCAGCCACTTTTACTTTCTTGAGTTCTTTGTTCCTTGGAAAATACCAAGTAATTTTTGAGATTTTCACTTATACCTGCCATCTCCTCCCTTGATCACTAAGGATTATGATCACGTTGAAAAATAGGATTCATTTTTCCACTCAAAGTTGTTTCTCTAAAGCCGAAGACCACTAATAAAAGAAATTTCATTCTTTATAGTTAGAGATTATAGAAACTTTAGAATTTAGAGACATATCAGCATGGTTTCATATGTTGTATCATTTTCTAGCATTGTTCCTACTACTTGAAACTTATGATTTGTTTTTCCAGCTATTGGGTGGTGACCTTGCAACTACAGTAGGTGCATAGGATTTTAGGATTTTTCGGGTAATGCATGGGGAAATGAGAAGTTGCAAACAATCGTCAAGGATAGAAGACTTACGCATAGAGTAACATAGATAGTAGTATGATCAATGTCCATAAGATTTTGTTTTCTTTGTTTCATTTGTCTTTAAGGATACAACTTTTAGGGGACGCATGGTCCATCAAACATTTTAAGGTCTTATGATAAGGATTGGCTGAAATTCCATTTTGGTGTTGTAAGAAGAATTTAAGGTTATCAAGGCCGGACCAGGTTTTAGTATTAGTTGGATAGGCTTAGGTCTAGGATTGCATTAAGGGTCCATTGTCTATTCTTGTTTGATTAGGGCTTGGGAATTAGAGGTGTAGTCTAAAAACCTGATGAAGTTGATCTAAGTTTTATAGAGTCTTATTTAGATTTTTGTTAGTATAGTCTTTCATCGTATATGTTGGATGACAAAAAGAATGGTGATGTATCTTGAGCTTATAGGCCCGAAGTGGGATGATGTCGAGAATGATACTTATAACTTTAGGTCAAACTATCCATAATAACTCAAATGATAACACCATTTTGAAAATCATGTTTTTAGTGTATTTGGAAGTTTTCTCAACTATTTAAGTTGCATGTGGTACTAATAACTTTAGGTTATTAAGCCGAGGTGTTTGGATCAGTGGGGGTGTAGTCCTAGCTTAGGCGGAATGGTGAGTGGGCTTGGAGGAGCCTTATTGGAAATGAGTAAGTAGTATATAGAGCTTTCACATATTTCAGGGACGAACTCTAGATAAGTGGAGGGGACTTGTGTTAGGTGTGTCAAACCTAACAAATAAAGGGGTACGATATACTCCAAAAGAACACTACTATATTGCACTAAGAGGTAGTACAAGGCAAGTAGGGTCGATCCATAGAGACACAGGACAATCAGTCTATACATCTTTGCGCAAGGTACTTTGGTCACCAACAGTAAAGAGGGGGGTTTGAATGCAATTATTGGAACAAATAATTAAAGACACAAGTAATTGACTAAATAAGTGAATTAAATTCAAAAATTGTAAGGAATCCAACTCTATGTATGGCAACTTAGAAATGCGATTGAAAGATGACTAGATATTTTCTCTATTCTATCTAAGTTGGTACTTGAACGTGTTAACAAGCTCTAACACTTCCCATTCACCACATTAATTAACCAAAACAAGCTATTTGATTAACCTAACCGTACTAACCTAATCTAAACAAGGTCTTAGAATTAGATCAAAAGATTGCATTAAACTTTATGTGAATGTTCCCAACAACACCCAATACCCCTCATAAGCTCGAGAGTGTAAGAGTGTGTGTGAATAAGATTTACACTAAATTCATTCAATGGAAATTAGTTTAGTGCTTGTTACTTAGTCCAATTCACAAAACAATTACGGATTTTGCAAAATAGATAACTTGAATGACCCAACCCTAATTCAAATGGCCAATAAGAATCACAATTAGAATCAAACATTTGATTAAAGCAAAATCGAATTTACTAGATAGAAATTAAAAGCAAACATCAGGTCATATGATTGAAATCACAACCAAGAAGTCAAAACATGAAGTTGGAGAAACTAGGGTTCTAGCCACACATGGCTAGAATAAGATCACAAGTCAAAAGATGGAAATAGTACGTAATTACAACTTACAAATAAAAGAAATAATGTTTCCAAATGACAAATGATCAAACCCTTGAAAAAGCCTTCGAAATCTTCTCACCAATAGTGCTATGATATGATGTGTGTGTCTAAAAATGAGCTTCATCCCGTAATATGAAAGATAGGAAAAACTGTCAAAAGGCAGTTTTTGGGCGAACACGGCCTGTGTCAAAATAGGCTAAACTGACATGGGTTGCATTCAGCATGGTCAACACGGCCCATGTTAAATATGGCTAAACTTACATGGGTCGTGTTTAGCATGGTCAACAACTTTTTCTTGGTAAAACACGCCCCGTGCCTACTTTTCAATATAAATCCAACACGACCCGTGTACTCCTCTGACTCCGAATCCAAACTTGATTTTTCCAACTTTTCTGTTCTTCGCCCGATCATCCCGAAATCTTCACTAGTTCTTCCCGGCACCTCCCAAAGCGCGTTCTAACATCTGGTTTACCTGAAAAGAGCATGAAAGCGTGCAAATAAGGTTGTTCTAGAGACTAGCATGAATTGGATGAAATGCACGAAAAATGAATAACAACTATGCTAAATAGATGCATAAAAGGGACTATAAGGTGTGCAAAAAGGGACACAAAATTCAGCTGTAACATCCCGAGATTTGGCAGGTATTCTCGAACCCTCTTCTTTCATTACCTTGCCATTTAGAGTCCTTGGGGTTGGAAGTGAAGATTCAAGATAAGTTTAAGGAAAAAATTTGCAAACTTGGACCAAAAGGGAGTACAATGTGCATACAAAAGAGTACGCTAAGCGTATTAAGGTCCGCCTTAGTACGCTGGGTGTACTACTGTCAGGGTGAAACCCTGATATTTAGGGTTTGGGGCCTATATAAGCAACATTATGAGCATCAAAACCCCCCTTACCTCAGGCTCCACAGCTTACATTCGTCCTCCCCAAGCCCTAGCCTTTCCTTTGTATGTTTAAGCTTATTTGGCGTGTTCTTGAGTGCTTTAAGAGGAAGGTATTACATCAAAGTATTGGAGAAGAAGATCAAACTTGTAGATCTGAAGTTAGCTTGTGCTCAAGAAGCTCCAGAAGGTATAAAGTTCCAAACATTTTGCATATATGCATAGATCTCATCATTTTACTTTATTAGAAGCATTTCTTGTCCCCAAAGCCATACGGTGGTGCATGTTGTGATTTGGACAAAAAGAGTTATCCTTCGAGACTCTTGAAGGGACATTGAGTGATAAGAATGAGGTCCCATTAGCTGTATGTGTCCTATGCAAAGAAAAATAAGGTCTTAATGGATTAAGAGAAAGCATTAAGAACTTTATGGACGTCCAAAGTGATAAAGTACTGGGTCAGCCACCACGATGGTGGTCAATTACTGGACGAGTACGCCCCTTGTACCAGAGGAGTACGCCCAACGTATGTCATTTGTTGGGCCTTTGACAAAATAGACTTCGGATTTTGGGCTGTATATGGGCTAAATGGAATTGGGCCTTCACTGGACCTTGTAAATGAGATATTTTAGGCCCAGTAGTGATAGTGGATCATGGGGTTAGGACCAATTAGGGACTTGGACCCAGTTTGGTAAATTGGGATGATAATGGGCTTATTATGTGGACTTTCAAGTCAAAGACTAGGTATTTGGGCCTTGACCCAATAAAGAGAATGGGCTTAATGAATGGTGTGGACATTTAGTCAAGAAGGTCATGTTGGTTATTAACTTAGTATTTATTGTGTAATAGTTTGGGATTCCCGGTGAGACAACAGTTAGAGATTTGCAGTACTTCAGCACTACTTGCGAGGTGAGTTATCCTCACTATATCAACAGGGTCTAAGGCATCAAGGCCGGCCCTTTATGGACTGTATCTAGTTATGGAATGATATGTTTATTGGTTTGCATCCTGGTAGTTAGGATAGGGTCATGTTTATGCTTAGTGACCTGGGTAGGTCGGTGTCCTGGTTATAGGATGGTATTATGTGATATGCTAGTATGATCTGTTAGATTAGTATCTTGATAGATGGGATGGTATTATGTGTTATGTGGTATGGTCTGCTTGATCAGTTCGTTGTTTGTGGACTGTTAATGATTATATGTATATGTGCACATGTTTGTTTGGCAGTTGAGGCTTATCTGCTTTGTACGAAAGCCAATAGACCTGGGCATTCCAACCTGTTGATTGTGAACCGTGAGTATTCCATCCTGAGGATGATTGGACTCGTAGTATGTTGGCATTCCAACCGATTGGTTGAGGGCATGGGTATTCCAACCCGATGGTTGACTGTACCCATAGTATGTTGTTTATGATTATATGTGTATTGTTGTGGGTAGAGGTATTTTGGGGGAACTCACTAAGCTTTCGGGCTTACAGTTTCAATTTATTGTTTCAGGTACATCATGGGATAACGGCAAGGCGAAGGCGTGATCGTACAGCTCCTCGTGTTTTATTTATGTTTCTGGGAAAAACTCTGATATTAGACTATTTTGAAAACAAATTTGTAATAACTACTAGGTTTAAATGTTTTGAGAATGTTTTAAATTGGCTTGAAATTTATGGGTGTTACACGTTGATATCAGAGCCTTGGTTTGAATGAATTGGAGGAACAATCGTGTGAATCCAGTCTCAAACCGAGGAAAGATTTTCAAAATGGTTTTCAAAATAAGTAAAGGAGGATGCAGGGTGTATGATCAGCCAAAGCCAGTAAGTAAACCCCAAAATACCATACAGTTATTTGATTATGTGATATGTTAGAAAAGCATGCTAGTACTAGGCTAGGGATCTTCAGGGATAGCATGATAAAATTGTCTGATTACATGATGTCTTCTAGCCTAGGGTTTTCCTTATATGAGATTGACATCATTACTGTAGTTACTTGTGTATGTATCACGGATGTACATAATAAAGATCTTATAGCTGGAGAATGTTTGATTTGGCCTTATGTTCTATTCTTATTGATTAGGGATTAGGTTAGGATCAGATATTCGAAAGTCTATAGGGTCCAACATTACGTATGGTTAGCATACACTAGTGTTGCATGGTTGGTGGAAGTTTCATGGATGAGTGAGTTGTGTGAGGCCGGTAGGTTGATGTGAGTCAGTTAGCCTTCCTCGAGGAGTGAGGTTGAGCAACCATCATATGTATGTATATTGTTAGGGTGTTGTGATGATACTTGAGACAAATATAGGTAGGTGTGGAGGGTAGTATGAGCCCATACTACTGAAAGCATAGGACCCATACGCGTTGCAAGGAAGTCACAACCCCTAGGGTTTAGTCGGGAGTTGGTTCCCAGTTATTTATGCGGATTGTCTTATATCTTCCTGTTATATTTTTAGTATGGTGGTTACGAGGCGTTTTGTGACTGGATCCAGATTAGGATTAGGGCAGGGCGATCAGGAGGCCCCAACAACGCCTAAGGTTATCAGCCAGGAGGGGCCAGTGTAGATAGAGGATCAAGTCAGGGAGATCATTCATGAGGAGGTGGTCGAGATTGGCCGGGGTCAGATTCCAGAATTGTTTGGGTCTATCAAGACTGTTATGATGGAGTACTTCGATGACAGATAAGCAGCCCTTGCGGAGAAAACTGCCGCTGCAGCTGCATCGATTGTATCGTCGGTAGGGGAGGAGTAGGAGCCACTTGGGGCTTCCAGTACAGGGACTTTGATAATACGAAGCCCCCTAGTTTTGATAGGACTCAGGACCCCATCAAGGCTATGAGGTGGGTTTCTGATGTGGAGGGGTGTTTCTTTACTTGCTCGTTTCCTACTGACCACAAGGTTAGGTATGCTCTGAACCTGCTATGGTCCGGGGCCAAGGATTGGTGGGGATTGACGACAAGATCATACACTGATGATCAGAGAGTTGGTGTTACTTGAAAGCAGTTCAGTGATACGTCTCGCGCCCGATACATTCCATGGATTGAGCGGGAACGATTGGCTCATGAGTTTTTGAGTTTGAGATAGTATGGGGAGTCGGTGATGGAGATCACCCATATGTTCACAGAGAGGGCGATGTTATGCTCAGAGTTTTCTTTCGAGTAGGCTTAGATGACTAGTTATTTGAGCATGCTCAAGACTGACATCCGATAGTTTATGTCTACCCAGCGATGTTATACTCTTCTGGATTTACAGGATGCCACGAGGCAGCGTGAGTTAGAGATCGAGTTGCAGTTGAAGGAGCAGCGGCAGGCCCCGACATAGTCGCAGCTGGCGCCGAAGCAGTCTAAGACCGCTGATACTAGGATTGGGGGATAACCAGGTCGTACTTGTGGGAAGTATGGAAAGGCTCATTCAGGGACGTGTCGATCAGGGAGTGGGTGCCACCGATGTGGCAAGCAGGGCCATCTAGCCAGGGATTGGAGGCAACATACTCCGACTTCTGGAGTCAGAATTTGTTATCATTGTGAGCAGGTGGGCCATATGAAGGCCCAATGTCCTCTTTTAGCCGCCAAGCCAGCGTAGGCTTCAATGTCAGTTACATTGAGGATTACAGATGGGAGGCTAGTTAAGGTAGAGCCTCCGAAGGCTCAGGGGCGTGCCTTCCAGCTTATGGCTGAGGAGGCCAGGGCAGCACCGAATGTCGTTGTTGGTATGTTTCTATCTTTTATCTTATTTATTATATTTGTTTTATCCAGATGAGTTGCCAGGGACACGTCCGGAGAGGCAGGTCGAGTTTCGAATCGACCTGGTGCCGGGTGCGGCCCCTATCGCCGAGGCGCCGTACCGATTGGTTCCACCCGAGATGTGGGAGCTGTGATCACAGCTGCAGGAACTAATGGGCAAGCAGTTCGTTTGACCTAGCAGTTCTCCATGGGGAGCACCGATCCTCTTCGTCAGGAAGAAGGACAGTTCGCACCGGATGTGCATTGATTATAATGAGTTGAACAAATTGACGGTGAAGAACCGTTATCCACTCCCAAGGATAGATGATCTCCTTGATCAATTACAGGGTGCATCTTGGTTCTCTAGGATAGATTTGAGGTCGGGGTATCATCAGGTTCGGGTCAGGGACGAGGACGTGGAGAAGACCGCGTTTCGCACTCGTTATGGTCATTACGAGTTCGTTGTGATGCCATTTGGGCTCACCAACTCGCCAACAATATTCATGGACCTGATGAATCGGGTCTGCAGACAGATGCCTGATCACTCGGTCATAGTGTTTATTGATGATATCTTGGTATATTCCAAGACCCGAGAGTAGCATGAGGAGCACCTCAGGGAGTTATTGGGAGTTTTGAGACGAGAACGGTTGTATGCTAAGTTCTCGAAGTGTGAGTTTTGGTTACGAGAGTTCTAGTTCCTCGGACATCTCATTAACCAAGAGGGGATTCTGGTCGATCCGGCCAAAATCGAGGCAGTCATGCAGTGGGAGGTGTCGAGATCTCCTTCATACATCAGGAGTTTTCTGGGATTATCAGGGTACTATCAAAGATTTATACGAGATTTCTCCAAGATTGCAATACCCCTCACTCGTCTGACGAGGAAGGGGGTAGATTTTCTGTGGGGCCCTGAGCAGCAGAGGGCGTTGAGGCTCCATTTTTGACACTCTCGGAGGGAGTTGAGGATTTTGTGGTGTTCTTTGATGCATCCATCATAGGCCTGGGGGCGGTCCTCACGCAGAGAGGACGAGTGATAGACTACACATCGCGACAGTTGAAGCCACATGAGACGAGATATGCTACGCATGATTTAAAGTTAGGAGAGGTGGTGTTCGCTCTCAAGATATGGAGACATTATCTATATGGGGTCCATTGTACAATATACACGGATCACGAGAGCTTGAGATACATCATGGATAAGCCGAACCTGAATATGAGGCAGCGTAGGTGGCTGGATGTAATCAAGGACTACGATTGCGAGATCCTTTACCACCCCGGTAAAGCGAATGTGGTGGCGGACGCCTTGAGCTACAAGTCAGTTGGGTCTTCCACCCCCAGCGATATGTATGAGAATATCGATGGATTCTCCTCTTGTGAATTTGATCTGCTCAGGTTGAGGGGATGCAACCTGAGAACTGGAAGCTGGAGAGGATCAGGGATGAGAACACCCGATTTGTGCAGGATAGCCGAGGATTATTGACCCGATGTGGTCGGGTATGGGTTCCGATGTCTGGTGGGGTTAGATAGACAGTCATGGTGGAGGCTCATAAGTCTCATTTCTCTATCCACCTGGGGGCCACCAAGATGTATAGAGACCTGAGTTTGAGTTACTTGTGGCCATGTATGAAGCGAGAGATCGCTTGGTACATCGAGAGGTGCTTGACCTTTAGGATGGTCAAGGTCGAGCATCAGAGGCCGTATGGTATGCTCCATCCGCTGGAGATTCCCATGTGGAAATGAGAGTATATCACAATGGATTTCAATACCAAACTGTTGCGGACGGCGAAAGCGTTTGATGCTATATAGGTCATGATAGATTGATTGACTAAGAGTGCCCATTTCTTGGCTATTCGGGAGAGTTCGTCAGCCGAAGTTGCCCGCTGACATGTATGATCCTGAGATCATCGCTCTCCATGGGGTTCCGGTCTCCATTGTTTCCTACCGGGATGTTAGATTTACCTCCCACTTTTGGCAAAAGTTCCACGAGGAATTAGGCATGCGGCTGCACTTTAGCACATCATTTCATCCGCAGGCTGACGGTCAGAGTGAGTGGACCATTTAGACCCTTGAGGATATGTTTGAAGGGTTTTGAACATTCTAACACTCATATGGTGTACATGCAACCCTAGAAGCCTTGGATCTATGTTTTACTATGATACATGCAAAATTTGTTTTTCCAAGGTTTATATCTTATCAAGCATACATGGGGAAATTTTAAACATAAAAGTAAACAAGAAAACATACCTTGTAGTAGATTGGATTCCTTGAAAACATTGTGAGTCTAGCACCTCAAGTGTGATGCCTCAAATGTCTCACACAACACCAAATGCACTTGGAATAACTTAGAGAGAAATGAAGAACACTTAGAAATCGGCTATCCCTCACTTGTATGTCATAGTAGCCAATTTTTGTGAACAAATTGATGCTTATATAGTGTGTTACAATTAGGGTTACACCATGTAAACCCTAATTGTCATGACTTTTCATTTACATGACCCATGGGTTCTATAAACACCATGGAGCATCCAATAGGTTTTAGCCCAACTTGATAATCCATGAAGCATTAGCAACTATATAAGTATGGATGATTTACATACTCAACCCATCTATTTAATTAGTCTCCTTTTGATCACTTAATTAATTCCAAATTAATTCTTGATCAATACTAACTAAATAATATTATTAATATATTAGAACTTATAATATATTAAATAAACATTAAGTGTTATTTCTCTCATTTTAGTCAATCCAAATGCATGATGCCATGCAACCTAAATGGACCATGCTAATCGGGTCAAGTACATTCCAGAAATAGTTATGAACTTAGACACCTAATCCAACAGTCTCCCACTTGTATATGTCTAATAACTATAACTGAAAGAATGACTTCAGGAACCAATCAACAATCGTAACTCTTTCAAGGTATCGTGGAACTAAGATGATGATGATATGCCATTTGAGATAAGTGATCATATAATCCTCGGTTCTAGATATCAGCCGGACAAATACATGGAACAACGTCTTACTTATTGTCTAGGAATTTGTTTCCCGATTTCCGATTTGTTTGACAAAGAACTTAATTGAACACATCAACTTTGTTCTTACTGGGGCCGGTACATGGGTCAACACAAAATCATCGAGGGGCCTAGATATCGCTTCTAATCTAAGAAGGAACTGATAAACTTCGACTCATATGTTTGTTCTACTACTTGTTGAATCATACACAAAGGCATGTTTTATAACATCGAGTTACAAATGCATTTTCGTACAATCAATGTATAACCAACTCATATGCAACAAGTCATATGTCTAGGTTTGAAGCCTTATATGATATTACTTTCTCACGATCACTCGAGATAATTTGCATGAAGTGATACCATTGAGCATGGGTTGAATCCAATACTCAGAACTTATGAGTAGTTATGAGTGTTGTAGCTACGTTCAACATCTTAGACCTCTACAATCCAACCCATGACAGTCTTAATTCATATCTACTTCCAGCATATGACCGAATGTGGAGAATTTGAATAATATGAAATAACATAACATAATTATTCTGGAAGTCAAAACATCCAAAATGAAATGATAATAAACGATTGACAAAGGATAGCAACACTTTACTCATAAATAAATACAACTTTTATTCATCATCAAATGTCAATTACACTTTACACATTTCAAAGCTATATATCTAACTACTAAAGCTAATATCATCCTTCAGCCCTATGCGCCTTGCATACTGCTTAACCCTGCCCAGTCCCTTCATGAGGGGATCTGTCGGGTTCTCATCCGATGATACCCACTTTTCCACGAGGAGTCCTTCTTCTATTCGATGTCTGATGAAATGATATTTTATGTCGATATGTCTGGATCTCCCGTGATCCCTTGGTTCCTTGGCTAAGGCAACCGCACTTTCACTATCACAGAAAATATCTATAGGCTCCTTTATAGCTTGTACAACTCCAAGGTCTCCAATGAAGTTCTTTAGCCATATAGCCTGTTTTGCTGCCTTGCTTGTCACTATATACTCTGATTCGCAAGTTGATTCAGCTACTGTCTCCTGCTTGCAACTTTTCCAAGAAATAGCTCCTCCGTTTAAGGTAAAGACCCAACCTGAAAGAGAGCGGAAATTATCCCTATCAGTCTAAAAGCTAGCATCACTATAACCCAACACTCTCAAGTCATCACGCCCACCGAGGGTAAGGACCCATTCCTTAGTCCTCCACAATTACTTGAGAATGTTCTTTACCGCAATCCAATGAGCCTTTCCAGGGTTCCCCTGATATCTACTAACCATGCTCAATGCAAAGGCCACATCAGGACGAGTATAAGTCATATCATACATGATCAAGCCTACAATGGAAGCATACGGTACTCGACTCATTTCTGCTATCTCAGCCTCTGTACTCGGACTTTCAGTTTTACTCAGTCTGGCATTACTCTGGATCGGTAACTCTCCTTTCTTGGAATTTTGCGCGTTGAATCTATTCAGCACCTTCTCCAAGTAGGTACTTTACTATGTCCAGTTAGTCTTTTACTCCTGTCTCTCAGAATCCTTATCCCTAGGACATAGGCAGCTTCTCCAAGGTCCTTCATAGCGAAACACTTCCCAAGCCAGGACTTAACTTCCTACAGAGTTGGGATGTCATTTCCTATGAGTAGTATGCCATCCACATACAATACCAAAAAACTGACTATACTCCCACTAGCCTTGACATATACACAAGATTCATCTTCACTCCTGGAAAAACCAAACTCTTTGACTATCTCATTGAAGCAAAGATTCCATCTGCGAGGTGCTTGCTTTAATCCATAAATGGATTTCTCAATCTTACACACTCTTTTACGTTACTCTGTACTGACAAAACCCTCTGGCTAACTCATGTAAACATTCTCAGCCAACTTTCAATTAAGGAAAGCGGTTTTGACATCCATTTGCCATATTTCATAATCATGAAATGCAACAATGGCTAACATAACCCTAATAGATTTAAACTTCGCTACTGGTGAAAAGGTCTCATCATAATCTACTCCCAGAGTTTGAGAAAAGCCCTTTGCAACCAGACGCGCCTTATAAGTTTGTACATTACCATCCATGTCGGTTTTCTTCTTGAAGATCCATTTGCAGCCAACTGTTTTGCGACCTGGTACATTGTCAACCAAGTTCCAAACTTGATTGTTATACATGGATTGTATCTCGTTGTCCATAGCCTCATTCCATTTAGCAGCCTCAGGGCCTGCCACAGCTTCCGTGTAGCTGTTAGGTTTATCCAGAGTCACCAGTGTGCTATCACTGGTAAGTGTATCACCTTCTGCAGTAATATGGAAACTATAGTAATGCTCGGGTGCATTCCTAACTCTCGTGGAATGCCTCAGAGGTACAGACTCTTCTGTCAGATCAATAGGAGTTTCCTCCTCAGGTTGATTGCTAGGGTTTGAGGTTCCTCCACCACTTGACTCTTGAATTTCTTCAAGGTTAATTTGCCCCCCACTGTTTCCTTGGCTCATGAATTCTCTCTCGCAAAAGACTCCTCTCCTTGCTATAAATACCACATTATCACTAGATCTGTAGAAGAAGTAACCAAAGGATCTTTGTGGGTAGCCGATGAGGTTTGAGCAAATCATGAGGCTTGCGCCTCACGAAAGCCTCGCAACCCCAAATCTTGATGTGGTCCATATTGGGAACTTTTTCGGTCCACATCTCATGAGGTGTTTTGGCAACCTTCTTTGTAGGAACTAGATTAAGGATATGGGTGGCAGTCTCTAAGGCATACCCCCCAAAATGAGATTGGTAGCGAAGCTCGACTCATCATGGAACGAACCATGTCTAACAAGGTTTGATTGCGCCTCTCAGCAACACCATTAAGCTTTGGTGTCCTGGGAGGTGTCAATTGTGAGATAATCCCACATTCCTTAAGATAGTCAAGGAACTCTGTACTAAGATAGTCACCACCTCGATCAGATCGAAGCATCTTAATGTGCATGCCCAACTGATTCTCCACTTCCTGCTTGAATTCTTTGGATCTTTCAAAGGTCTCTAACTTATGCTTGATTAAGTAGACATATCCATATCTACTAAAATCTTCGGTAAAAGTCACATAGAAGAGGTTAGCATCTCTTGTGGAGGTTCTGAATGGTCAACAAACATTAGTGTGTATGAGGTCCAAGAATCCCTCACCCCTAGCACAAGAACCAATGAAGGGTGACTTTTTCAATTTCCTAAGCAAACAAGATTCACAACTATCATCTCACTTTAGGTCAAACGACTCCAAGACTCCATCCTTTTGGAGTTGGCCTATGTGTTTCTTGCTTACATGTCTAAGACAACAATGGCATAAAGATGCTTTATCCGACCTAGTGGAAGAATCGATACACAATACATTATTTCCTAGGTTATCAACAACCGACATAGTTTTATATACACCATCACAACGTAATCCTTTAAAATCAAAAACATTATTAAAGAAAGCAATAATACCACCACTATCATTATCAAATGAAAAGGTAAAACCTTTTTTGTACAAACCATGAAAGGAAATAATATTTCTTGCCATTTCAGACGAGTAACAACATTTATTCAAATCTAATACTAATCCACTACTTAGCAACAAAGAACAAACTCCAATCGTGGTGACCGGTGAAGCTTTTCCTATTCCCCATGATCAAGTTTATCTTCCCATGCTCCACATTCTCACTTTTTCTTAGTTCCTGCAAATCAGTACATATGTGAATAGCACAACCTGTATCAAGGACCCAAGAATTAGAATGGGTGAGTTATTAGACAATATAGTGTATGTACCTGCATGGTTGGGTTTAACTTTCCCATCCTTGACATCTTGTTGGTACTTTTGTCAGTTTCACTTCCAATGTGACTTTTCATGGCAATAGAAGCATTCAGCCTCTTTAGGGTTAGTAGAAGGAGTGACGAAATATTTCTTGGTTCCACTTGAAGAGGAACCATCAAGGGTCTTCCCCTTGGTGCCCTTTGAAGGGCTCTTCCTCTTCTTTCCTTTGCCTTACCCGATTGCCAAGACAGGGGCCGCGGTAGGAGTAGGAGTGGTAACACCCGACTTACCTTTAAGACCACTTTCCGCGGTCTTCAAAAGTCCTTGAAGTTTGCTGAGTGTAACTTCCTCCTTGTTCATGTGGTATGTCATACGAAATTGATCATAACATGAAGGTAAGGAGTGCAAAATGATGTCTATTGCCAACTCCTCAGGGAAGTTCACATTTAACTTCAGCAAACGGTCCACATACCTTTGCATTTTCTGCATGTGGCCAGTGATGGGTTCACCCTCCTTCATTCGGGTTGTTATCATGGAGGAGATGATTTCATATCGCTCTTGACGAGCACTCTGATGGTAGCGGTCCATCAAATCCTAGTGCATCTCAAAAGGATAGTAGTCCTCATAGGAATTTTGGAGCTCGGCCGTCATAGTGGCCAACATGATACATGCGACCTTGGTAGCATCTCTTTCATGTGCCTGATATTCAGTGATGTCCTCAAAAGTAGTAGATGGCTCGAGTTCTTTAAGCTCATTGTCGAGGACATATTCTTTGTCATTATACCAAGTGACCATCCTGATGTTCCTGATCCAATCCATAAAGTTGGATCCATCAAAGACGAGTCTCCCACAAAGGTTCATGGGAGAGAAGGAGTCAGTAGGGTTTGAGCCAGAAGCAACATTATTGGAAGACATCTGAAAAAGAAGAAAGACAAGTTTAGATTAGATATAAGGATAGTCCTTAATAAAACACCCAAATGTAATATTAAGTCTAGGAACCAACACAATATTTTGAATGAGGCCTACTAACGGTAAAATGACTTTTTCTTATACATATATAATTATTATTAAACTTATAATATTATAAAGTATAAGGGCTGAATTTTAACTTTTAAAATTCTAGGGGTTGGAACTAAAGCTTTTAATGTGACTTTACATGTTCCAAAACTTGAGGGCAAGTTTTGTAACTTTACAAAACTTTTCCTTTCATAACTTATGAGTTAATGGTTTAATAAAATGAGTGACTTTTCTTTTTATGTAACCTATGTGTTTCTTTAATGGTCTTTAAAAGTGTGACTTTTGGTATTCCATAACTTGAGGACAAATTATGGATTCCATTAAAACACATAATGATCATGAATTAAACATTAAATAATTTTAACAAGTAATTCCTATGATCTATCAAGAACTCATAAGAACATGAATATTCCTATCAAAATTTCAAGAACATATGAACACATATAAACATCAAATTTTGATATTATTCATTGTAAATGGATTAGAACAACCAGTACACCATCTAAAACAAGTTTTATAGAACCAAAACAGTTTAGGGTAATGTTTCTAGACCATTTCCAGCAGCAAAACTAAAAAAAATGCATTTTGTGGCTCGTACTCGTCGAGTGCATGAACCCACTCGACGAGTAGGATGAGTTTTTTCATGGACTCGTGGAGTCCCCCCATGGACTCGGCGAGTTCATGCAGTAGAGTGCAGAAAAAATGATTTTTTTTCACAATTTTGCATCAAGTATCAATCAAACAAGCCTAAGCTCTGATACCACTGAAGGGTTTTGAGCATTCTAACACTTCTATGGTGTACATGCAACCCTAGAATCCTTGGATCTAAGTTTTACTATGATACATGCAAAATTTGTTTTTCCAAGGTTTATATCCTATCTAGCATACATGGGGAACTTTTAAACATAAAAGTAAGAAAGAAAACATACCTTGTAGTAGATTGGATTCCTTGAAAACCTTGTGAGCCTAGCACCTCAAGTGTGATGCCTCAAATGTCTCACACAACACCAAATGCACTTGGAATAACTTAGAGAGAAATGAAGAACACTTAGAAATTGGCTAGCCCTAACTTTTATGTCTTATTGGCCGATTTTGGTGAACTAGGTGATGCTTATATAGTGTGTTACAATTAGGGTTACACCATGTAAACCCTAATTTTCATGACTTTTCATTTCCAGGACGATGGGTTCTATAAACACCCTGGAGCATCCATGGAGCATCCTATGAGTTTTAGCCCAACTTGATAATCCATGTAGCATTAGCCCACTATATAAGTATGGATGATTTACACAATCAACCCATCCATTTAATTAGTCTCCTTTTGATCAATTGATTAATTCCAAATTAATTCTTGATCAATACTAATTAAATAATATTATTAATATATTAGAACTTATAATATATTAATAAACCTTAAGTGTTATTTCTCTCATTTTAGTCAATCCAAATGCATGATTCCATGCAACCCAAATGGACCATGCTAATCGGGTCATGTACATTCCAGAAATAGTTATGAACTTAGACACCTAAACCAACAATGTTGAGGGCATGCATCATTGACTTCGGTGGGAGTTTGGATTCCCACCTGCCCCTTGCCGATTTCGCCTACAACAACAGCTATCATTCCAACATTGGTGCCCCGCCTTTCGAGCTGTTGTATGGGCAGAGATGTTGCACCCCGGTTAGTTGGGGTGAGGTCGGGCACAAGGTGATGGAACGGACGGAGGTAGTCTTGTAGACTACCGAAAAAATTCAGTAGATTAGGCAGTGACTGTAGACCGCTCAGATTCGGCAGAAGATTTATGCCGACAGATGCGGGTCTGAGCTAGAGTTCCAGGTTGGTGACATGCTACTCCTAAAGGTCTCACCCTGGAAGGGTGTGATCCACTTCAGGAATAGGGGAAAGATGGGTCACAACTACATTGGACCATTCAGGATTGTTGCCAGGCTTGGCATATAGGGTAGAGCTAGCGGAGGATCTTAGTCGGATCCACAACACTTTTCACGTTTTGTAATTGTGAAAGTGCAATATAGATCAAGAGGTTGTGGTGTTGTTGGATGATATTCAGGTCGATGAGCGCCTGAATTACGTGGAGAGGCCTGTGGCTATACCAGATAGGAAGAAGAAGGTTCTACGGAACAAGGAGATACCTTTAGTGAAGGTATAGTGGGATCATCGGAGGGGGTCCGAGTGGATGTGGGAGCCCGAGTCCGAGATACGGGAGAATTACCGGATCAATTTGTTGCAGCAGACTTCGAGGACAAAGTCTAAGTCAAGCGGGGGAGAATTGTAACATCCCGAGATTTTGCAGGTATTCACGAACCCTCTTCTATCATTACCTTGTCATTTAGAGCCGTTGGGGTTAGAAGTGAAGAGCCAAGAAAAGTTTAAGGACCAAGTTTGCAAACATGCGCCAAAAGGGAGTACGTTGCACGCACATAAGAGTACGCTAAGCGTATTAAGGTTAATCTTAGTACGCTCGGCATATACTTGTGTACACTGGGCGTACTAATGTCAGGGTGAAACCCTAATATTTAGGGTTTGGGGCCTATATAAGCAACAGTATGAGCATCAAAACCCCCTTACCTCAGCCTCCACAACTTACATTTGTGCTCCCTAAACTCTAGCCTTTCCTTTGTGTGTTTAAGCTTATTTGGTGTGTTCTTGAGTGCTTTAAGAGGAAGGTATTGCATCAAAGTGTTGGAGAAGAAGATCAGACTTGTAGATCTGAAGTTAGCTTGTGCTCAAGAAGCTCTAGAAGGTATAAAGTTCCAAACATCATGCATATATGCATAGATCTCATCATTTTACTTTATTAGAAGCATTTCTTGTCCCCAAAGCCATACGGTGGTGCATGTTGTGATTTGGACGAAAAGAGTCGTCCTTCCAGACTCTTGAAGGGACATTGAGTGATAAAAATGAGGTCCCATTAGCTGTATGTGTCCTATGCAAAGAAAAATAAGGTCTTAATGGATTAAGAGCAAGCATTAAGAACTTTATGGACGTCCAAAGTGATAAAGTTCATGACTTTATGGATCCTAGGCATGTTAGGTCTCTACATCTGAAGTTTGGGCTTAAGTGCTTAAGTCATTAAGCACTTAATAAGGTTTTGGAAAACTGTAGAGTACGCCCCGCATAAATACAGTACGCCCAGCGTACTGGGCCAGCCACCTCGATGGTGGTCAACTACTGGACGAGCACGCCCCACATACTAGAGAAGTACACCCCGCGTACGTCCTTTGTTGGGCCTTTGACAAAATAGACTTCGGATTTTGGGTTATTAATATGATACTCTTTTGACTATTTTGATATTAGTGTTTTATGAATTGAATGAAATTAAAACAAAAATTTTACCTGTATTTTTAGGACATTACAATTTGGTATCAGAGCCTTGGTTTGAGGGATTCAAGCATACTCTCGGGTATGTCTGGACTCAGATATAAGGTTTGGTAGGTTTTCCATAAAAATAAACATGTTAATCTAAGGATTTCTAATAGAAGAAAAGGGGTGTGATGCATGCAATCAGTTGAGCTCAAGTAAGTCTTACCAAAATACCCATACAAGTTATACGTTTTATGCTATGATATGAGAATTGCATGCTACATTAGGGGCTAAGGATGTGCTCAAAATTGCATGATAGAATGCTAGGAAAGTTTCCTTCATGTGTTTGTCTGTATGAGCTTTTAGATTTTCATGCTAGTATCAGATCAGTTGCTTGTTAGTATGGCATGTATAGAGTATGTTCTGAGTTGAATTGCTTGATGCTTAAATGTTACATTCTTTGTGCTTTAGGAAATTTTATTGGTACTAGCTAACTAGTGGATGAATGTGTTGGGTTACATATTATTGTGATTGGATAATTTTAAAAGGATAGGATTAACTCTATTGCGCAACTCTTGTTTGAGTCCAACCGTTGTAGTGTGGGACATGTCATTTGAAGTATTATCTAGTACTAGTAATATGTAATTGTGTTCATGCAGTAGTTAAGTAGTTTTTGTAGAATTTCCTTCTACAGCTGATAAGGGAGATGGTGAGGAAGGGAGTCTTAGGCAGTCCCTATGAGTTGCTTTGGTGTGTAGGACGCCTTATAGTTTGAGAAATGTATCAGTTAGGAAGAGTAACTTAAAGGATTCGCGGTAGTCCTTGAGGAGGGTATAAATAGGTGTGGAAGGTAGTATTAGGCCCATACTAATGAAAGCACATGATTTATACCGAAGACCACGAATACCAAGATGAATCTAGGGGACTCGAGATTGTGAACCTTCTCGTGTGTTTGCTAATCGTTTATAGGATTATGTTTTAGTATAGCGGTGATACATCACAGAAGAGGGAGTTTAGGATTTGGATCTGGTTTGGTCACGAGCATCGCACTAATTGATGAGGGATTAAGCGAGATCATTGCTTCAGAGATTACTAGAGGCATCCTTGATGCGACCCCGGTGATGTTCGAGATGATCATGGGGGGTATCTTGGAGATGATGTAGGATCAGCTTCGGATCTTTAGGGAAAAATTTTCTGCTAGCCATTCGAGAGCCCACAAACTCTCCTTCAAAGATTTCACTAGATGTGGGGCACCAGATTTATTTCGGGTGAAGGGCCCAATCGCATCCAAGAGTTGATTAGCCAAAATTGAATGTGCTTAGATGACGAGATTCTGCCTCGAGGGGTCGAAGGTTAGGTTTGTTGTAGGATGTTTAAGGGACCGAGCCCAAGATTGGTGGGAGGATATCGACTATGCTTTAGGAGCCCCGACCATTGAGGTCATGAACTGGCTAAATTTTGTGACTTAGTTTCAAGCAGAATTTGCAGTGGCTGTTGAGGTGCAGCAGTTAGCCATGGATTTTCTTGACATGAGGCAGATGATTGTAACTGTGGCGGAGATGACTGCCAAGTTTAGAGAGAGTTCATTGTTGGTACCCCAGTATGCAACGAATAAGGAGATGAGGAAGACCCGATACCATGATATGCTAACATCTAACATTAGGGAGTTTGTTAGTTTTTCTTCATGCCCAACTCTGGATGATATGATATGCAGGGCCCGGGAGCAAGAGAGTGATCTGGAGCACATGGGGAAGAGGAAAGCAAATCCTGGGATGACAGTTGGGGTTTCAACGAAGAAACCCAAAAGTTTTGACTCGAGGTCGAAGGGCCAGCAGGTCCGAAGGCATTCTGTCAAATAAGGCAGGTCACATGATGGGGTTTGCAAGGCTGGTGGTTCGGGCTACTACAAGTGCGGCAAGATAGGACACTATAGCAAGAATTGTACTGCTACTTTCACCACCACACAGACATCAGATCTGATTTATATTCATTGCAATCAGAGGGGACACAAGAAGGCTAACTGCCTGAGTCTAGCATCAGTGGGACCAATAGTAGCACCTGCTCCAGCGACCTTATACATTACAGATGGCCGCCAGGGCAAGGCGGATGCGCCTGTTGTGAGGAGCATATCCTTTCATATGACTGCTGAGGAGGCGCGTGCTGCACCAGATGTGGTGACGGGTATGTCTTTTCACCTTAAGTCTTTATTTATGATGATTTATCTTCTTATATTCATGTGTTTTATTTTAGGATCGTTCCTTATGAACGACATCTCTACTTTGATATTATTTGATTCGGGGGCTACCCGAAATTTCGTGTCTCTTGCGCTCAAAAAGAGGTTTGCTGGAGCTCCGGGTGAGCTGGATCATCTTTTTAGAGGTTGAGATTATAGATGATCGATAGGTTCAGGTATCGAGGGTTCACCGGTAGTGTGTTCTAGAGATGTTTAGCGGGCAGTATCTGATCAACTTGTCTCCTATTCCTTTGCGTGGGAATAAGGTCATAGTAGGGGTGGATTGGTTAATCCCTAATGCGGAAGTGATTGATTGTGAGCGTCAGATGGTGCGTGTTCGGGCCCCAAATGGGGGAGAGTTGGTGGTCCACGGAGAGGGCAGTCAGCGTGGGCTAGTCCTATGCTCAGCCGCTAGGGCCAGGCGTTATCTTCATCAGGGTTGTTCCGGTTTCATCTCCTACGTTATGGATACCTGGGAGAAGGGTAGGGTGTCGTTTGATGATATGTCGATTATGCGGGAGTACACAGATGTGTTTTCGTAGGATTTTCCTAGGGTGCTTCCGAAGAGGCAGGTGGAGTTCTGGATTGACGTGGTTCCTGGTGCAGCTCCGATAGCCAAAACACCATATCAGTTAGCAACACTAGTGATGCATGAGTTCTCTACACAACCGCATGAGATGTTAGACAGAGGGATTCATCCAAATGAGTATTTTTCCTTGGGGTGCGCCTTGTGAAGAAGAAGGATGAGTAGTATCGAAGGTTTATTGACTACCGGGAGTTTAATAAGGTAACGGTGAAGAACCGTTATCCACTACCGAGGATTGATGATTTGTTTGACCAGCTTCAAGGTGGATCTTGGTTTTCCAAGACTGATCTTCATTCAGGTTATCATCAGATGAGGGTCAGATAGGACGATTTGCAGAAGACGGCTTTCCATACTCATTATGGTCATTATGAGTTCGTGTTGATGCCCTTCGAGCTAACCAACGCTCCAGCCATGTTCATGGATCTCATGAACCGCGTATATCGACCGATGTTGGATCGGTCTGTGATTGCATTAATCGATGACATACTGGCCTATTCCAAGACCCATGAGTGGCATGAGGAGCACTTAAGAGATGTATCAGAGATCCTGAGGAGTAGGAAGAGGTTGTATGTGAAGTTCTCGAAGTGTGAGTTTTGGTTGCGTGAGGTTCAGTTTCTAGAGAACCTTTTCAATAAGAATGGTATTCTGGTTGATCTAGCCAAGGTGGAGGCTGTGATAAGGTGGGAGGTTCTGAGGTCTACATCTGAGATTTAGAGCTTCCTTGGGTTGGAAGGATATTACCGGAGATTCATTCAGGATTTCTCCATCATAGCAGTTCCCATGACCTAATTGACGAAGAAGACTGCCACTTTTCATTGGGGGCCTGAGCAGCAAGTAGAATTTAAGAACCCGAGACGGAGATTGCGTGAGGCACCGATTCTGACCCTGCTAGAAGGTGTTGACGATTTTGTGGTTTATCATGACGCGTCTATCATGGGATTAGGCACGGTGTTGATGCCGAGGGGTCGTGTTATTGCTTACGCTTGGAGGCAGCTGAAGCCTCATGAGGCGAACTATCCGACGCGTGATTTGGAGCCGGGGGTTGTGGTTTTCGCCCTCATGATTTGGCGACATTACCTCTATGGGGTTCGCTGTACTATTTACACAGATCATAAGAGCCTGAGGTACCTGATGGATTAGTCGGATTTGAATATGAGTCAAGGTCGATAGTTGGATGTGGTGAATGATTATGATTGTGAGATCCTTTACCATACAGGGAAGGCCAATGTGGTGGTCGATGCTCTTAGCCGCAAAGCGGTCGCGACTTTGATCAGGGATATTTTTCTAAGGATGACAATGGTTAATTTGCTTTTGGATCAGATTCGAGAGGCACATACTGAGGCTATGAAGGAATAGCATCGGAAGAGTGAGTGCATAGTGGGTCAGATGGCTTCCTTCGATTATGATAAGGGTTATTGACACTTCCTTTGAGAGTATGGGTTCTGTATTGGAGTGGTGTGCGTCAGATTCTGATGGAGGATGCACACAAATCAAGATTCTCCTTCATCTCGATGGGACGATGATCTATAGAGATATTCTTCATGATTATTGTTGTGCCTACATGAATCAGGATGTACCTTGGTATGTGGAGAGGTGCTTGACTTGTAGGAAAGTCAAGGCCAAACAGCAGCGACCTCATGGCAAGATGCAGTCGTTTCATATTCCCATTTGGAAATGGAAGGAGATTACCATGGGTTTCATTACAAAGTTGCCTCAGACCGAGTGCGGAGTGGATTCGATTTGGATCATCGTGGATCGATTGAACAAGAAAGCACACTTATCCTGATTCAAGAGAGCATCTCTATGGAGAAGTTGGTTGACGTTTATATCAGGGAGGTTGTGGCACAACATGGGGTGTCGGTTTTGGTGGTGTCAGACAGAGATGTCAGGTTTACTTCTAGGTTATGCAAGAGGTTTCACAAGGATTTGGATACTCGTCTGTATTTCAGTATGACCTTTCACCCGCAGTCGGATGGTTAGAGCGAGCGGACCATCCAAACATTGGAGGATATGTTGCGGGGGTGTGTTCTAGATTTTGGCGGTAGCTAGGATACGTATCTCCAATTAACAAAATTTTCGTATAACAAGAGCTATCACACCAGGATCGATCGACCTCCTTCTGAGATGGTCTATGGGAGGAAATACCGGACCCTGATATGTTAGGGTGAGGTCAGTCAACGAGTCACGGGGAGTACCGACTTGGTACTCAAGACTACTAAGTTGTTTCAGCAGGTTCAAAGTAGACTTCAGAAAACTTAGAGTCAGTAGAAGAGCTATGCTGACCAGTGTCGATCAGACATGGAGTTTTAGGTTAGGTATATGCTTCTCATCAAGGTGTCACATTGGAAATGTGTCATTCGATTTAGGAAGCGGGACCAGTTGGGCCCCAAGTATATCGTTCTCTTGAAGGTTATAGCCCGGGTGGACAGGGTAGCATATCGGTTGGATTTTCTAGAGGAACTCAGTCAGATTCACGGTACTTTTCATATCTCGCAGCTGTGGAAATGTCTGGCTGATATTTCTGCATCAGTTCCATTGGAGGATATTCAGGTGGACGATCGCATGAAGTACATTGAGAGACCAATAGCGATCCTAGAAATGGAGATGAAAACCTTGAGGAACAAGGTTGTTGAGTTGCTTAAGGTGCAGTGGCAACATCGTAAGGGTTTAGAATCGATGTTGGAGTCGGAGGACGAGATAAGGGAGCATTACCAGAATTATTTCCGGCAACAGACTTCAAGGACGTAGTCTAATTCAAGTAGGGGAGAATTTTGGCAACCGAGTCGCCAGGTATGAGTTAATGATTCATTCTCCTTAAATTCAAGTAAAAATGTGGTGGGGGAATTGTGAGTACGTTGGGCGTAAATTTGGTACACACGGTGTACTCCTTGCATGCGCTTCATTCATCGGGTGATCCCCAACATACGTTAGGCATAATCAAGCCAGGGGAACACCTTAATTTTTAGATTTTGCACCCTATTTAAAGACCTTAAGTCCCTCAAGTCCTTTACCCTATCAGCCTTTACTCCCCTTTTAATTTTAATCTCGAAACCAAGCCTTCTTAAGTGCATCTTTGTGCTTAACATGAGTGTTATGGTGTTCTTTGGTGGTTTTGAAGAAGAAGGAGGTTTGGGAAGCAGAGAAGGAGAAGAAGGAGCTTGTAGATCAAGAGGTTGTGCACCATTTCTAGCCTATTGAAGGTATAAAGTTTAAACCTTGATCATTACATGCTAAGATTTAGGTCTAGGGTAGAATATGGCATCTTTTGGTCCTATAGCTTGGTTTCTTGGAGTATGAGCAACTCCAGGCCATTTGAGTTGTTCTTTTGAACTCTTGGAAGTGTGTGGAGTCATAAAAATTCATATCTTGGAAGCTATGACTCAGCCATGCATGTGTTAGTGACCGACTAAGTGAGTTTATGGTCTTAATTCATAATTTGAGCCCCAACTACGCATGAAAAAGCATAAAGTTTGCAACTTTATGGCTTAAGACTTTATTTTGAGCTTGGATCTAAGTTTTGGACGTTAGGGCTTAAGGGATTAAGTCATGGGTGCATTTTTGGCTGACTAACAAGTATATTGGACGTACTCTAGAGTACGTTGCACATACTCGGTCAGTGCCCCGATTTCAGATGGCCAACAATGTACGCTGGGCGTACGAGTCGTGTACACCACGCGTATGTAGTCTTTGGGCCTAGTTGATTTTTTGGCTCAATTAGTGTTGGGATTTTGGACTTTTTTAGGTTGGGCCTTAGTCTCACCTACCGTAAAAGGACATTTTTGGGTCTAAAGCCATGTTAGGTGTTCTTGGGCTATACTAGGCCTTAGAGGCCTTATAGTTGCTATTGGATGCCTTTTTGGACTTTTTATGGATTTGGACCTTGGAGGGAGGGCATCCCAATGAGGCAAGGCTAAAGAAGCCCTTTTTTTCCTTAAGTCATGAATTAGGGTTTGGACATTCAAGTTAAAATGTGGTCTGATTTCTAATTAGGGTTTTATGCTTGTGAGTTAAGAAGAGGATTCCGCGAATCATCTATCGAGTGCGATTTGATATCTTCAGTATAAGGTGAGTCTTCATTTGCAATATTCGTGAGTGGAAGGCACCAATGTTGGCCTACTAGTTTATGATTTAGTGTCATGATTGTCTTTGTGACAACTAGCAGTTATGCCTACATTTTCTTGATGACTCTGTGATTCATGTTATGATATTATGTGGTAGTAGTAGATATTGAAATAGACTCGGTATTCGATTGAAATAGTCCAAAGGGGATTGCAAGCACCCAGATATGCTTGATAGTATCCGATTAAAATAGACCAAAAATGGTAGGAAAGCACTCATATATGCTTGATAGTATCCAGTTGAAATGGACAAAAGGGCTAGGAAAGCACCCATATATGCTTGGCAGTATGTTTGTTTAGTATGTGGTATTTTGGGGGATCTCACTAAGCTTTGTGGTTACAGTTTCAGTTTATGTTTCAGGTACTTCCAGTTTGAAGGGGAAGAGCCCGACCTGATTGCACCGCATCACCCTATGGTTTCCGCATTTAGAGATTTTGGGAATTGTACTCTGATAATATCTTACTATGATACTCTTTTGACTATTTTTGATATTAGTGTTTTATGATTTGAATGAAACTGAAACAAAAATTTTATCCCTATTTTTGAGACGTTAAATTGAAAGCATGTGAGGAGTGAATCCAAGGGCATGTATAACCATATGAAAACAAGTTATTACTTACTCACCAAGAATGGACCAAAAGATATGATAAAAAAATAAAGAACATGTTCGTTTCTCTCAGGAAATCAATCATAGCAACAGGCAAAACAAACGTGATTGGGTGACAATTATGCAAACCGTGGATATTATAGAAGAGGATATAACCATCAGTACCATGAAGGAAATCGTGGTACTAATTTTTATCGATACACAAGTCACATTCGGTGTTAAAATTTCTAACAATTTCGGCACTATGTTGAAGAATGCAAGAACCCACAATGAGAGAGACAACACAAAGCAAACATATCCCAAGGTCACATAGATCACGAAACAGGTTTACACTTGGCAACACTCCAAAAGACCAAACCTTAAGAAGAAGTGTTCTTGAATGAAGAAAAGGTGAACCCAAGATTTATAACAAATGAGATAGTGGAAATCAGTCCAAGGTTTGGTACCTTGATAACGGAGCAAGTAATCATATGACTAGTGATGAAGGATAATTATATTCTTGTGTAAGAATGGTTAGAAACAGGTGCTATGTGAAGTCTAATATGAAAGATCTATATGCTCAATAATCATTATAAAATGATATTTGCTAATAACATGTGATCGTATAGGGTCACACCAGTTACAAGTAAACAATAAATGAATATTTATGAAGATTTGATCTCAATAATTATTTATAATTCTTGTATAATTAATTGTAAAACTATTATTTTATGAAAATCATATTTTCTAAGAGAGAAATCAATTAATAACTCATAAGGTATGATTTATTTGTTGTGTGCATTTGTTTTGGACTGATAGAATTTTATTTATATAAAATTTATACATGTTAGGAAATGAGATGGAGTGAAAGTCCCTCCACCATCCCATTCCTTCTCCATAATTGTGTGTTCCCTTGATGTCAGAAAGGTTTCTTGCTTTGCAACCTTTTACAAATGCCACGCTTCTTATAAGTCTCATACCTTTTCAATTATCCCCATAATTAAACCTCTCTCTAGTCTCTTTTTTCTCTCTTTTGAAGATTGTAGAAAGTAGTTAGTGTTCTTTAAGTCCTTATGTTTTAAGACTAATTGATATTTTTTCTTAAAGGTTTAAGTAGTGCTTAAGATGCAAGAAGAACTAGCATTCTAGTTTACTGGATTATATATTGGTGGATACTTATAAATGAGCACATTTTAGTGTTCTTGCCAACACTTCATAAATTTCCAACATCCACTTAAAGAATCAAAGTCTACAAAGTATGTTTGTAACCCCCCGATTCTCAAATACCAATTTATGGTTATAAATTCTCTTGAATTCAAGATCTACTTGACGAGTTGTTTGCCTGACTCGTCGAGTAGCAGCAGGTTTGGGCCACGTGTTTAAGTGACCAACTCGCAGAGTCGGAAGAGTGACTCGATGAGTTGGAGCTGGAGGGTGAAACCCTACTTTCTGGGATTTGGCACCCTATTTAAGTGATCATTAGCCTTCCTTAGTTCCTTTGTAGCCCTTTGAGAGTCCATAAACCCTAATTCATGTGTGTGCTCCATATTAGTGTAAATTTCAACCTTGGAAAGAAGACCTTGATGCAAGAAGCTTGAAGATCAAGAAGTTGGAGGAAAGAATGTTTGTGGGTCTAAAGTCTATCACAACTAGCTTCATTTGAGGTATCAATTCAAGATTTTGGCCTCATTCATTTTTATATCTCTTTGGATGAAGTTTAGGGTTTCTTGGCTTGGTTATGAAGCTATTCTTGGGTATCAACTCAGATCTAAACTTGTAACTTCATATCTGAACTCTCTTTGATTTGTAAGTCCATAAAGCTATCATCATTGGCAAGCATGAACCCCTCCTTAAGTGTAAAACCCCATTTCAAGCTTGTTTTTGGCATTTTGAGTCATTAGATCCTTGCATGCACATAAAGTTTGCAACTTTACATGATAAGCATGCCTTGGGAACTTGGATCTGCAGTATGGAGCCTTGGCATGGCTTAAAAAGGATCTATATGGATGAAGGACTGAAGGGACTCGGTGAGTCGCATGGTAGACTCGGCGAGTCATATGAAGATGGTCATGAACTCGACGATTTGGATGAACAACTCGGCAAGTCCAATGAAGATTGCCTTGGGCTCGGTGAGTGGCAAGGTGACTCGGCGAGTTGGCAAGTTATGCAAGGAACTCGGCGAGTAGCTGAGGGTACTCGACGAGTTGAGGTCAACATAGACTTTTGACCTTGATAGTTGACTTTGACTTTGACTAAGGGTTGACCATTTTAACTTTTGAGGATAATTTCTACGTGGACATTTAAGAATTGGATCATTGATGGTTGTAGGTGTTGGAGTTTAGGGCAGTGTTTCGGGAGCGTGATTTCGTGGTTCAGTCCGGCATTGCAAGGTGAGTTATCCTCACTAAACTAAGGGGTCTAAGGCACCAAGGCCGAACCGATAGATTTGATATCCTAGTAGTTATTTTATATGTTGGGTTTGAGTTAGTGATGTATGTCGGTTGATATGCTAGTCAGGTAGATCTGTAGGATTACCTGTGATACTGATTCGTTACTTGTTTGTGCATTATTTGTTACATGTCGACATGTTATGTGGGATGGGTTGAGGTTGTATTGCTCTATGCGGTAGCCAACAAACCCTAGAGTATTCCAGATATGAGCTGAGGACCGGGCAAGGCATGCTAGACTCATACTGAGGACTTGGGAGCATTCTAGATACGAGCTAAGGGCCGTTTAAGGCGTGCCAGACTCGTACAGTGGGCTCGATGGCGATCCAGATGTGAGTTGTAGGCCCAAAAGGCAATCCAGACTCACACTGTTGGCTCAGGAGTAATCCAGTCTGTAAAGATGTGGACCCATTGCATGTTGTTCAGTTTGTTATGTTATGATATTGCTGATATTGTTGTAGAATGTATGTGTATCCGTATTTTGGGAGTAACTCACTAAGCTTTCGGGCTTACAGTTTCAGTTTATTGTTTCAGGTTCAGCATATGGCCGCGGGTAGGCGAAGGCGTGACCATACACTTCCTCGATTGACGATCATGATTTCTAGGAACTCTGACGTATAAAATATTTTGAAAACAAATCGTAATAATTGAATGGTTTCAAATGATTTAAAAAGTTTTAAATTTGCTCAAATTTTATGTTTGTTACAAGTTGGTATCAAAGCCTTGTTTTGAGTGAATTGGAGGAACACTCGTGTGAATCTAGTCTCAAATCAAGGAAAGATTTTCAAAATGATTTTAAATGGTTTTCAAAATAAGTAAAAGAGGATGCGAAGTGTACGATCAGCCGGAGCCAGTAAGTAGACCCCAAAATACCATACGGTTATTTGATATTGTGATATGTTAGAATAACATGCTAGTGCTAGGCTAGGGATCTTTAGGAATCTCATGATAGAATTTCCAGATTACATGCTGCCTGTTAGCCTAGGGTTTTCCTTATATGAGACTGACATCATTACTGTAGTTACTTGTATATGCATCACAACTGCATATAATTATGATCTTATAGCCTGAGAATGTTCGATCTGGCGTTATCTTCTGTTCTTATTGATTAGTGCTTAAGGTAGGATTGGATAATTGAAAGTCTATAGGGTCCAGCGCTAGGTATGGCTAGCATACACTAGTGTTGCAAGGTTTGGTGGAAGTTTCATGGATGGGTAGGTAGTGAGAGGCCGGGAGGCCAGTTATGAGATATTTAGCATTCCTCTAGGTGTGAGGATTTATTGCTCACTATATATATGTATATGGTAGGGTGTTGTGGTGATACTTGAGACAAATATGGGTAGGTGTGGAAGGTAGTATGGGACCATAATACTGAAACCACAGAACCCATACGCGTATCAAGGAAGTCACAACCCCTAGGGTTGGGTTGGGAGTCGGTTCCCAGTTATGGTATTGAATATTCGAGATGTCTTGCGACCAGATCCAGGTTAGGATCGGGAGCGGGCATCCATGATAGGCCAGCATTTTCAGGGGATCGTGTTAGTGAGATCATCTGGGAGTAAGTGATCAAGATTGTCTAGGGGCAGTTTCCGGAGATGTCGGGTCTATTAAGACTGCCATGGTTGAGTATTTCGACGCGCGTTATGCGGCCATTGCTGAGACGGTTGCCGCAGCAGCTTAAACAGCTGTAACGACGACAAGAGGAGGAGCTGGTCGAGCATCCTAGTTCTGGGACATACTCTGTTGAGCAGAGGGCTGCAATTATTTGGGATCAGGAAGATGATCTGTACTCGTTATATTTCCACGGGTTGAGCGGGAGAGGCTAGCACGTGGGTTTCTAGATTTGAGGCTCGGGGGTTTTACTCAAGGCTGTAATGTGAGTCGTGGGAACTCCGGAAGGGAGTGATGATTATGTTCAGCTGGGGTTTTGCAACTGGAAGGGGAATGGTTTATTGAGGGATTGGATTGTCGTTTTGTAGATCAAGGATTGTGCCCTCTAATTTTTTTTGAGCTCGAAGGAGTGAGCAGACTTGTGACCCCAGGATCAGGTTGTATTCTAGCTTGGGATCAGTTGGTTGTAGGAATAGGCAACATTGTTTCAGTACATGCGAGCACAAAACGGTCGACGTAGCATAAGTACTTGTGAGGTTCGGTTTGCCTTGGATCTCTTGTATCGGACGGAAAGGATTGATTGTGCAATCTATTGCACTTTTTAGATTGTAGACTATGTTTAGGGAGTAGTTTGTAGCCCAATTTAGGGCAGAGGTTGTTTCAGCTGCTGCAGTTCAGCTGTGGGCATTTGAGCTGGTAAGTGAGTCAGGGTGCGAACCGTGAAGAGAATGATTTCTAGAGCCCGAGAGCGGGAAGCTTGTTTGGAACACCTTTTGAAAAAGGGTCATTATGTGGGAGGCCTATGAATAGGGTCCCACAGAAGGGTTATTCAACATTGTCAAGATTCAGTGGGTAGCAACCGTTAGTGATTGACGGACTAAAGCACCAAGAGAAGTAACTCGTTGTCGAGGTATTAGTTGGAGCATCTATCTTGTGGTCTTCAGGACGTGAGTGTGGGGTCATTCAAGCATTAGTGGTTGTAGTTTTCACTGGGATTCAGGAAGTTTTCATCTGGTTCTTAGAAGTGTGTGATCAATTGGGATCATCTAGCAATAGAGCATTAGTGGGAAAGAGTTGGTTGTCATCGGATTGATCGTTGGGAAGTGAGAAGGTTTGAGAACGCTCCAATTTTCATGTATTATGAAGGATTTGTCGAATCTAAGTGTGGGAGTGTTACCCCGAGCTGCGGAAGTGGGAGAGGTTTTAATACAGGGATAAGTTTCATAACTCGATAGGGAGAATGGAGGCCCTAGTGGCTGCTTGGTTTGAGGGTTGTGTTAATTGGGGCTTTGGCAAAACTCCCCAGCATAAGAACACATCTTCTGGGTTCTTGATAGCAGAAGTTGGGGAACCAGGTTGGAGTTCTAGTCAAGAATCGAGTTCAGTTCGAGTACTCGGTCGAGGGCGTGCTCGACTCTGAGGGTTTTTGGATTGATAGATTGAGGGTTTCGTTAGCTGCCAGGGCTTAGCAGTGCATTCAGCACGAGAATGCGGGTTATTTAGCGTATGTGGTGGAAAAGCGGGTCAGGGAACAGACCACGGATTTCCGAGAGGGTGGACGATCGATATGAGGCCTAGGGTTAGGCTGGGGATATAGTCCACAGAGTAGATCGGGAGTTCGAAGCCCCAAGTGGGTTGGAACAGGATGCATGGGAGAGAGCATTAGGAGGGGTGGTCCAGGGAGATGCTCAATAGATGAGAGCAGTCCGGATAAACTGAAGGCCAGTGGGGCGTACCAGTCAGACCGAAGGCTCAGAGAACGGTCCAAACAGGCTGAAGGCCCAGAGAGGCGGTCCAGACATGCTGAAGGCTCTAAGAGTGGTCTAGATAGACTAAAGGCCTGGTAGGGCGGTCCAGTCATGCTGAAGACTCTACATATGTTTGTACATCTATTTTCGGGTATTGAGTAAGCTGTTATGCTAAAGTAAACAATAGGTATGTTCCAAGTATTCGACATGCTGCTGGAGTAGGCTGAGGACTCCGTTGTATTTTGGTTGATCGGAAGTTGTTATTAGTGGTCGGACGGAGTTCAAAGGATCTTGGTAATCTCATCAGTTTGGAGTGTCTCCGGGGTTTCATCTTCTTGGATTGGGTAATACTCCAGTTGGGGACTGAGAGTGGATCCGAATGGGTATTCGTCAGTTTTTGGAAGGTTGGGATTTGAATATCCTGTCATTTAGGTTATGGGAACCGGGGTAGATCTTTCTCTTGATCGTCTATGGCATTTGGATAGGGGGTAGGTGGTTTGATTTATTATTATGTATCTTGGGTTGGTTGCAACTGTGATAGAGACATAACGTGTCTAAAGTAAGGAGAAGATGAGTCACTAAAGACCAGGTAAGATGTCAGGCTGACGTGGGTCATGTAACATTCATTATGTTGGCAGGAGTTAGTGGCAGGGCGTGGAAGCAGGTACAACTAGTCGGTTTCTTTTCGGGAAGACACGTGGGACTGTCGTTTGTGTGTGTATTTTGGTTCAGTAATCGGTGAGGTGTCCGATGTTGGGGTTGTGGGCAGACAAGTTATGTGACATCCCCATTTTCATGGCCAAAAAAGACCGATTTTGTTTATGCTTTATAAAAATCAAAGTACCTCTTTTAATAAAAATGTTGTGGAATTTGTTCCCAGTACGTTATCAAAGCATTTCCGAAGAAAAGTGTTTTATTCATTTAAAAACATTTGGGATGTCATTGTCAATACAGAAACATAAGTTTAAACAGAATTTACAATCATTATCACTAGTGATTTATATCCCCTTAATCTCTTAGTGTAATGTGACTTCATATCAACACCTGTGATAAAAATAAACTGATTGGGTCAGGTTGGGAAACCTGGTGAGTACATAGGGTTTTCAACCCACAATAATATAATTATTATGTTTAAACATCAAACAATCAACCTAATTAATCATCCCCATTATCTTCTTTACTCTTAAGGATCTACCCAAAGAATAAGCTATTCCTCGTTCATTTATTCATAAGGATCATCCTAAGGAATCGGCACGAAGTCCATCACTGCCACGGTGTACACAATAGGCACCAAGTCTGCATAGTCGCCAGAGATTAGGCACCAAGTCTGCATGGTCACCAGGGTTTAGGCATGAAGTTTGCATGATCGATAAGGTTTAGGCACCAAGTCTACATAGTCACCAGGGTTTAGGCATCAAGTATGCATGATGGCCAAGGTTTCGGCACTAAGTCTTCATAGTCACCAGGGTTTAGGCATCAATTCTGCATGATTTCCAAGGTTTAGAGTACACCGGGTGAACACATCGTTCACAACACCAACAGGTTACGAGCCTGCTAGTATTCCACTGGACTGTCTAGAATAGTTCGTGGTTGTCATCCATTCTCTGCTAGATGACGTGGCCAACATTTGGGAACAAGGCTTCTTACATCGTCCGCCTCTCGCCCTTACCTCATGGTCTGTATCACCTCTCAACTCATCATCCAACTCATATTTCATCTACCCGTGTTTTACCCAACATATTATGAAGATATAAATACATATACAGTTTAAATCATATAAAACTTGTATAAAATTGTTCATCCAACATAGATAGCAATTATACAGATAATATGCACACATATCATGTAGTTTATATAAAATACTTCATATCTATGTGTAAGATGAAAGGGACCATGCACTCACTTGATAAGGTGGTCACTCGGTACTCGGGCAGTGCTTCGTTTACTTCAAAATAATTTCCTTCGACGAAACCTAGTATTATTACCACTAGATTTTAGTCTAATATTTAACGTGACTAATTATTAGTCTTATTATTATTATATAAGCATTTAAATAATACTTTCCAACCACTATGTACAGACAGGGGCCAGACATAAAACACCAGAGGGCAGGACCATTTTGGCATATAGCACTTCTGAAATCCAAAAACCATATGTGGCCCTTTAAACCAGATTCCTCATACCGCGAGTAGTTAAAAAGATATTATAACGACACTTATATAATAATAACTCAAATATTTATTATAAGTTCATAATAACAATACTAATTTTAAATATAAGCTATATTAAAATAGGGTAAGGATAACTTACTTACAAGGGGGTTTTAGCTAGGAGTCGGGCTCTGCAGTGGCAGAACTTCGTCGCTGAATCTTTCTAAGAAAGAGTCATGCAGCGCTTCAGCGCTCACCTTACTATACTAAAACTATAGAAAGAGAAGTCAAATCACGAGGGACCGAAATGCTCGGGGGATAAGAAGAGAAAGACTCTTGAATCAAGAAAATGGTGCAAGAAAAATAAGAGTCCAAGCCTCTTATTTATAGTAATTGAATTTACAAAAACTACCCTCCATAATTACTTAATGACCTTATACTTATATAAACGACTAAACACCCCTTCATAATACTGATTTAACGATATTTGTACTAAACTAATGTCGAAAGTACTCAACACTAGTCTTATAATAACCTCATTGTCGATACCTTTCTAATGATATATACATTTGTATATATATGTGTACGTATATATGATTTATACTTTATTTTATTATGTAAATATGCTATTATAATTTGTAACTCGTTCATACGAACTCCATTTTTGACGTTCTTTATATCCACACATTGGTATTTACACGTTGGAGCCGTCGTAGGCTCGCTTGGTATTTTAGCCCGAGGCTGATTGGGCCTGGAATGAGTGTCCGTATTCATTAGTGGATTGATTATGTAAGATATTCTAAGAGTTGAAGGATGCATTATTATGTCAGCAAAAAGGGTTCGTCTAGGAAAAAGGGAAAGTTGGGTTTCTGATACTTTAGATCATCAAGATTTTGTCAAGTTGGCAAAGTGGAATGAAGGATAGACCTTATGAAAAGGTTCGATTGGGATTCACATCACCCTTCCCGATTCCCACTTGCGAAAGTGCGTCATGGATCAAGAGGCATTAGTATCGTTGGATGAGATTCAGGATGGTGAGTGCCTGGATTATGTGGAGAGGCCTAGGTCCATACTAGAGGGAGGAGTGAAGGTTTTGCAGGACAAGGAGGTACCTTTGGTAAGGGTACAATGGGAGCACCAAAGAGGGTCCGAGTGGACGTGGGAGCCGAAGGCAGAGATGTGGGAGCACGATCCGAGGATGTTCACCGCAGTAGACTTCGAGGACAAAGTCTAGTTCAAGCAGGGGAGAATTGTAACGCCCCAATGGATGCCTTGCGAACTTGGATCTGCATGCCTTGCGAACTTGGATCTGCAGTATGGAGCCTTGGCATGGCTTAAAAAGCATCTGTATGGATGAAGGAGTGAAGGGACTCGGCGAGTAGCATGGTAGACTCGGCGAGTCGCATGGTAGAATCGGCGAGTCATATGAAGATGGTCATGAACATGACGGGTTGGATGAACAACTCGGCGAGTCCGATGAAGATTGCATTGGGCTCGGCGGGTAGCATGGTGACTCGGCGAGTTTGCAAGTTATGCAAGGAACTTTCTCTAAGTGAACAGATTTCATAGTTAATGATAACGAACCTAAAACATTTTCCAATCCATGTGTGAAACAGGAGTGGATCGATGGAATGAAGGATGAGAATGACTAAAGTGAACTTTGTGTAAAATTTCTAATGCAAATTAGAAAGCGAAAAACAAATGAAAGAGAAAGTTGTTTCAGAATATTTTGTTGTTCAAGCAATGAACAAGATTGGAGAAAATAAGAAAGATACTCAAAGTAATTATGTCACAAGATTCTGAATCTTCATATTATAATAAATGAATCAAATTTGCCACCTGACATCTCCTCCAACCAATTTTCTATCAAAGTAAAATTACTATTTTATCCTTTATCCTTATTAATTTAAATCCTATAAAATATATTCACCTTAATTTATTTCAGCATGCTTGTTTTGGAAACAGATTAATTCCTTGAATACACAAAACCACATGGAAATTACCCTTAATATATTCACTTTGGATTTGTTTTCCGCTCATTGACTCCTTCAAAAATTTGGATAGATAAAATACATTTTCAAACTTTCCTTTGTTATCCCTTCAAATTATCATCTAATTAGTTATTCCAATTTGTGTTGTTGCTTAGGTTAAACTTTGATGTTTGTTGTTTATTTTAATTCAAGATAAAACAGTACCAGATAAATATATACATCACTACAAGAAAAAAGGGAACTAGCGGCCAGAAAAGTCGTCGGTAACAGCTAGCAAAGTCTTCGGTAAAGGCAATAGCGGCGACAGGTCGCCGATAAAAAGTCGTCGGTATTGCTTTGCCGCTATTGCTCGAAATGGCGACGGTAATACCTTGTCTCACCACTAATGCTCTGATCGCTGGTAATAGCCTATGTCGCCGCTAATGCTATTGTCGCCGGAAATTTGTTTTGTCGTTGATAACAGTGTCGTCGATAATAACATTTTCCATTTTTTAATTTTTTGTTAAATCAACGATTTTGAGTGCAAAAAAAACGATATATAATGACATCAAATGCAGAAAAAAAATTATCTAATAACATTCGATTAGGTACCAAATAGTGCTATAATTAATTTTATACCAAAATAAACAACCAATGTGTTATAATTCCAACAAGTACCAAAGTGTCATGACAAGTGTAACATACGAAACACAAACTAATTATCTGACGAACCATCATCTTTGTTCCCGTCATTTCCTCCTTGATATTTCTCGAATTGAAAAAACGCATAAATCTCCTACCTACAGGATGGTTCGTTAAGCATTGCCGAAGATTTTCCAACTACATAATAAATAGCAACATATAAGTTAAATTATAAAACATAAACATAAACTACCAAAGTACATTGCTATTTCTTGCAGCTAAATACAAGAAACACCAAAAGTACATTGCTATTTCTTACACTTGGGACAAAAACAGATTTACCAAATCAACATGCTTTTATTGATGCCAAAGTACATTGCTATTATTAAACTAGGGACAAAAAACCAAAGTACATTGCTATTTCTTGCACTTAAAAAACAAACACAATTACCAAATCAACATGCATTTATTGATCATTATATAGATAGATGAGACTTTGAAATCTCCAAATTCATAGTAAATAGAACATGTGGTGGCTGGAATTTAAGAGATGGCGTAGTGGTCCTCAGTGGTGACGGTACCTGGCGATGACCAAGACAAAGAGACACAAAAGAAAAAAACTAAAATTGACAATTATTTTGCAATTAATCATAAGGTGGAGCTGGAAATTGAAGTTACAAGTCGAAAGATAAAGAGTAATGAAGAGGAGATCGATGCCTACCATTACCAGAAATAGCCTATAGACACCAGTATCTCATTTTCCCTTTTGTCAGAATCTCACAGTAGAGAGTTACCAGTGGTGTGCTGCTCCTTGTTGCCCTGAATTAGTTGAGTGTTTCAAGAAATCATGAAGAAAAATTGGTCGATCCGGAGAGCAAATGGAAGAGATCAGAAGTGGAAAGCGAAAACTGGGTCAATTTTTTTCTTTATCTGCGTACACCTTTACTAACGACAGAAACCCTTTAGTGGTGACACATAGCAATGGCAGCGACATAAATCGCCGCTATTGGATTTAAGCGAACGGATTCCCAGCCATTGGATTAGAATATCGATCGGACGATTGGGGTTTGCCAGAAACGGCTCACATGGATTCGGTCCCCAAGGATTTACCGATGACACATTTACCGACGACAAGGACTTTTAGCGGCGACACCTTTGCCTATCTAAATTGATATTATTAGTTTCAAGGTTTGTTGCCGACCTAGAAATAGGAAATTTTATGTGTTCAGGTTTCTAAACGTTTAATTGTGGTATTAGAACTGGAATATAAATTTTCAGAGTAATAAAGAGGATAAGCGACTAAACCTTCCCTATCTATATTTTCGCCTCGATACACTGAATGCCTACTTTGATGTATAGAACGTCATGGTAAAGACTCATAGGGGACTAGGAAATATTAAAGGAAGTCAACAGCCTGAGCCTAGGCATGTGACAGGTCAAGCATCGCTCGTTGAACCAGCACCCGAATCTATCACAAACATAGAAGTCCATGCAATAATATAAACCATGTTAGACTGAGAAAACATAGGAAATAAGGAGGCTTACAATAGTCAATGACACCGATCAGAACATATCGATGATAAAACTTTTAGTGTAATTCTTGAAGTCGTCCCATCACTTGGCGTTTCCAGCACCAACCGAGCTGAAGCAGAATTGTTGTTGATGTTACGCATGGAAGAAGTCGTAGTAGAGTCTAGGGAATTTTTTATGATTATTTGGACACATTTGTATGTGTTGAATCGTTTTGTGATGTTAGGAAATAAAAACTTGGAGACTACGAGGCAATTCTTGGGACGCGTATGAGTAGGTGTGAAAGGTAGTAGAGGCCTATACTACCGAAAGCATATGACTCACACATGGATCGGGAAGAGTCACAAGGTTACCAAGGCGCTAATAATTAATTCCATTTTGTTTAAGTCTGTCGTTACCATCATTTCGGTAATGACTTAGAACATGACTGTTTATTCTGACCCTAGTGGTCATATCAAATCGAGTCTGGCTAAGATAAGTCTGTTACGTGGTTCAGAGAACCAAGTTTGATGTAGCATCTGACTTAATCCAGGAGATTGAAGTGAAAGATAATCGAAATGATTAAGAGAAGTATCGCGATCGCCGTTAAACTAAGAAGTTTGTAGCTAGAAGGGCTACATGCTAGAATGTGATTATATCACATTAGAACATAAAGGAATGTATCTTCTAATCTGGAATCTAGCTCAAAAAGACCTGAGTCTAACCGTTGCATCATATGATGAGAGGTCATTAGAACATGACCCATCGAGCTGTTACGGTAATTGAAGTAAATAACTTATTTTCAGTTAAGTCTTTTTATGAAGGAGTAGGAGTCTCCAGTAAGGATCGAGTTTGTAACTTGAAGCTTATGGTTGAAAGTCCAACATAGGATCAAGAGCGGGTGCAAGACTAAGCACCGCTAGCAATCAAGAAGTCATAGAGTTAGATACACATTTGAAAGAAATACGAGTTACGATTATTACCTAGGATGAAAAGATAACGTGAAAGTCATTATACAATCCATGTTTTTTGATGATTTCGCGATGTAATCATCCTAAGGGCAGATAATTGTAACGCCCGCAATTCGGGCTAATCAATTTAGAGATAATAAGCGTCAAAAATGACTTTTTGATAAAAGATTATTTAGGACAAATAATCTTAACAAAAGTTATAGTGTATGTGACAAGGATTTTGTACATATAAATAACACTAAAACCCAACATCGTATAATAAAGTTATCCTTCTTCGAAGTTTCGCGATTAAATCGACACGACTCTATGTATCGTAAAAAGTAAAGTTCTGATAAATTAACTTTTAGCCAACGTGGTCAAAAGGAAAGTAGCAGTACTCATTAAACTGAGAGTGTGCATATAGACAACGTCCAAATCTGACTTCATTAGTGGAAGCTATGATTTTTCTAAGACTCAGCGTAGCAGTATATAGCTCAGAAATCAAATTTTAGATCGGTCTATTTTTAGCCGAAATGATTTAAACGGTAATTGAAGATCTCGTTAATTGGAGTCCGTCGATATAACGACAGTCGAGAATGGACGAGGACGAGAGATTTATGATTGTTTAATGGATTTTAACACTCAAAGTCTGTTAAAATATAACTTTAAAAACAAATTCAGAATTAGTCGACGGGGTCTAAACAGAAGTTGTAGATGTCATCAATAGTTATGTGTGGATATAAATAACGTTAAAAACAGAGCTCGTATGCGAATGCTATGAATTTTTAAAGATCTGCAGTTTTACCTGTGTTTTTGTTTGCTGCCTACGTAAGGCCACCACATGACAAGATGTGCCACAACGTGGAGAGGGCTTGAATAGCATATAAATAGATGATTTTACCTCATTTCGTCATCATAGATCACTCCCAAACATTCCTCTCTCTATGGATCCCATTTTCTGAAGTTTTCGGGCTTTTGGAGTATCTTAGCGAAGCTCTAATGCGTTAGATAGCCCGAAAGATAGAAGCTCTCAAGTCGGAATTCTGCCAGTACAATTCCTGACTTTTTGCTAGACACTTTGTAAGTTGAGCTACACTTATTACGCTTTAATCGAACTGATGTTTAAGTTCATTATCGTTATTATGAACCTATAAACAAAATTTATCAGTAATTCCAAGTCGTTATGCTTATTGATCTACTTACAGGGATGATGGCATTGCTAGATTTAGTGAGGTTTTTAAAGTGGGATTTCTAAATAGTATACTATGTATACCAAATGGACCCTGCCTCCGATATGATCTTACTTGGTTGCCTCTTATCAGCTATAGATCAGTAGACTTTGAATTAATGATAAATATAGGCTAACAATTAGTCACAAGAAATAATAAACTAAGACTTAGTGATAATCGAACCTAGGCCGCATCAAAGGAAACGCTCAATGTTCAAGTGAAGCGCTACCCAACTTTCAGTCATTACTTTAACAAGTAAGTGCATCGTTATTTTCATCTTACACATAAATATGAAGTATCTAGATAACTACATGCTTATGTACTTATTATCTGTGTTGAGAATATTATGTGTTAGATAAGATATTATGATATGATAGTTAACTGATTTAATAATATAAGTATTATACACTAATAAATATGTATTGGGTAATAATAGGTGATGGTAGATATGAGATGATGGATAGGTGATGGTAGATAGGTGATGATAAATAGGGGATGATAAATAGGAGATGACTAAGAGTATAGATGGCGACCTTGACTTGCGGTGTAGTCATCTATCAGAGTATAGATGATGACCACTGACTAATCTAAACAAGTCATGTGGAAATACCAGCAGGTTCATAACCTGTAGGTGATGAATTACGAGTTCAAGCGATACAGTAACTACATATTCATGTGATGATACTCTAACCCTAACCGGACACGTATTGGGGGACTAACCCCCAAAATCGTATTGTCTATGCGTTAAAGGCGATGATCCTTTGGAAAATTCCTTAGCAACAAACATATATGGAAATGCGATATAGGCGATGATAGGTAAATGTGATGTAGGTGATGACGCTTACGATAAATCCTTAGGGGAGAATAAATAAAGAAAAAGGAGATAGGTAATTAGGCTAACTGTTTTACATGAAATATGTAAATAAACAAATTAACACTACAAATAAAATTATATTTAGTGGCACAAAGTTTTAGTGTCATTTTTCTTTTGTGCCACTATAGCCTATTTTACTTTCTTTTGTGTCACTATATGTTTTAACAAATACTTAATCATACGGTGTCACTTCAGATCTTATGACACTAATAGCCAACTTTTAGTGGCACTACAAAAAATATTACATATATTAACAATTACAATTTTTTAATGCTTGTTATTTATATTTAATTATATTTGAAAAAATAGAGAGAGAGAGAGAGAGAGAGAGAGAGATTGCTTCCCTAAAGAAATCCTAACACCTAAAGAGTAAAAACAAAATAATTTTCCCCTTCCTCCAAAGTATTTATCAACAGGAAAACGAAAAAAAAAATTTTAAAAACCCCGCTTCCCAAAATCCATCACTATGGAAAGAATGAACGATCGAGAGAGGGCAAAACAAAGAGAAACGGAAAAAATTACGTGTGTGTTTTGTATGCGATAGGAAGAGAGGATCTTCATTTTGCACACACAATGTGTATATGCATTCCATCGACTGAGTCGAAGATACATCATCATATCACAGATATATAGACGATGAGAGCATGAGAGTAGGAGTAGCGCGGTTAGGAGAGGTGACTAATGCGTTAAAAGAAGGTGTCAGAGGTGGTAGTTACGACGACGCTGGTTGGTAAGATTTTAGCATTATTGCAACCACACAACTACACTTAGGCACATGCTAGTCAACCCTCGGATAATATAGGTGATCATCCTATATCTTCCCAGTTTTAACCATATGTCTCTAAGCCCACTTGTGTTGCCCAACAATTGTAATTCTTTTGTACTGTCCTAGTGACACTGATTTTAGTATGAATGCAGGCACGTATACTTTATTAAATATTTTACTATTTAAAGTATAAACTCTTGGTCAAAGTATTTTTAATCCCTTATGTATTTATAGTTAGTATATCTTTTATGGGTTGATATACTTAATTCACTATAAACAATGCTATGATACCAATCTGTGACACCCCAAAACCAAGAACAGCGGAAACGTTCTAGGGCGGAGGATGTCATGTACAGTATCACAACAATGAAAAGTAGTAAACAAGCAACAACATCATCCATTTCATTAATAATATAATTATTATACAAGTGTGTTTTGTCAAATTATAATAGACACTAAGCATAAATCAAAATGAAAGATGAGTCTTGAACGAGCTCCATCTTCCATAATCCTTGCGTCTGTACCTGTCTATAGATGACCTAAGGATACAAGTAATTTTGAAAGCGAGTATCAGCTTTGAAGCTGGTGAGATCATAAGTATTTTAGTGTCTTAATTTGTAAGTAAGTATTTGTATATATGAATTTGTATGTAAGAATTTGTAAGTAAGTATTTGTATGTCAGAATTTGTAAGTAAGTATTTGTATGTATGAATTTGTATGTAAGAATTTTTAAGTATATGAATTGTAAGTATTGAAAGTGTATATGAACTGTAAGTATGAAAATGTTTGTAAAACAACTGTAAATGTTTGAAAAACCCTATAAATCCCTATGATTCCTACTATCATATGAAGGTGTCTTCTACTAAGACCTAACTGCTCTGAATGTAGTCTTCTACCAAGACCTAACTACTCTGAATGTTCGTTTCTTGTAAAAGTGTGTAATTTTCCAAGTGTAACTATCATTAACAAAATATAGTTTTACATTTAATGCTTAAGTGAAAGAGTACTTAAATATATGTAAAGGGAAAATTTTATGTAGTACTGTAGTGTAGTGCAATAAGAACTACTGCTATACTAACTACCTTAAACCGGATTTATATTAAGGCATCATGTGATTAATTGCACCATGATATTGACTGGTAACAATGACATAAGTATGGTCGTAAAAAGGAATGATGTTTGGCACCCACAGACCTGCAGGTCCGGCTGTAGCTAGCAGCAAGGTGTAGGATAGTCAATCCAGTATAGATCTATACGCAAACTTACGCTCTCTCTCCAAGAAACTCTGGCTACAACTCAGGCCATGACATTTAAGGCATGCTCTGATACAGTGGATCACAATTTTTATTGATGTATTTTTGTATATGTAATGTACTGAAATGTTTTACGTGTGCTAGCTGTAATGTGTGTTCTCTCTCTATCTAGCAAGTATAGTAATGTATTGTTTCTCGTTCTAGTATTGTTGTATATGTTCTCTTTCTAGTATAGTTGTATATGTTCTTCTCCTAGTATAGTTGTATATGTTCTAGAAAGTATTGACTCATGAATGAACTGACTCATTGTATGATATCGCGTTCTAGTAATAGTTCTAGTATCTTCCTAAACTACCCATATGGTAGTTTACTAGTAATCTAACTGGTACGTAATTGACATAGATGTATACCCTTGCTACCGAAGGGTATTTTATGAACTAGAAGAACTTTTATGACTATATATATACACATGATATATAATTAATATTTAAACAACCTTCGGATGGGTACCCGATATCCTATGAGACCACATCCAAATCGAGGAAAAGGAAACAAGGTGGATAGCCTTCCTAAGTCTTTTAAACATTACTTATAAAACTATACATATTGAGGCATGCAATTTATAATATAAAAGCATAAAATAAGTTTTCTAAAACCTTTGAACATAAATATTTTCTAAGAAAAGATCGACTGGATGTCAATCTATAAAACGGTTTGAAAACATGGGTTTGATAAAACAATTTAGTATAAAGAATCATTTGTTTGAAACACAATTGTAAATAAGTTTGAAATGTAACATACAGAGTACAATGTACGGTGTAATAAGGAGTCTTAAACACATAAAGTGTTTATGAAAAACATTTGAAGGAAACTATTTGGTAAAACGGCTAATGAGTAGCCAAGCATTTGCATGTTGCTTATTAATCACATGTGATTGATATAATAAGTAGCATGATTCTACTTGTATCCCCCCCCCCCATAAAACATTTAAAAATAGTTAAAACATTGATTAAGGGGTATGAACTCACCTGTGGTAAGTGGATCGGAAGGAAGTGTCGGATAAGTGCCTGGTGTCAAGTGAAGACTTAGACACGCACAAAGATCTTAATAACATATAAGGATATATGTATATACACAATTAGTCTTTAAACAACTAATAAACAAAGTTAAGACACTCTAGGACATGCTAAACACTTTATACAAGTGTTATACGTCTCAAGGTTTGCATCTAAGTGTTGTAGGGAAAGGCTAGTGTGTTTGGGGTCCAAGGGTAAACTCCTATGGAGTTTACGGTTTTGATGGACATGACACCAAGATTTTATGGCGGTAAACTCTAGAGTTTACGGTCGTAAACTCTAGTCCTAATGACTAGGTGTTGTTTGGTGGTTTAACAAGCCTCTTGGAGCAATTCTACTATGTGGTTTGGCCTTTGGAATGGACTAGGGCATCAAAACACCTCATTTGAGGAGTTTATGGACTCATGGCGTTTTCCCTTGGGTTCATAACCGTAAACCCATATGGAAGAGTGTAAAGCCATGTTTTCAAGTCCCTAACACAATTAGGTAAGTGTATGAGCTAGTTTTTAAGCCTAAGGAAGGAAAATGACCAACTAAAACTCACTTTAGGGTGTTTACGATTTTGGGAGATCCCCCAAACCGTAAACCCCTATATTTGATGGTCTTTGATGTTTTTCTAGGTTTAAACTCAATGAGGAAGGGTTTAAACATGTCAAGGATGGTTTAAACATCAAACTAGGGCTTAGATAAGGACTTAGGCACACTTTGGTGCCCTTTATGGTGTTTACGGCCCAAGAACATTCCTGGACCGTGAACGCCTTCAATCTTGTGTTCTTGACATATTTTCTTGATGTTTAAATGTAGTACTAGCTTAAAATCACTCAAGGATAGAAGCACTTACTATTGGAAGGCTGGATTTGTGCTAAAAGGCCAAGAACACTTAGTGTGTGTTCTTGGTGTTTTGGAAAATCTAAACAAAAACCGGAAATGAATGGATGAATAGATGCACAAACACTAGATTAAGTGTTTTACTAACTTGAAATGGTTAGAACACTTACAACTTTGAAGATTTGGAATTAAATCTTGGATGATACTTGAGAGGATATTTTGGAGTTTACTCTTTTGACTTTTGGGGAGTAAACACAAATGACTAGTTACTTGGGGAGTAAACTCATACATAGGTATGAGTTTACGGTTTTGGTGATTTCAAAACCCAAAACATAAAAGTTTTGTCGCTTGTTTCTATTACGCGAAGTGTTTGCGGTTTTTGAAATTCGAAACCCGAGACGACACTTTCTTTCACCCGTTCGTTTAAAAATATTATTAAAATAATCAAACGAACTTTATATTTCTTAAAAATAAGAAATAATGACATTGAATTACGATACGAAGTGGCTGATCTTTAGGGTTTGACCGAATGGAAATTTCGGGTTGTCACATCATCCCCCTGTTAAAGGGAATTTCGTCCCAAAATTAGAATTTAGATAAGGAAGTAGGTATAAATGATCGAGTCGAGAGGAGGAAACTTCATAATCGATTGGTTCTAGCGCTCCTAAGTGAAATCGGGTTCTCGGTTGGTATCCCAACGAATCTTCACTAACGGGCGACTGCGTTGCTTTGTCCGCTTAACCTCTCGGTCGAGGGTCACTACGGTTCTAATACGAAGGCGAGGATCTCGACGAGTGGACTTACAAGAATCCTAACGGAAAGGTATGTTTTCACGATCGAGACGCGAAGAGTAAAATGTACGTTGCTGAGTTCGCGGAGTAGGTCTAGTTTGTGCGAGGTACAGGACCGATTCTGGTAAGAATCCCGGAGGTCCTATCTATCTTGGATTTTGCTTTCCACGCAATACGAAGCGTATTAAGTCGTTCCCAGAGTGAGACTTCCTAAAGAACTTGGTCTCTCACTTGGAATCTCCAAGGTTTCCTTTTCTTGTTTAACTTCCCAATCAAGGGTCATTCCTTGCCGGGTCAAGGTCGTACAGTTTCCTGTGATTTGTGAGGGGTTCTGGATGAACTATGACAGTAGGTCTGTTAGATCTAGAATTTGGCGAATGTCTGTCAGCATCTCTAGTTTCGACAAATTCTCAACGGTTTTGACAAATTGTAAGAGTACTCAAAATTTCCCACATCACTAACAGTGTGTCATAGAAATTTAATTCTTAAATTTCAAAACTCGTGCCTAGAGAACTTCGCGAAAAGTTCCTCTGAAGGAAATGTTTCCATGGGTTTCTTCTTACTACGAGGGTAGACAACTAAGTCGTTACTGGGAGAAATGACGAACTAATCCAAGTAAGAAAGACGTACCCTACTCATTTAGCTCATGAAAACTATGGGCGTATTGGTCCTATCCGAAGGGTATCACTACGGACTCGAAGTGTCTGCATCGAGTTCGGAAGATAGTCTTCCGGACATCCTTCCCTAACACTCGAACTGGTGATATTCAGATCTCGGATCCATTTCTGAAAGTAATTCTTTCCTTGCGTTTTCTCAACCATTCCATCTATACGAGGCAGAGATAACGATTTCTAATGAAAAATCTTGACGGAGTCCTCGATATCCGAGGTACATACGATGCAATCCGTCGATCTCTGGAAGAATAAGACCGGAGTTCTCCAGGGTGAGAAGCCTAGTCTTCTAATTCTATTTTTGTGTAGTTCGATAAGTTGTCCGGGCTGTTCTTGTATCTCCGTAGGTGTTTAGACTGTAGGGCGATCGGTTTACAGGAGTCGTACTGGGTTCTAAGTTTGTTCACATGACGATGTGATTACTCGTAGACTTAGGCAGTTCTCCATCCTGAAGTTCATATTAGAATTCATACATGTTTTCACAATCACAATCTCGTGTATACGAGTCGTGTATAATTAAAACTGAAAAGGTAGTCGAATAACTGATTCTTCTTTAAGCTCATATCCCAATAGGGAAAAAGAAGTTAAAGTGGAATCATCAATTCTAAACCTGTAGAACCTTGATTATACATTACCCTTATGTATACATTCCTCAGCGATAGACCAACCGTATGAATCTTTGGGTTGAACTTGACGTACTGCACGAGTGGTACTTCGGGGATTTCTTCCGAAAGGAAAGGAACTATGAGGTACTCTAGTCATGGGTACTTCGGTGTTCTGAAATGACGGTTTCGTTAAAAAGACGTTTACTAATAAAGAGATGTACGTATGAAGCTGGTATGGTGTCGATCAAATTGAATCTAGTTGTATGATAACGTCGGAACCATACAGAAACTTAAAGACATTAGATTAAACATAAGACGTGTACAGACAAAACACAACCGTGCAACCATGAACAGAGTTATAGTACCTTAGATTTACTACAAGACTATTGTTGCGGATAAGGTATACTTACAAAAGACAAGTATACGCAGCACGAGCATCCCTATACAGACAGGATCTCGCAAAAGGTAAGACTTTAGTTGCACTAGTTCTGGATAGTTTATAAGTTTGTTACAACAACACGCCTAAATTACATTAACGTGGGTTCCGGAGTAGGTTCTCCTGCAGCTGTGATCCTAAGGATCTTCCCATCTGCACCTGAGTTCTTCGCTATCAGGCAATCCTTCTTGAGGTGTCCAATTTCACCGCATTGGTGACATATATGGACAGCACCCACATTTGTGGTGGAAGTGAAGTGTTTAGTAGGAGTTATGGGGACACGGGTTCTTTCCTTTTTCAGGAAATTTCTTTTATAGTGCCCAAACTCACCACACTGATGGCAACCCTGGCTGGCTCTAGCGGCGGTGGTCGGTAGTATAATTCCGTTTGTGCCAGCCTTTGCTACCTCCGGGCAGTTCCTTTTGTAGTGCCCTACCTTGTTACAACTGTAGCAAGTCTGGTTCACACCGGCGTTGGGCAAATTGTTAATCGGTCTTGTTAGGATCTTGCAGTAACGTTTGGTGTGCCCCTTTTTGTTGCAGTTTGAGCACTACATCTCCCGACAAGGTCCATGGTGGTGATAATTACATTTGATGCAATTTGGGAGATTTCAGGCATATTTTTGGGCTGGGTTAGGGACAACTTGTATATCCGAAGGGATGGTAATAGGAGGTACAGATGTCGTAGCTGTGAAGGTCATTACTGGTGGTTGTTTCTTGTTCGTCCCTCTAAGCGATTTGTCCTTCTTTCTAGCCCAAAACTTCCGTTTGTTACTCTTCGTTTCGGAACTTGGGGTGTCGTGGTAGTTTGCTGCTTGTTGAGGTGTTTGATCGTTACTCGGATTGGAATTGTTGTTAACAGTTCCGCTAACATTCGTGTTGTTAGCATGGAGGTGGCTCAGAATAGCTGACACGGCAGCCGAGACTACAGCTTGAAATGTAGCCGCATCAATCTGAAGGGTCGGTGCTTGGTTGAGGGGTTGATCGTTTTTCTTGGGCGACATGATTCTATTTCATGGAAAGAAAATGAATTTGTGAGCGAGCATGGTTGAACCTAGACTTAGTTCGACTGTTTATGTAAAGAATAGAAGTATGTTCACGGAGGTTTGACCTACATCCCTATGATGCAGTCCTAGTACGGAATGGAAGTGAGTTCGTAGAATGGTCTCAAGACGTTTTTCGTTCAAGCCGAGGTATCGTAGGTTGGAGAATAACAAGATCCAACCACTGAAAGAGACTTGGAAATGTCTCCGGAGCTAAATTACTATAGTCCAATGACTTGACTAAAGCAGGTTTCAGATAGACTCCAATGAAAGTATTATAAGAGTATTTGACTAAAGAATGACACAGAAGCTAACCGGCTGTCAACATCTTTGATATTCACGACGTAAAGATTCGGGAAAATTGACCTTGTAAAGGTCTTACATCATATCCAGCGAAGATAGTCTTGACAGCATAAAGACCTAACCAAAAGTACTTACAGTACAAGATAATTTCATAGAAAATGCCACATCGGGCATAGACAAACAAACGATTCCTTTTAATAAAGAAAATAAAGTAAAGCGTCTACTACTGGCGACGGTCATCCCTCTGGTGAACTCTTAGTTCAGCCAATTGACGTTCCACGTCAAGTAGGTGTCTTTCGTACACCCTCTGGCATACTCGGAGCTCTATGACTTCGGGTTGTGATTCAACCAGTGCTTGCAGCAGGGTTTCATGGTTTCTCTCAGATCTCTCGTGAGCATCTTCTAGATGAATGGTGCGGAGGGTATGCATTCTCGCATTGGCGACAACTTCAGTGATCTGATGTAGGGCTGTTCTGCCTTGAATCTCATTTCGGGCCACTCTGCGGACCAAGATTGGGAAGACTCTGTCTGCTGAGCCCCCATTGTTCAGGTCATAAAAGCTTCGGTCACCATCATATGGTATGGGTTGATCTTGTCCTTGGCTCCATGTTTCCAAACATTCCACCCATGGAGGCGTCGGACCATGAAAAGCCAGATGAGGGTTAGGAATTGGAACGGGAGCTGCCTGGGGTAGGTTCTCAACCTCTGGTTTGGAGTTAGCCCGTCTGAAAGGTTTTCATCATGGTGATCATTCACGGGGATAGAATGATCATTATCTGGTTCTTCTCCAAACCAACCAGCAGTGACTTCGTTCGGAAGATACTGGTTGCCATGGGGATGGAGTCCATCCATGTTATCTATGCGAGAATTAGGGTAAGAAAATAATTATTAGACGAATTATCTAGATAATTATTTAGAAAACCTTCATTAGTTACATCGATATTTGTGAAGTGCATACCAGCTATGTGTACTCTAAACAGGATAGACCTTCGAATAAGTGACCTTAACTCCATATTCACACAGAATAGGGGTAAAGTAAAATTTTCAGAGATTCTAAGTCTATAATATCCTAATTACATATAGCCTCAGTGTATCCACTTAGCAACTATCAACTTCGTAATGAAGATCCCGTTTTAGTTCTCAAATATAACGTACTTATAGTAACACCAAATACTCCTATAGTATTTTAATTTTAATGTTATGTTCTATTGTTCTCATTGTGGTAGGGTTGGTAAGATTTTAGCATTGTTGCAACCACACAACTACACTTAGGCACATGCTAGTCAACCCTCGGATAATATAGGTGATCAGCCTATATCTTCCCAGTTTTGACCATATGTCTCTAAGCCCACTTGTGTTGCCCAACAATCGTAATTCTTTTGTATTGTCCTAGTGACACTGATTTTAGTATGAATGCAGGCACGTATACTTTATTAAATATTTTATTATTTAAAGTATAAACTCTTGGTCAGAGTATTTTTAATCCCTTGTGTATTTATAGTTAGTATATCTTTTATGGGTTGCTATACCTAATTCACTATAAACAATGCTCCAATACCAATTTGTCACACCCTAAAACCAAGAACAGCAGAAATGTTCTGGGGCGGAGGACGTCATGTACAGTATCACAACAATGAAAAGTAGTAAACAAGCAACAACATCATCCATTGCATTAATAATATAATTATTATACAAGTGTGTTCTGTCAAATTATAATAGACACTAAAGCATAAATCAAAATGAAAGATGAGTCTTGAACGAGCTCCATCTTCCTTAATCCTTGCGTCTGTACCTGTCTATAGATGACCTGAGGATACAAGTAATTTTGAAAGCAAGTATCAGCTTTGAAGCTGATGAGATCATAAGTATTTTAGTGTCTTAATTTGTAAGTAAGTATTTGTATGTATGAATTTGTATGTAAGAATTTGTAAGTATTTGTATGTATGAATTGGTATGTAAGAATTTGTAAGTAAGTATTTGTATGTATGAATTTGTATGTAAGAATTTGTAAGTATATGAATTGTAAGTATTGAAAGTGTATATGAACTGTAAGTATGAAAATGTTTGTAAAACAATTGTAAATGTTTGAAAAACCCTAGAAATCCCTATGATTCCTACTATCATATGAAGGTGTCTTCTACTAAGACCTAACTGCTCTGAATGTAGTCTTCTACCAAGACCTAACTGCTATGAATGTTCGTTTCTTGTAAAATTGTGTAATTTTCCAAGTGTAACTATCATTAACAAAATATAGTTTTACATTTAATGCTTAAGTGAAAGAGTACTTAAATATATGTAAAGGGAAAATTTTATGTAGTACTGTAGTGTAGTGCTATAAGAACTACTGTTGTACTAACTACCTTAAACCGGATTTATATTAAGGCATCATGTGATTAATTGCACCATGCTATTGACTGGTAACAACGACATAAGTATGGTCGTAAAAAGGAATGATGTTTGGCACCCGCAGACCTGCAGGTCCGGCTGTAGCTAGCAGCAAGGTGTAGGATAGTCAATCCAGTATAGATCTATATGCAAACTCACGCTCTCCTTCCAAGAAACTCTGGCTACAACTCGGGCCATGACATTTAAGGCATGCTCCGATACAATGGATCACAATTTTTATCGACGTATTTATGTATATGTAATGTACTGAAATGTTCTACGTGTGCTAGCTGTAATGTGTGTTCTCTCTCTATCTAGCAAGTATAGTAATGTATTGTTTCTTGTTCTAGTATCGTTGTATATGTTCTCTTTCTAGTATAGTTGTATATGTTCTTCTCCTAGTATAGTTGTATATGTTCTAGAAAGTATTGACTCATGAATGAACTGACTCATTGTATGATATCGCGTTCTAGTAATAGTTCTAGTATCTTCCTAAACTACCCATATGGTAGTTTACTAGTAATCTAACTGGTACGTAATAGACTTGGATGTATACCCTTGCTACCGAAGGGTATTTTATGAACTAGAAGAACTTTTATGACTATATATATACACATGATATATAATTAATATTTAAACAACCTTCGGATGGGTACCCGATATCCTATGAGACCACATCCAAATCGAGGAAAAGGAAACAAGGTGGATAGCCTTCCTAAGTCTTTTAAACATTACTTATAAAACTATACATATTGAGGCATGCAATTTATAATATAAAAGCATAAAATAAGTTTTCTAAAACCTTTGAACATAAATATTTTCTAAGAAAAGATCGACTGGATGTCAATCTATAAAACGGTTTGAAAACATGGGTTTGATAAAACAATTTAGTATAAAGAATCATTTGTTTGAAACACAATTGTAAATAAGTTTGAAATGTAACATACAGAGTACAATGTACGGTGTAATAAGGAGTCTTAAACACATAAAGTGTTTATGAAAAACATTTGAAGGAAACTATTTGGTAAAACGGCTAATGAGTAGCCAAGCATTTGCATGTTGCTTATTAATCACATGTGATTGATATAATAAGTAGCATGATTCTACTTGTATCCCCCCCCCCCATAAAACATTTAAAAATAGTTAAAACATTGATTAAGGGGTATGAACTCACCTGTGGTAAGTGGATCGGAAGGAAGTGTCGGATAAGTGCCTGGTGTCAAGTGAAGACTTAGACACGCACAAAGATCTTAATAACATATAAGGATATATGTATATACACAATTAGTCTTTAAACAACTAATAAACAAAGTTAAGACACTCTAGGACATGCTAAACACTTTATACAAGTGTTATACGTCTCAAGGTTTGCATCTAAGTGTTGTAGGGAAAGGCTAGTGTGTTTGGGGTCCAAGGGTAAACTCCTATGGAGTTTACGGTTTTGATGGACATGACACCAAGATTTTATGGCGGTAAACTCTAGAGTTTACGGTCGTAAACTCTAGTCCTAATGACTAGGTGTTGTTTGGTGGTTTAACAAGCCTCTTGGAGCAATTCTACTATGTGGTTTGGCCTTTGGAATGGACTAGGGCATCAAAACACCTCATTTGAGGAGTTTATGGACTCATGGCGTTTTCCTTTGGGTTCATAACCGTAAACCCATATGGAAGAGTGTAAAGCCATGTTTTCAAGTCCCTAACACAATTAGGTAAGTGTATGAGCTAGTTTTTAAGCCTAAGGAAGGAAAATGACCAACTAAAACTCACTTTAGGGTGTTTACGATTTTGGGAGATCCCCCAAACCGTAAACCCCTATATTTGATGGTCTTTGATGTTTTTCTAGGTTTAAACTCAATGAGGAAGGGTTTAAACATGTCAAGGATGGTTTAAACATCAAACTAGGGCTTAGATAAGGACTTAGGCACACTTTGGTGCCCTTTATGGTGTTTACGGCCCAAGAACATTCTTGGACCGTGAACACCTTCAATCTTGTGTTCTTGACATATTTTCTTGATGTTTAAATGTAGTACTAGCTTAAAATCACTCAAGGATAGAAGCACTTACTATTGGAAGGCTGGATTTGTGCTAAAAGGCCAAGAACACTTAGTGTGTGTTCTTGGTGTTTTGGAAAATCTAAACAAAAACCGGAAATGAATGGATGAATAGATGCACAAACACTAGATTAAGTGTTTTACTAACTTGAAATGGTTAGAACACTTACAACTTTGAAGATTTGGAATTAAATCTTGGATGATACTTGAGAGGATATTTTGGAGTTTACTCTTTTGACTTTTGGGGAGTAAACACAAATGACTAGTTACTTGGGGAGTAAACTCATACATAGGTATGAGTTTACGGTTTTGGTGATTTCAAAACCCAAAACATAAAAGTTTTGTCGCTTGTTTCTATTACGCGAAGTGTTTGCGGTTTTTGAAATTCGAAACCCGAGACGACACTTTCTTTCACCCGTTCGTTTAAAAATATTATTAAAATAATCAAACGAACTTTATATTTCTTAAAAATAAGAAATAATGACATTGAATTACGATACGAAGTGGCTGATCTTTAGGGTTTGACCGAATGGAAATTTCGGGTTGTCACACACGGTAAAATACGGCTAGTAGCTTGATGGGGAAACCCGGGTGGTATGTTAAAGGAGGAAAGAAATGCTTTTCGGTCTTCTTTTTTCTTTCCGTGCAACCGGTGTTGAGCCATGGCCACGTCTGATCCCTTTGTTTGACTTCAACTTATAGCTCTGAGCCTAATTCTCTTCACATGAATTTTTAAATGATTTAATTTATTAATTTTGTTATTAGTAACGTCCAATTAATCCATCTTAAAAAAATGTTATGAGATACCCCATACTTAGTAAATTTGTGGTGCTCATTTTAATTACAATGTAAGTCACTCCAACTTGGTGATGTGATTCTATTTCCAATATTTTTAAAATTATAACCCTCTTATCTAATGGGATATGGTCATGTTGATGTTGTATAAATGCTAACATTTTACCAAGCATGCACAGTGACTGAATAATTTCTTTTAAAAAAATCTTTTTTCTTTTGTTATTTGGGTTTGCAGGTGATTGATTGTAAGGTTTCTTGTTGGAGTGAAGTTTGAAGAATTTAATGTTACCATTTTTCTCCTCAAAGAACCTCATACAGTTATTATACTCATATTCATGTGATTTTTCTATACTATGACTAATTTGAAAATTACAATATGTTTTTTTGGAAGCTATACTAGTCATGAGTGTTTTGTGCTTCTAATTGCACAATAGGGTTAAATGGGAAACACTGATCAAAAAACTGATATATTTCATTTCATTTTAATTTAGGGAGGTGATTTTGGAAAATGCAAAGTCTTTATCTATATCTATATCTATATCTATATCTATATCTATATATCTGTATATATATATATATATATATATATATATATATATATATATATATATATACTTATAAATGAAGCATTTTTCCTTTCACCACATTCATTTGAAACTCCCTTGTATTTTTCCTTTCACCACATTCATTCGAAACTCCCATGACTTTTTGATTTCTTTCTAATAAAAATTATAAGTTGGTTAATAAAGTTAGATAAATATCAAACCTAAAGTGTAATCATATATCAACTAAATTTCAATATTAAAATAATATCTTTACTTCTACTTATAAACTTATGTTTTTTTTACTTTTAACATATTATACTTAATTTAATAGTTTTAATATATTGCTGGATGTAAATCATTATCATTTTTAAATATATAATTTTGGAACAATTTGTATAAAATACTTAAATTATTAATTTAAATATAACATTATAGGGTCAAGTTAAATATAAATTTTAGTTTAACTTAAACAACCCAAAAATTATTTTGTAAATAGTTAATAGTGATAAATTTTAGTGTTTTTCTAATAATAATAATAAGTTGGTTAATAAGGTTAAATAAATATCAAACCTAAAGTGTAATCATAAATAAACTAAATTTCAATTCTAAAATAATAGTTTTCTTCTACTTATAAAGTCATGTCTTTAACTTTTAACATATTATACTTACTTTATTAGATTTAAAATGTTGTTGTATGTAAATCATTATCAGTTTAAAGCTACAACTTTTGAACAATTTGGGCAAAATACTTAAATTATTAATTTAAATATAACATTACAGTCTCAACTTCAATATAAATTTCAGTTCCACTTAAAAAACTAAAGAATATTTTGTAAAGAGTTAAAAGAGATAAATTGTAGTGATAAATGCAAAAACTAAATTGTAATCTCAATTTAAATAAAATATTTCCTAAAAATATTTTTATAATTGTTAAAAGTTTTCAAATAAGTATCTTAAAAGAACTTATAATAGCAATAGTTAAAAATAACTTTATATAAATGATTATATTATTACCATAAAAATCAAACAATGTTTGATGTTTTAAATAATTATAATGATAGAAATTAAAACAGTAAACAAATAATTTTTAAAAAATTAATTAACAATAACAACAATTATAAATAACATTAAACCATATATTATATTTAATTTTATTTATGTGTAACTCGCAGGTAGAAGTGATTCAAACGATCGAGATTATGCAGTTATAATAGATGTATATATTATCATATCATTCAAAATAATCAATATATTATATCAATTTAGTATAAGAATTATTATATCAAATTTAACAACAACGTTATTGTTATATTTAAAAAAAAAACATATATTTGTAAATATTTCAACTATAAAGGTGTTTCTGGGCAACGCGCTGGCATTCACCTACTGAGAATATAAAGAAGGCATAGTTTTCGAAGTTAAGGCATTCCGCGTGCAAAAAGAACTTGCAGAGTATGTATATTTCATTTATCTTAATTTTTTTGTTATAAAACTTTGGGTTTATTTCTTTTTATAAAAGATCATACTCATACATGAAGTTTTCGTTTCCTTTTTATTGTAATTTTTTTAGTTGGACAGAGCTGAGTTTGATGGTTATTGTGAAGGTGAATTAGGAAAGGTATGCAGAGTTATTAGATTTTCACTATTTTTTACATATTTTTTTAGGGTTGCTATTATGTGAAATAGATATTAGACTAAATTACTAAACTATATAAATGTTCCCTTAAGTATTTATAACGTGCTTTGTTTTGTAGTCTTCGTTACAAGCCGTTCAAGTGAATCTACAAACATACAAGGGACAGAAGACGATTAATCGATAAATTTGTGTTTTGAGCACTAGCATAATATTTAGACTTATTAAGCTTTTTTTTAATACATTTGTTTTAAAATATTGAGAATATTGTTGTTAGACAAGTTTGAATTTATGTAATAATATTGTTTTTTCAATTTATTATCTTAATTGTGTTATTATTATTTTATATTCCATTTAAAAAAATATTGGACCTAAATTATTAATATAATTTTTTGTGTTAAAAAAAGTGTCACTAAATAGTGGCATAAAAATTGTGTCACTAAAACATATAAGTTCTTTAGTGGTTGTGCTTTTAGTGACATTTTTTTTGTGCCACTAATTGTTCAGTTGCTTTTTAGTGGCACTTTTTTATGCCACTAAATGGCATTATATTTGTAGTGTAACTATATTATTATGGGTTCAAAGCCCTATGTATCTCATCATTTTTCCAACCTGACCCACTCAGTTTATTTGTATCATAGATAACGATGTTAATATAAATTACACTGAGGGATTAAAGGAGATGTAGATCATTAGTATAAATTAATATAAGATCTGTTTGTGCTTATATTTTATATCAGTTATGACATCCCAAGATTTTATAATATTAATGAAAAATATTTCTTTGGAAATACTTTACGGGACCAAATTTAGTATTTAACAAAATAACTTTGTTTTAAAGCATAACCAAAATGTTTTAAAACCACCATAAATTGAGTATGTAACAAGAATGAAGTAGCATCTATATAGATTTTAAAAGTCGGTATGCATGCAAGGTGTTTGATGCCTGTTGGGTCAAAAATATGGTTTATACTTTGCTTTTCTAGGAAAATATATTTTTATGTAATGTTGTATGTGTTTGCGGTTTGTGTGTACGGCCGCACACCCTGTGTACGGCCGTACACAGGGTGTGCGGCTGTACACATGTGTATGGCTAGAGGTCCATATAAATAGAGGAGTGCATGTGAGTGTACAGTTAGGAAAAAGTAGAATAGGTTAGATGGCTAGAGAAGAGACAGAAAGTTAGAGAGAAGAAGTGTGTGTGAGAGAGAATCTATTGTAAGGAGCATCAATCATATCATCAATACATTAGATTCATCTTAATTCTTCTTCTCCTTCTCTTCTATTTGATCTGACATCATCCAATTGATTGGGATTCCGCACCATCAATTGGATTTGATTGATACACAAGCAATTTTGTTGCTTGAGGGAGATGTTCTGGGAAGTGATATGATAAAGTGATAACAGGCAACCTGAGTCTGCGTAACGTACCCGAAGTTGAAGGGTCTATGCTCTGGTTTGATGCGTCGGTAGGCACGAAAATTTTTTAAATGGACTTGACTAGGGAGAGTTAAACTTAGGAAATTTATAGACTTGACAAATCTTGACCTAGTTAGATCCGTTCATCCTGACAATACGACGCTCGGATAGGTTGAGCAGGGAGATATATATATATATATATATATATATATATATATATATATATATATATATATATATATATATGGGAATCTACTCGTCACAATAATTGAACCCGTACTTGGAACCGTGGCTTAACTTTTCCTCGATGTGCGGATTCTGTCCTTAATTCCGGTTGGATGGGGCGACTGGTAAATTCCGATAAATTAGGTCTGTAGAATATCATTTTGTTTTCTTTCCGTCTGTTAGTCAAATGTTGTCTCCTTTGCGTGACTTCCAATCCGACCTGGTACACAACATATGCAACTCTATTTCTCTGCAGGTTATATATATGAAAGACTTCTTATCTGTTAGCCATATGTTGTCTCCTCTGCGCGACTTCTAATCTGACCTGGTACACAGCATATATAACCTTCTACTTCTCAACCCCTCTGAAGTAATAAGTAATTGTAATAGAATTCTAAATCTATCTTCTCTGTGAATGGTTGTCTGCTCACCCGGTGTAAGGAGTACTCTGGAAGTTCTTGATGGCTGAGGCATATCAGGAAGCGGGAAACACGTTCTAGTACACTTACAATTGAACACATACAGATTGTCTATAGATCTCGCTGCTCAATTTAGGTGGATAACAATATCCCTGGTCGTCGTCAGATGAATGGTCCTTAAGATATAGTATCTAAGAAATTAGTATCATATATAATTTTTAGGAACTTAAGTTCACCTGTCTTCTAACAAATAGTATGTCCTAAATTTGTCACAATTTTTCGTGTTTAAGTGGACAACAATACCGACGATCGACCAGACAAAGATGTGAATATGAAAGGTACCGATAAGTGGATAAAGGCTGTCTAAAAACTTTGATCCTAAATCTCTCTTAAAGTTAGATATCATTTTTATTTTTGTTAAATTTGTCATAGTTTCTTCTAATTTAAATATTAGGGGAGAATTAAAAATTAAAAAAAATATATCAGAAAAATTCAAAAATCAAAAAGAAATAAAAAAAAAATCAGAAAAATTAAAAATCCAAAAATAGTGTTATTTCTTGTTCAGAAAATCCAAAAGTATTTTTCTTTCTGTTTTTATTTTTCCATAAAATATCAAAAATCCAAAAATATTTTTTTGTGTGCTAATTTTTCTTTTAGTTTTGTTTTGTCTTGAAAAGTGTTTTCAGGCGTAGATGAGACTCGTGGAGACTGTATTGAAGATCTTCTGAGCCAAGGCTTCATCCGTGAGCATCGAAAAATTCGCATTCGAAGGAGCAAGAAATGAAGATTATTCTTTCGACATTCAATCTGTCAACCCCAGAAGCAAGGTGAAGCTGAAATTGAAGATTATGTGACGGATTACATTGAAGCCTCCTCAATCATTCTGCTGCTATCTTAAACCTGCTGAAGTGATCCAGAATATTATTTCTCTCCGTTGTTCTCTCTAAAGATTGTCAAGCTAAAAGTGCTATCTTTCAAGAATCTTTTCATCAAGCCTCCTCACCCAATGTGCGTTCAGAGTCAAATCTTGAAGAAAAGCCCAACCGCTCGAGATGAAGTCATTCTTGAAGATTCATATGTTCATCTTGATGCTGTGATGAAATTTGAAGATTAATGCTGAAGCCAAGCTCCCAACGAAGATTAACAAGAAAAGCCAGCTACTTTGTAGGGGGAGTTTGTTGGGCCAATTAGAAAAGAAAGTTATAAACCAAGGGGGAGATTGTTGGGTCAAAAATATGGTTTATACTTTGCTTTTCTAGGAAAATATATTTTTATGTAATGTTGTATGTGTTTGCGGTTTGTGTGTACGGCCGCACACCCTGTGTACGGCCGTACACAGGGTGTGCGGCTGTACACATGTGTATGGCTGGAGGTCCATATAAATAGAGGAGTGCATGTGAGTGTACGGTTAGGAAAAAGTAGAATAGGAGGGAAGGCTAGAGAAGAGAGAGAAAGTTAGATAGAAGAAGTGTGTGTGTGAGAGAATCTATTGTAAGGAGCATAATTCATATTGAATACATCATAGATTCATCTTCTTCTTCTTCTCATTCTCTTCTATATTGATCTGAAATCATCCAATTGATTGGGATTCCGCACCGTCAATTGGATCTGATTGATACACAAGCAATTTTGGGGACTTACAATGCCCAAATTCCTATAATTGGCATTTTCGGTTCATTTTTGTTTTAGTTTATTATCTAATTTGTGGAAAGCTTTTTTGTACCATTCTTAGGTGATTTGTATAAATGAGAGGCATAAAAATATCATTAGACAGGTACCGAAGGAACAACGATGACATTATCTAAATAGTTAAATTATTAAAGAAAGCAACCTAAAAAGAGATTAGTTAGTTACAAGGTAGGGTATGTATTGTTCATGGGTAAGAGCAGGGCCGACCCCAGGCGTAGGGCGGCCTGGGCTGTGACAACCCGAAACTTCTATCTTGTACACTTAGTAAATTTCAATCAACGTTAAACTTGTTTTGTTGACTTTTTGTGTAGTTTAAGAAGTCTTTTAAGTGTTCTAAGATTAAGTATGACCAGGGTTGGGTTTCGGAATGATTCGACAAGTCGTATAGTGTCAAAATCGGGCCATACACACCCTTAAGGGGAGTGTACAGCCGTACACATGGGTGTGCGGCCGCACACTCACCTCTTGGCCGCACACTCTCTTTTAGGCAGCATACTTGCCCCTATATAAAAGGTACCCCCTTTCCTTTCATTCCTTTAACACATTGGCAGCACACAACACTATTCTCTCAAAGTTTCTGTTGAATATAGTGTCTAAGTCAATAACTTTATTTGGTATGTACTTGACCCGACCCGACATGGTCCATTTGGGTTGCATGGCATTGCAATACTTGGATAGACAAAATGAGAGAAAGTAAACTTGTGATTATTAATATATTATAAGTTCTAATATATTAATAATAGTATTATTTAATTGGTATTGATCAAGTATTAATCTAGTATTAATTTGGTGATCAAAGTGAGACTAATTAAATATATAGGGTTGATTATGACAATCATCAATTCTTTTATGGTGGATTAATGATCCATGGTTTATGGGTTTGGTTATAACCATATCGAGCTCCATGGATAGTCCATGGGAGTTACAAACCCATGGGTCATGAGAAATGAAGAGTCATGACAATTAGGGTTTACATTTGTAACTCCTAATTATGACACACTATAAAAGAAACCCTATAGCATGCAAAATCATGACTAGGGTGTGTATAGAGAGGGCATAACCGATTTTCAAGTGTAAGAAGTATTCTCTCAAGTTATTCCAAGTTTTGTGGTGTTGTGTGAAGCATTTGAGGCACAACATTTGGGGTGCTAGGCTCACAAAGTCTTGAAGGAATCCAAGCAACAACAATGTATGTATTTCTACTGGTTTTATGTTTTATATATTCTCCATGCCATGCTAGTTAGGAAATAACCTTGAAAAAGAAATTTGCATGTATATAGAGAAAACATAGATTCAAGGTTATTAGGGTTGCATGTACACTTAGGAAGTGTTAGAATGTTCAAAACCCATAAGTGGTATCAGAGCCTAGGATTGGTTTCTGTATACTTGATGCAATTTTCAAGAAAAATCATTTTTTTGGAATCTGCCAGTTTACCACGAGGTGGTGACTATTCGGTGAAAAAAAATTTGTTTTTGGCCTTTTTTGGATTAGAATCGTTTCCACAAAGTGTTTTTGTTTTTAAAACTTGATTTTGATGTTATGGTAATGTTTATTCTCATCCAAATAAATGATTATTATCAAAATTTAAGTTTTATATGGTTTATCTATGATTCTTGTAATTGTTGATATGAATATTTGTTCTTATGAGTTTTAGAACATCATAGGAATTGTTTGTAACTTGCATGGTTGATTAATTCATGATCTTAATGGAAATGACGGTGTCCATAACTTGTCCTCAAGTTATGGATAACCAAAAGTCACTTCTTTAAATTGTGATTAAAGAACTAAAGAGGTTTCATAAAATGAAGAGTCTTCATTTTTATGAACCATTAAAACTCATAAGTTACAAATTGAAGAGACTTGGAATAGTTTCAAATCTTGCACTCAAGTTTTGGAATTTGTAAAGTCTTACACTTTAATTCCAAATTAAATCTTTTTTTTTAAGTTAAAAAAAATTCAAACTTTATGGACTTCATTAAATTAATTAAAGTGTTTAATTAAAAGAGTTAATAATTCCATAAAGACATGGTTTAAGTTTAATTAAATTAAGAGTATAGTTTAATTAACAGATTAAACCACCAAGTATTTTAAATGCTTAAAATACACCCTTATACTATTATTATAATTTTAATTATATAGATATGTATAAGAATAAGTCAATCTTACCATTAGTAGGTCTCATTCACGAAGCAGGTCTATAAGGGGGGTATAAGGTTACTGCCTACAAAATGGCGTTTAATGGGTGTCCACTCTCACCCACCGCTTCCTTGACTGGTGGAGGGTCGTTAGCCGAAAAAGGTAGGATAGGACCTTAATCCTCATTAAAAGTATAATGAAATTATAAAGTAACTATACCTTAATAATTCCCAATCTTAGTTACTTTACGAAAATGTGCATTTGGTGCTAACCCATAAAATTACACTTTGTACCTTACGAAGTCGTTAGTGGAGCATGTGTGGTTAACCGGCACACTAACAAGAACTAGTAAGTGTGGCAAGGGGTAACTTGACCTTATTATAGATCGGAGGAGCTGTGTGGCTAACCGGCACATCGATTAGGTGATAAAGTTAAGGGTACCAAGTCAATTTGTATGGTTATTCACACCTTGTTAGTGATCCTCGACATCCCAGTCACAAACTTGAGAGGGCACAATCGAGATTCAAACATGCCATTGAAAAGTTCAATGTATCTCAAAAGATCTAGGAGTTTCAAAACCAATAAAGCCTAATAATAAAATATTTCGTTCTTATGGTGGAAATTGGTAAATCTTCATTTACCTACCTTCAACTATTTTATAACATGGATTACAGCATCCCTCTTCCAGTTATAAATAGGTTGTTGGATCCTAGCCTTAATATTTCATATTGGGTGTTATATTAAGGACTTTAAATCAACTAACTTGAATTTCTCCCATTATAGATGTCTAGTTTAGACAGCTATGGTCTTCCCAAATCTTTAGGAACAAGCTTCCTAATGAAGATGATATCCCAAATGGTAACCAAGGTGAAAGATCAATCCCTTTATTATGCATTAGTGGGACTGGAAATCATACTTCACTTCCTCCAACTCCTCCAATAAATCTCCCTATCCCACAAGTTTCAAGACCCGATAAGTTCTAAGTCACTCAATCCCTATTGGCAAACAAAGTATATATGTGCTTAGGTCTTGGATATTAAGTCCCGTATTGACAAGCCGGGAGAGTCGGGTGTCGAAGTCTCGAGGTAGTTGGCTTTTGACTTGGTTCTTTGGTCACTCCCTGATGACAGATCATGACATGACCCTTAATGATCTTACCTATTTGCTTGATGATGCTGAATCAGCAATGATTTGGAGCATTGGTAAAGCAAAATTTAATTGGAAGATCAACTTCCCAAACTTCCATGGACATTGACAATGGTAACATTGGAAGTCCATAAAAACTTTCTCTTCCCAATTGAAAGGGATTGACCATAGTCAACTCGGTTGACCAAATGGTAAAGATAAAGGCTAAGTCTGTGTATCGTTTCCAAAGAGTCTATATGTGTTGCCAAAGGAAGGGCATTGGTTGCAAAGCTGCCAAAATTTACCTAAAAGTCCATAAGGATAGTAAAGTCAAACGTTTGACTCTGCTTTAGGTAAAGTCCATTATCTAACTTTATTAAGTTTCTATTCTGAGATTCTTATTGCGTGATGTGACTGGGTCACATATTGATGTTTTAAGAATCAAAGAAGAGTGAAGAAACTTAAAGGAAGTATATGTTGATTCTGATCGTGAAGACGGATTTCGATCGCATGGTTCGGTAATCAGAATTTCGAGTTGTTACTTAAGAGTTATGATATGTTTCTTAGGAATAGATAACAACAAGTTTTTCATATAGATTGTAAGGATAAGTTTTCCGCAAAGTTTTAAAATAAAAGAAAATGGTTTTGGTTTTATTTATTTTAAGTATCCTTACAATGGCATTTCTGAAAAAGGTTGTTGCTTATATGTTTCCATTGATAAGCAATATGGGTAAATGGATTTGATTCTTTCATTAGTGTTAGTGTCATAATTTACCAAATAAGGAAAGATTCTCATCACCCAAGTTTCAGTTGGATAGAAGCTTGGTATCATGCTAGTTGTATTATGTGATGAATGAGAATTTTCATCTTTGGTAAATTAAGACTAGTTCCTTGTTCACATTTGCATGTGAGTCAAGCGAAGGACTAAAGGATCGCGTACATTAAGCTGTGCACTAGTCAGGTCCACCACAAAGGTAGATAAGATTATTCGTTATGATTTACTAAAGTTTAGTAAATATGGTTACGCTTACGAGTTTAAGTGTAATTATGAAACATTGGAAAAGTTTCAATGTATGGCAGAATGAATAAGAAGAATCAAATAAGGCAGAAAGATAAAAGTTTCTCTAATATGAAGAGATGGGAGAGTACTTGTGTATTTTGTTTTATGATTATCTTATTGATTATGGAACCATATCACAATTGATCCTCTAAGGACACCTTAGTGTGTTTGTTGCCTGAGGAGAGGAATCGTGAATTGTTGAAATGGTTAAATCAAAAGATAATTCATACTTTGTTCCAAAAACAAATCCTGGAGTTATACTCCAAGATTGTAACTTGAGTGACATAGTCTTTAGAAAGTTCATAACACTTGTCAAATGTAGAGTAAGATGTTTCCTATTCTTGTACATTTGAGATTTGTAAGTTGTGATGTTTTGGATAAAACAAAGACCAGCTAAGACCAATAGTGAGAAGTGTTTAACTTGATAAGAATCCGCACTAGCTCTTGAATATTTGTATTGTCAAGGAATGGTTCTTGACAAAGAGAAGTCTTATATGTCAAGAGGACAGTGGGAGTCTAAAAGATTCTGAGATAGTTTCAAGAACTAATCAAGAGTTTTGTTAATCACTAGCCCACGACTTGAGGTTTGTAACCTATCGTGTTGACATATTCTAATTTCTGTGTCTATTCTAGTTAAAAGTTGATTATGCTTGTGAGTTCTATGAGTTCTCAATTGTTTGCATAACAATCCGGAAGCAATGGTGGGCATTGTGCTACCAGGTGGCAAGAAATTAAGATTAAATAAGTTCAGTCCATATGAGTTTGGATTTGTCACTAACCTTGTCTTGTATTATGGTTATGACAAATTCATATGGATAGGAACACATACACCATAAAAATCTAAGTGTCATAAGGAAACTCTTTCACTAAGTAGATTTTGAGTAGATAGCAATTGTGAGAATGAAAAAAGGTCTAAACATTATGATTACGGCATCCTCTTCATAATTGTTTAGACACACAAGTGAGCTATCTAAGGAAAGGTGTATGGTTTTGATAAAGTCTTATCAAAGAAATTGCGTATCAGAAATCTGAACTTTGGTAGAAAAGTCAATAAAGTGTTGGTTTCTAAAAGTCCAGCTGATCTTTGGATACATGTCAAAGCTAGTGGGAGCATAAGTGTTATGCTAGTAAGATAATAATCATTATGCTAGTGGGAGCATGATTATTATGTTAAGTGTTGCAAGTCGGCAATATTAATTATAGAAAAAAAAAAGTTTCAATTCGCCGTGAAAAAGTTGTTTTGCTATAATTAAGGGAGAGGATTTTATACTTCACTCCAATTCTACAAGCTTAGATTGAGAATTTAATCTACTTTAGTCAAGAATATATATGAATGTTATGTTGGAATGGTTCAACATAAGGAAATTCTATATATGTTGCGTTCTCAAAATTTGATTATGATTACAACATCCCTCTTCATAGTTCGAATTATGAAAACATGGCAAATAAAAAAATTTATAGCATAAATCATGTCCCATATGCTTTGGGTATAGGTTTGATTACATGTGCTATAATATTCATCCATTCTAAATTTTCCAAATGCCTAGGGCATTAAGATGGAAAAAGGAATAGAAGTGGAAATGACTAAAATGATTAAGCAAAGTTGTCGACGAAAATCTGAGGTTTACCAAAGATTGGTTGCTCATGGACAATTAGAAGTATAGAGTAAGGACCATATTGACATATTTTGAAAACAGACAACTATTGTTCAGAAGTGATAGTCAAAATGGTAATATGGAATTGTCTCCATAGGTGGAAGTTATTCTTTGAATCTGTGTAAGATTAAAGAACTTAATGCTAAGAAGGATGTTCAAAGGAATGTACTTTGAATTTGAGACTTCACTTCCATGGAATTGTTTTCCATTGGAATACTTTGTAATGTCTGTTGTCAAGTCTTTGTGACTTCTGTGCATAGTCATTACAAGGGGATCATTGCATATAAGTTTAGAATCTAACAGATTACAGTAAATGGCAAAAGTTTGGTATTCTTGCATTTACAACAAGGATTGGAATTGTGAAATGAGCATCATTGGAATATTGTGAATTGATCTATTTCACAAAGAGAGGACCATATGTAAACCTAGTATGCATACTTGGAGTATGGCATAATTGTTGTTTGGAAAAACATAGTGTACATGCTTGGAGCATGGGACAACTAATGTTTTAATTCAAGCATAAAGTTGATTAATCGAAACATAAATAATGAGTAATCAATATGGTGCTTAAATAAAAGGTGTTTTTATTTACACTCAAAGTTTTGGGGCCATATAAGATTAGTATTATTCTTGTGTTTCAATGTTTTGACTTCCAGAATAATTATGTTATGGTATATATCATATTATTCAAACCATCCACAGTCAGTCATATGTTGAAAGTAGATATGAATCAAGATTGTCATGAATTTGGCTTGTATGATTTGTCTAAAGTGCTTTAGACAATGCAATGGTTGCTACAACATTTATGAGTACTCATAAGGGCTGCGTATTGGATTCAACCCACGCTCACTTGCATCACTTCATGGAATTTATCTCGAGTGATCGTGAGACGGTAATATCATATAAATCTTCCAACCTAGAGATATGAGTTTTGACTATGATTTGGTTATTCATTGATTATACGAAAACGCATTGGTAACTTGATGTTATAAAGCGTGCATTTGTGAATAATTCAACAAGTAGTTAGTACAAGCATATCAGTCGAAGTTTATCTGTTCCTTCTAGAAATAAAAGCGATATTTGGGCCCCTCAATGATTTGGTTTTGACCTATGTACCGAGCCCAGTCAGAACCTAATTGATGTGTTCAATTTAGCTCTATGTCAAAAAAAATCAGAGATCGAGAAACAAATGTTGGACAATAAGTAAGACCATGTTCCATGTGTTTGTCCGGCTGATATCATGAGAACAAAGGATTATATGATCACTTATCTTAAATGGCGTATCATCATCATCTCAGTTCCGAGAGACTTTGAAAGAGCTACGATTGCTAGTCGGATTTTGAAGTCATATTTGCAAATATAGTTATTAGACTTATCCAAGTGGGAGACTGTTGGATATAGTGTCTAAGTCAATCACTTTATTTGGTATGTACTTGACCCGACCCGGCATGGTCCATTTGGGTTGCATGGCATTGCAATACTTGGATAGACAAAATGAGAGAAAGTACACTTGTGATTATTAATATATTATAAGTTCTAATATATTAATAATATTATTATTTAATTAGTATTGATCAAGTATTAATCTAGTATTAATTTGGTGATCAAAGTGAGACTAATTAAATATATAGGGTTGATTATGACAATCATCAATTCTTTTATGGTGGATTAATGATCCATGGTTTATGGGTTTGTTTATAACCATATGGAGCTCCATGGATAGTCCATGGGAGTTACAAACCCATGGGTCATGAGAAATGAAGAGTCATGACAATTAGGGTTTACATTTGTAACTCCTAATTATGACACACTATAAAAGAAACCCTATAGCATGAAAAATCGTGACTAGGGTGTTTCTAGAGAGGGCATAACTGATTTTCAAGTGTAAGAAGTATTCTCTCGAGTTATTCCAAGTTTTGTGGTGTTGTGTGAAGCATTTGAGGCACAACATTTGGGGTGCTAGGCTCACAAAGTCTTGAAGGAATCCAAGCAACAAGGTATGTATTTCTACTAGTTTTATGCTTTATATATTCTCCATGCCATGCTAGTTAGGAAATAACCTTGAAAAAGAAATTTGCATGTATATAGAGAAAACATAGATTCAAGGTTATTAGGGTTGCATGTACACTTAGGAAGTGTTAGAATGCTCAAAAGCCATCAGTTTCTCCAACCTTGAACCCTCCAAAGCTTCAAGAACGTAAGTACTTCATCCTCTAACTTGAAAACCATGAAAGACCACTCTATCTAAGCCTTAAGTGTGAAATAATTGACATGTTCTTCATCTTTGTGAAGGAGTGCGGCCGCAGGCCACCTTAAGGAGGCCGCACACCCTTAAAACACCCTCTAAAGTGAGAGTTTAACTTCCATATTCGAGAAAGACATGCCCCTAGCCTTGTTGCACCTTGGAATGGACAATTTGGACATCACCTTGTGGAGTGTACGATCGCACACACCTGTGTACGGCCGCACACACCCTTGTACGGCAGTAGACTCCTTATGTGTGGCTGCACACCCCCGTGTGCGACCACACACTCATCCTAGGGCTGCAAATCCACTTCTAGGACCCTTAACTTGCACTACAACCGAGTATAGACCTAGAACACTTCATGGATGCAAGTATGGACCTTGAAAACACTTCAAATGCACCCTCTTTCATGAGTGTACGGCCGCACACCCATGGCCGCACACACACTCAAGGTGGCCATACACTCCCTTTACTCAATCCTACAAGGTTCTATCACTTAGTGCAAATAGTTCCAAGTCACGAGTGTGGTTCTCCATCACATCTAGTAGTGAAATACCCTCATTTGACTCATTTATGTGTCATTACGTGCTAATTAGGATCAAATTGTGCTCAAGGCTTCACTTGAACATCCAGCTTTCCGTATCGATCCTTCAATCAAACCACTCGCTCAAGGTGAGTTCATACCCCTACATTTTCCGTATTTTTAATGTTTTCAGGGGGGAATACAAGCCAAATTCAATGTATTTTATTAAGTTTTAAACTTATTAATACAGTCTAACGATTTCCACATTTAATAACATATTCGAAGGTTTTATCCCCTTTTTCTAATATGTTGAGCATAAGGGAAACGTTTATTTTTCGAAATCTAACTACATAGCTTTCAGAAAGGTTTTTACAAAGCATTTTCCATATCAACTTTAATAAACTATAATGGGTATAGTTTAGGATAACCCTCTAGGCAGTTTCTACCAAATCAGATTTCATGGATGAATATGAATAAACTATGGCATATTTAGTTTATGTTATATATTTTCTCACGAGTATAAAGTACTATTATTCGAGGATATTTATTGTTTTTATACTGCCTCTAGCTAGTAAACTAGATTATACATAATTGTGAGGCTCTACTTCAAGCGGGACAAAGAGTTAGAGGACATTGAACTCGCCGAGTTGTTCTTGAGACTCGGCGAGTTGAGTCGGGGTGGCCTCACGATTCATGACTGTTATGACTCGTCGAGCATAGGGAGGGACTCGGCGTGTCAAGCGGGACAAAGAGTTAGAGGACATGTGTGAACTCGCCGAGTCACCAGGGTGCACTCGGCGAGTAGGGTCAAAGTGTGATTGTTGACTTTTGTTGACTTTTAGGGTTTGGTCATCAATGGAGTCCTTGTGACAAGAGGGGGGTAAAATAGTCTTTTACCCTTTTGAGGGTGCCAATGGCAGGTTGAGTCTAGTCTCGAGAGTTATATTTATAAGAGTATTTATTTATGTGAATAGGCGGAGGCTAGGCAATATTTTCCATCGAGTCAGAGATTTACCGAGACGCCTGAGGTAACAGAGTTATGTGACAGAGTACTATTGTAACAAATCGTTATTTCAAACCTATGTAATAGTGTAGGTCAATTTGTACTTATTTGTAAATTAATAAAGAGAAATTTTGGCATACTATGTATATTTACATAATTGACCCTCAAAAATAAATTATTAAATAATCTCAATTGGGTTGAACCAAGTGATAGATATTGTAACAAGGTTTCCAAAAATATAAAGAACACTAAAATCCGAGTTATAACGAAGAAGTTATGACCAATCGAAAATCCACGACAAAACCGGCAAAACACTGTTCAGTGTAAAAACTGAATTTTTAATAAAATGCTTTCTAGCCTTAACAATCTAAATGAAAGTTATAGTTTATGTTAAACCAAGAACTTTCATAAAAAGAACGCCAAAATCTGACTTCTTATGAGGAAGTTATGATTTTTCTAAGTTTCAGTATAGCAGGGTACAGCTAAAAACTCGAAATAAAGATCGAGTGGTTTTTAGCCGACACAACCTAAACGAGAATTGAAGGTCTCGTCATTAGTAGTACAACGGTAAAAAGACAGACAAAAAACGGACGTCGTATGAAGAAGTTATGAATTTATAACGGATTCATGTCCCGATCTATTTTAAAATAATAATATTAAAAATAAATTCAAAATTAGCCGACGAAGTCTAAATGAAAGCCGTAGAGTATAATTTTACCTACGCGTGCATATAAAGAACGTCAAAAGCGGAGTTCGTATGCAAAAGTTATGAATTTTACAAGTTTTGGCAAAAAAAATAAAGAAAAATACCAAAAACCGGGAATATTCGCATGAACAGTAACTGCCACGTCACCCTCGCATGCGAGGCCCCCACGTGTCAGCTGCTGATTGGACCGATGCCTCGCGTGTCGCCTTCTGATTGGACCGCAGCCGATGTCAACTAAGGACCGGACAGCCTCGCATGAGACCTACCGGACCTCACCCTCGCACGCTCCTCGCACGCCCCTCGCTCGCTCCTCGGACACCCCCTTCGCACGTGCCCTCTTCCCATTGGACCGAGGTCTGGTACAATCCGAGCCTACCACCTCCGAACCAAAGCTGCTTTCCTTCGCAAACTGTCAGCCTCGCATAAGCCTCGGATCCGAGGCTTCGGCCTATATAAGGCATGCGAGGGTTCCGAAGAATTTTCACATTTTCACCCTAAATTTTACCCTCTTTCACCTTTTCCACTCCCTTAAGCTCATATACAACCCCTAAAGCCCCGGTATCAAGACTCGAGCCCGAAGTAAGCCGTGAAGCCCCGAAATTCTCGAGAATTCATCCTCTCTCCTGTCAAAACTCTGCCCGATTTAAGCCGGTTTTTCGCCAAACAAACTAATTTCCGGGAAACGAAACGCTGCTCGTATTACCACTTATCAAGTGAGTTCATACCCCCGTATTTTCATAATTTCTACTTTTTTAAGGGGGGAAATACAAGTATAACACAACAACTTTATGTTATAAATAAATGATTTCAAATCACGATAAAATGATTTTAAAGCATCAAAAATACTTCAAATATTGAACTCCTTTAGAAACTTATATTTTTCCCAAATATACATATTTCTATATATAATTTAATATAAATAAGATTTAAAAGGCTTAGGACTAATAATTCATTCTAGGTCCTTTTCCTTGTTTGGATGTGGACTTATAGTACCAGTTATTTGTCCGATGGTCGTTCAAATTTTACTTATATATAAAATTTGTATATGTATATAACAATAAAAGTTATTTCATCAGTTTAATCACCCTTTATAACATGTTGAGCAAAGGATACATGCAAAAATAGTTATTTACCAATTCATAAAGTACATATAAATTATAATATGTATAATTTATGATACATAGAGCAATAATTCATATGAATACACTGTTTTACATACAACAAGGGTTTTAATTCAAAACAAATCAAGGGTTTACACTTATCAAATACATGTTCAGGATACTAAGTCAAGAACATACTGTCAATCATTTATTTCAGAATGATTGGGTTTTCATAACTAATATACATGTAACGTTTATATGCTTTTTATGAGACATTCAATTCAGGTTGTTTAATTCATTTTAGACAACCAAAGTAAAGCCTTGACATTATAACCAGAATCTCCAGTCCGGGGATCGAAACAAGTTGTGTGTAGATCTATATCGGGATTGACAATCCCGTGCTCAGGTTGCTAGCTACAATCAGGCATACACGGCAATGAGTGGCAATTGTTATCAACAGTTTAAGCGCTCATCAGGCGTTTGTTTCAGTCGTTCATGTCTTAGTATGGTTATAATAACTCATTAAAAAGATATTAACAACATGTTAGTGTATAAATAATTAAACGTAAGTATATCTTCAAAGTACCAGTTTACAAAATGCAAAGTACAAGGGTATACTATAGTTTTCAATAACAGCTGGTGAAGCCAGGCACACTCTCAAATACAAGTTTTACAAATACATTGGTTTACAAATAGGACGGTTTTATGGGAATAAAACTACTTTTCACATACCACAGAAAATATGGGATTTTCTAGAAGTGTTTTCATATTCAAAATACAAAGACACCCATTCAAACATAAAGACTTATGTACTCACTCAACTTATTATTGATACTCTCTTTTCAAATTACTTGGATTATCAGGGAAATAATATCAGGTATTCCCCGAGCTTTTTGAGAAGATGGAGCCATTAGGAGTCTTATCTTCTTCTTTTGTATAACTATTTTGGTTTCAATATACAATGATTGAACACATGTAAATATTATACTTTTAAATACAATGGTTGTTTGTGCTTTGATTACTATGATACATGTGTTGTGATACTACAAATGAAGTCCTCCACCCCCGGACGTTTCTGCTGTCTGGTTTGGGGGTGTGACAACTTTAGAGTTATATGCCAGTGTATTTGCATGTTATTTATGTGTTGTGATTTATTGTGATATGTGATATGCATGATTCAGAGTTACAGAGTTGGGAATTTCGGGTCCCTAGAGTTAGGGCCAGAGGGCCCACAGAGAGTTGGGGCTGGAGGGCCCCACTGAGACACATTGACCAGAGGGTCGACAGAGTTTCAGCCTTGAGTGGCTATTATGTGTTAGAGTGGTATTTTGGGGAACTCACTAAGCTTATGCTTACAGTGTTACGTGTTATGTCTTTCAGGTACCAGTGATGACCGTGGGAAGGCACCGGCTTGATTCGTACACACACATGGGATTTTTATGTATTTTGATCTTGGGAGATATTTTGTGAAACAAAGACATGATACTATGACATTTTATGAATGAATGAGTTTGTAAAAAAGTGCTTGAAAATGCGAAAAATTGTTTTAATTTTTACGGTGTTACAAGTTGGTATCAGAGCCTTGGTTTGAGGGATTCGGCTGCACCTTCGGGCGTATCTGAACTCAAACTGGGGATTTGAGGAAATTTTGATAATAAAATAAGTTTTCAAAAGAAGAACTTACGAGACAAACAGAGCAGAGTCGTGTGTACGAACAGCCAGCGCCCGAACGGTGATTTCCCCAAATACCATTACGATAAGTGTTATAAGATATGATGTGATATGTTATATGATGAGCTATGCTATGCATGCTAGAGTAGACTAGGTATTCTTATTAAGACTAGAGTGACCTGATATGTGATGCCTAAGTCTAGGAGTCTTGCTGCTAGGAATACTTCAGAGTGTTTAGGTAGCAGCGAGGAGGTTATGAGGGATCTGCTATCGAGTATCATATGATTAGAGAGAGTAGAGTACTTGTGATTTGGGACTTTGGGAGGAGGACTTGGGGTGGATGCTGATGCGGTGTGGACGGTAGTATTGGGCCCGTACTACTGAAGACACCGGGTCAGTGCACAGTCCAAGTAAGAATCTTTGGAGTACCAAGGAACAAGTAGGATGGAGTACTCAAGTGTGAGTATACTCGAGCAAGTCCCTGATATTATTCTTATGTTGTATTTCAGAGAGAGAGATCATGGTTAGGACTCGCCAAGCATCAGGGACCAGTGATACGAGGGATGAGGAGATCCTTAGGATCATCCAGGATGAGGTGGTTGCGGCCATTAGGGCAGAGATACCAGAAATGTTCGGGTCTATCATGACCACGTTGATAGAGACATTTGATGAGAAGTACGCTGCTCTTTCTGAGGCTGTTGTTGCTGCAGCCACTGCAGCTATAGCTGCGACGAGGCCGCAGGGTGCTGATGCGTTGCTGTTTTGAGAGTTCAGAAACACAAAACCACCGGAGTTTGACAGGACCCAGGACCCGATTGCGACGATGAGGTGGATTTCAGACATAGAGGGATGTTTCTTCACTAGCTCATCTCCTGAGCATTTGAGAGTCCGGTTCGCGCTGAACCAGCTTCGCTTGGGAGCGAAGGATTGGTGGAAGTTTGTGACGGCACACTATACGCCTGTTGAGCTTGCTGCACTGACCTGGGAAAGGTTCACTACTATGTTCCGAGATTAGTACGTTCCCCAGGTGGAGAGGGAGCGTTTGGCCCAGGAGTTTCCGACCCTCAAGCAGGGTACTGAGTCTGTTACGGTGATTATGAGGATGTTTCATGAGCAGGCGATGTTCTGCCCAAAGCACGTGTCCTCCGAGCAGGCATGTATGAGCTGATATCTGAGCACTTTGAGGAGGGATATACGAGAGTTCGTGGAGAACTTGATGTACTGGACATTTGTCGAGCTTCCGGTAAATTCCCGGAAGAGGGAGATAGAGCTGGAGACCCAGGATAGGGAGGAGGCTGAGTCTCAGGGGAGGGATCGGCGACCGGTACAGTCTCAGCCGGTAGCCAAGCGGGCCAAGCCTGCTGATTCGAGATCAAGGAACTAGAGGGACCGCACTTGTGGCAAGTGTGACAAGAGCCACGATGGGGTGTGCAGAGCAGGGTCTTGCTACAAATGTGGCAAGGAGGGGAATATGGCCAAGGACTGCCCCCAATGGGTTTGCAGTATGTTTTCACTACAACCAGACCGGACACCGGAAGGCAGAGTGTCCGTAGCTGCGGGGATCAGCACAGGGAGCATCTCAGGGATCTGCCCCTACTGCCATCAGAGCTACTGAGAGCCGGCCAGTGAAGGCCGAGGCACCGAAGGCACGAGGGAGAGCCTTTCAGTTGACCACAGAGGAGGTCCGCGCAGCGCCCAATGTCGTGGCTGGTATGTATTCTTTCGCGTATTTATTTTGATGTTGAGATATTGTGCTTATATTATGTTATGCGTAGATACTTTTCTTGTGAGTTCTATACCTGCCTTGGTGTTATTTGACTCGGGTGCGAGTCGGTCTTTTGTATCCTTGGCTTTTAGTCAGCACATCAGTGTTAGTCGTGAGGCGTTGAGTCGACCTCTAAGAGTTTCCATAGCTAACGAAAGGGCGGTATATGCTACAAAGGTGATCCGAGGGTGTGTACTCGATATTTTCGGTGTTGAGTTCCCGATTGATTTAGTTCCTATTGCGACGGGAGATGTCTGTGTCATTGTGCGCATGGACTAGTTGAGCAGATTCGGAGCGGTTATCGACTGCGAGCGACAGTTGGTGACCATACGAGACCCTAGTGGGGGAGTCCTTTCAGTGTACAGCGAGGGTACACGTTCTGGGTTAGCATTTTGTTCGGCCGCTACGGTAAGGTAGTGTCTACAGTAGGGCTGTAGGGGTTTTGTAGCGTATGTGATGGATACGCGGGTTGATTCAAAGAGACCGAGGTCAGTTGATGAGGTTTCGATAGTGCGTGAGTTCCCGAACATATTTCCAGAGGAGTTGTCGGGCGTGCCTCCTTTGAGGCAAGTGGAGTTCAGTATCGATTTGGTTCCGGGGGCCGAGCCTATCGCCAAGGTGCCCTATCGCCTTGCACCTCCAGAGATGCAGGAATTATCCTCACAGCTTCAGGAGTTGCTGGGGAAGGGGTTTATTCGGCCGAGCAGCTCGCCGTGGGGAGCGTCTATCCTTTTTGTCAAAAAGAAGGATGGTTCACACCGGATGTGCATTGATTACCGGGAGTTGAACAAGCTGATGGTCAAGAACCATTACCCGTTGCCAAGGATCGACGATTTGTTCGATCAGTTGCAGGGAGCATCTTGGTTCTCCAAGATCGATTTGAGGTCTGGGTATCATCAGGTAAGGGTGCGAGATCAGGACATCCAGAAGACAGCGTTCAGGACTCGTTATGGGCATTATGAGTTTGTGGTGATGCCCTTCGGACTCACCAATGCCCCGGCAATGTTCATGGATCTCATGAACAGAGTGTGCAGACCGATGTTGGATCGCTCGGTGATCATATTCATTGACGACATTTTGGTGTATTCGAGATCTAGAGAGCAGCATGAGGAGCATTTGAGGGAGATCCTCGGAGTTCTGAGATCGGAGAGGCTTTATGCCAAATTTTCTAAGTGTGATTTCTGGTTGCGATAGGTCCAGTTCCTAGGGCACCTCGTTAACCAGAAAGGGATATTGGTCGACCCAGCCAAAGTTGAGGCAGTGATGAGTTGGGAGGTGCCGAGGTCACCCTCCGAGATCAGGAGTTTCTTAGGGTTGGCAGGCTATTATCGGAGATTTATCAGGGATTTCTCCAAGGTCGTCGTGCCACTCACTAGGTTGACCCGAAAGGGTGTCACTTTTTCATGGGGCCGAGAGCAGTAGGCCTCCTTCGAGACACTTCGCCAAAGGCTATGCGAAGCCTCAGTGTTAGCCCTCCCAGAGGGAATGGAGGAATTTGTGGTGTATTGTGATGCGTCGATCTTGGGGTTGGGAGCGGTGCTGATGCAGAGAGGGCATGTGATAGCATATGCATCGAGGCAGCTGAAGCCTCATGAGACGAGGTATCCCACCCATGATCTAGAGTTAGGGGCAGTGGTGTTCGCCCTCATGATCTGGCGTCACTATCTGTACGGGGTTCGGTGTACGATATACACGGACCACAAGAGCTTGAAGTATTTGATGGATCAGCCCAACCTAAATATGCGACAGAGGAGGTGGTTGGACGTGGTCAAGGATTATGATTGTGAGATCCTGTACCACCCGGGCAAGGCTAATGTTGTAGCCGATGCACTGATCCGTAGGGCGGAGAGCGCCCCATTGTGAGATGTATGTTTGAGATTGACCGTGATGGCTCCGGTATTGGACACCATTCGTGGGGCCTAGGCTGAGGCTGTGAGATCAGAAAACCAGAAGAGAGAGCGATTTGTCGGGTTGGTATCGGAGTTCGTTACCGATAGCCGGGGGCTTATGACATTTCAGGGTCGTATCTGGGTACCGTTTGTGGGAGGGACGCATACCATTTTGATGGAAGAGGCTCATCGGTCGAAGTTCTCGATCCATCCTGGGGCCACTAAGATGTATTTAGACCTGAAGAGGGAGTATTGGTGGCCCTGTATGAAGAGGGATGCCGCGTGGTTTGTTGAGAGGTGCTTAACCAATCGTAGGGTTAAGGCCGAGCACCAGAGACCGCATGGTAAGTTGCAGTTGTTGGAGGTTCCCGAGTGGAAGTGGGAACAGATTACCATGGATATTATCACCAAATTGCAAAGGACTGCTAGGGGAGTCGATGCAATTTGGGTGATTGTGGACAGGTTGACAAAGAGCGCCCACTTCCTTGCTATCAGTGAGAGCTCTTCCGCACAGAAGTTGGCAGAGATGTACGTGAGGGAAGTGGTATCGCGGCATGGAGTGCCGATCTCGATTGTCTCAGACCGAGATGTGCGTTTCACTTCCAGATTTTGGAAGAAATTTCATGAGGAATTGGGTACTAGGCTGCATTTTAGTACCGCATACCACCCCCAGACTGACGGACAGAGCGAGCGGACAATTCAGACGCTCGAGGATATGCTCCGGGCATGTGTGTTGGATTTCGGTGGGAGTTGGGACACGTATTTTCCCTTGGCAGAGTTTTCCTACAACAACAGCCATCATTCGAGCATTGGTATGCCACCCTTTGATCTGTTGTATGGGAGAAGGTGTCGGACCCCCATTTGCTGGGGAGAGGTCGGGTAGCGTGTTATGGGTAGTACCGAGATCGTGCTTCAGACGACTGAGCAGATACAGCAGGTCAGGCAGAGGTTATTGACCGCTCAGAGTCGTCAGAAGAGTTATGCGGACAGGCGTCGGTCCAGGCTCGAGTTCCAGGTCGGCGACTTTGTACTCCTGAAGGTCTCTCCTTGGAAAGGAGTGATCCGATTCAGGAAGAGGGGCAAGTTGGGGCCCCGATATATCGGTCCTTTTTGGGTGATCGCGAGGGTAGGCAGGGTAGCCTACCGGTTAGAGCTACCTGCAGAGCTAGGTCAGATCCATGACACTTTCCATGTGTCGCAGCTGCGAAAGTGTATAGCCGATGAGTCGGCAGTAGTTCCATTAGAGGATATTCAGGTGGATGTGGGCCTGAACTACATTGAGAGACCGGTGGCTATTCGGGATCGAAAGATCAAGGTTCTAAGGAACAAAGAGGTGCCTTTGGTGCAGGTCCAGTGGCAACACCGGAAGGGGTCAGAGCTTACTTGGGACCCGAAGCGCGAGATGCGTGAGCAGCATCCGAAGTTGTTTCCAGAGTGAGACTTCGAGGGCGAAGTCTGTTTCTAGTGGGGGAGAATTGTAACATCCTGTTTTCCCAGGTATATTATTTTATTTAATTATTTTGGAGTTTGCGGAGGAACTCGGCGAGTTGGAGCCAAGACTCGCCGAGTAGGGTCGCGGATGTTCATTCAGGTTCACGTCCGGACTCGGCGAGTCCATTAGTGGACTCGGCGAGTCCATGCTGTTTAATGAAACCCTAATCCCCAGGGTTTGGAGCCTATTTAAGGGCACTTATAGCCTCCCATTGCGGCTACTAGTCCCTTGAGAGAACCCTAAGTGAGCCAAATCGTAGTGAGGGAGAAGAAGTCACTTTTTGATCCTTGTAACTTTGGTTTAGCAAGAAGAAGATGACAAGAGCAAAGTGGAGGTGCGATTCAAGTAGTTCCAGAGTTCAGAGACTTCATTTTGAGTTAATAGTTCGAACCTCCTTCAGTTTTGGTGTTGATCATTAGGGTTAGGGTTTTCTAGCCCCTTTGGAGAGTGATTATGTGGAGCAAATGGTCCCTCTTCGAGTTTGTGCCTTGGATCTAGACTCAAAGAGGTCCAAAGACCTTGACCCTTGGAGCTTTATGGACCAGTTTGGGGTTATTGGACTTAGGTTGCCATTTTTGGGACTAAATCTCCTTTTGATACCTTGTTGTGGTTATACAAGCATCAAGTTTCGAACTTTACGTGACATTCATGCTTGGGGAGGCCAGATCTATGGTTTGGGGAAGCAGATCTGACCTCAGGAGGTCAGTAGAGTTTGTGCATGGCATTAACTCGCCGAGTTGTTCTTGAGACTCGGCGAGTTGAGTCGGGGTGGCCTCACGATTCATGACTGTTATGACTCGTCGAGCATAGGGAGGGACTCGGCGTGTCAAGCGGGACAAAGAGTTAGAGGACATGTGTGAACTTGCCGAGTCACCAGGGTGCACTCGGCGAGTAAGGTCAAAGTGTGATTGTTGACTTTTGTTGACTTTTAGGGTTTGGTCATCAATGGAGTCCTTGTGACAAGAGGGGGGTAAAATAGTCTTTTACCCTTCTAAGGGTGCCAATGGCAGGTTGAGTCTAGTCTCGAGAGTTATATTTATAAGAGTATTAATTTATGTGAATAGGCGGAGGCTAGGCAATATTTTCCATCAAGTCAGAGATTTACCGAGACGCCTGAGGTGAGTCTTCTCACTATACTTTACCTAGTGTGGTAACAGAGTTATGCGACAGAGTACTATAGAGTTATATGCCAGTGTATTTGCATGTTATTTATGTGTTGTGATTTATTGTGATATGTGATATGCATGATTCAGAGTTACAGAGTTGGGACTTTCGGGTCCCTAGAGTTAGGGCCAGAGGGCCCACAGAGAGTTGGGGCTGGAGGGCCCCACTGAGACACATTGACCAGAGGGTCGACAGAGTTTCAGCCTCGAGTGGCTATTATGTGTTAGAGTGGTATTTTGGGGAACTCACTAAGCTTATGCTTACAGTGTTACGTGTTATGTGTTTCAGGTACCAGTGATGATCACGGGAAGGCACTGGCTTGATTCGTACACACACATGGGATTTTTATGTATTTTGATCTTGGGAGATATTTTGTGAAACAAAGACATGATACTATGACATTTTATGAATGAATGAGTTTGTAAAAAAGTGTTTGAAAATGCGAATTTTTTTTTTAATTTTTACGGTGTTACAATAATGGACTCTCGGTCATATCAAGCATGGTTATACGACTCGCAAATAAGTATAAACTAACTTTGGTTTATGGACTCTACTCTTCATTTGTTTTATTTTAAGTAATAAAACTCTTTTTATATATATACTGATAGTAATCAGGGATTTCTAAACTTGTATCTCTACCTCTAGTACGGTTAACTTGTTTTTAGGGAAAATATTGGATTTTTCCTAGGTTAACGCTGACATTTCTAAAATGGATGGTTGATTTGCTACTAATAGATACTCTTTCAACACTACTTTTCATAAGAAAATATGAGATTTTCTTGAGGAACACTTTTCAAATGCATCAAAGAAACGTTTTTTTTTTCTCTAAAATTAAATGCTTATGAACTCACCAGCTTTATGTTGATGTTCTTTCAAACCACTTGTATTCTTAGGAAATCGGTAGACAGGTACTTCTTGGATTTAGAGGAGCCGGAGCAATAAGAGTCATGTTTTTATATTCTACATACTTATGTTGTAATTAAAACAAGTTTCCGACTGATGAAAACATTTTCATATATATATATATATATATATATATATATATATATATATATATATATATATATATATATATATATTCATTGTATGGTTGTGTTACTATGATTGGTATTGTACAATGGTTGTGATGCTAAACATGACGTCCTCCACCCCGGAACGATTCCGCCATCCTGGTTTCGGGGTGTGACATGGTACACCGCCCTAGGCAACAAGTACAATGTGGGCGTCAGTTTCTAATTATCTATTATGGGCATGTTTATTTTTCGGGCCTTCGTTGGTTGCATGTAGATAGTGTCACTGAAAATCGAAAGTGGCAATCGGGGGAAAATACGAATCATCACATCAGCCACACAACAGAAGGAGTAGCAGGGAGAAAACGAGGAGACGGGGAGTGGATTTGGGGGAAATCAGTCATTTTAGTAGAATCGTGGAGAGACTTTAGGCGGAAAACAAAATTCACGTAAAAGCAGATATCGCTCCTAATAAGTGAAGTTCAGAAATCAAAGAGTATAAAAAAAATCTCCAGTTGCTGAACGCTGAATTAGTGTTCACAAATCAGTGAATCACACCCCAATCTGGGTATCTCCAATTGATTTTCTCAATCTGACAATCTAATTCTTGATTTTTCATATTTTGAGTTTGCTTCTGCGATTCTCTCATTCTCGCTTGTTGCCCCCTTTTCTCATTCTCACCTTCTGCGTGTTTTGCTTTCAATTTTAATATAAACTAGTTGTAAGACCCATGTATTATATGAGTTCATTTAAAAGAAAAATTAAATATGAAATTTGGGAAGTTTGAATTTATAAGAAATATATATATATATATATATATATATATATATATATATATATATATATATATATATATATATATATATATATATATATATATATATATATATTGAATTATTAAAATTAAAATGTTTTTTTTGTCTTTTAAATTTAAACAAATATTTTAGATAAATGAATAAAGTAAACTAATAAGAGTTTAATTTTGAAATTAGAAGGAAATCTCTCCATATCTATTTATTATCGCGATGGAGGGACTCAATCAAGCTATGACAACAGCAGTGAAGAAAGGAATATATGAAGGAATTAAAATTTCACAACCTAACATTTGCTTGTCTCATTTATTCTATGCAGATGACGCGCTATTCATAGGCGAATGGTCAAGGAGGAATATTGCAAATCTATCAAGAATATTACGATGCTTCTACGTGTCGTCTGGACTAAAAGTGAACTTCATGAAATCAAAAGTCTATGGAGTGGGGGTATCAAATTCAAAAGTTTCAAACTGGGTGGCTCCTCTTGGGTGTGAACCTTCTTCCATCCCATTCACTTACCTAGGAGTTCCGGTGAGCGAAAATATGAACAGAAAGCGAGCATGGAGACCGGTCATCGATAAGTTCCAAAATAAGCTCACGACTTGGAAAGCGAAATCTTTAAGTTTCGGTGGTAGAGTGACTCTCGCTAAAGCTGTCCTTGGCAACCTACCTATATATTATATGTCGCTCTTTGCAGTCCCGAACGGGGTGATTGACACGTTAGAAAAAATCAGAAGGAATTTTATTTGGAACAAGGAGTATGAGAAAAAAAAAAGCATCAATTGGGTGGCGTGGAATAAGCTCGTCTCTCCAAAGACGATTGGGGGAATTGGACTAGGGTCGATTAAATCCCTCAACATATCACTGCTAGTAAAATGGATGTGGCGTCTGAAAACGGAGAACTCATCACTGTGGGTAAAAACCATTCGGGGCTTGCACAATTTAGACGGAAGGCATTGGTCAGTGTTTGCGAAGAAATCGAGTTCGGGGGTATGGAAAAACATAATAAAATCCAGGTCATACCTGCAAAAGAGTAACATTGATTCTAAAGATGTTATATCGTGGAACGTGGGTGAGGGCGAGTGGAAATCAGAGTTCGTTTCTGACGAACGATTCATGGTGTCTCGGTTACGGGAAAGGATTGAACTCGCTGGATATGTTGTATGTGATGGACCGTTCGATTGGGGGAAATGGACTCTGTTCAAGATCCTCTCCTTCATATGGAGAGCAAAACAAGGAAGAATTCCGTCGGCGGTGGCACTTAGTAGGCGTGGGATCAATATCCCATCAATTTTATGTAGTGGTTGCAGCTTGGAAGAGGAGACGTCAGACCACATTTTGATTACGTGCCCAATGGCGATTTTCGTCTTAGATTCGATAATATCCTAGTGTGAACTCAATGGTGGAAGATTTACTTCGGTAATGGACTTGATACTATTCGTCTCAAGGTGCTCTGGATGTAATAAGAAAAAGAGGCTTTTGAATATGATATTTAACGGAGCATTATGGTGCTTATGGCTAGCCAGGAATAAACGGGTGTATGAAAAGATTCAAACTTCACCGGAGGTCATAATAGAAAAGATAAAAGCTATGACGTTTACTTGGTGCAAACATAGAACCCCATGCTAAATGGTGGATTGGAGAATTTGGAACTTATGCCCTACTCTTTGTCTGTAATTTTTGGCTTTTGATTGTCTTGTACTTTTTTGTTCTTTCCACATCCGCTTGATGTGGTTCTATTAATATATTTGCCGTTTTCCAAAAAAGAAGGAAAGTCAATTAATGAAATTGATATGTATTTATTATTACATTTATTGCAATTATTACATTTAAATATTATGTGGAATTTAGTAAAATAGAAAAAACCATAAAATGACATGTGGGGAAAATATTAAATTAAAATAACCACAAAATGACATGGGACAAAATGAATGAGAACATGACATAACACAAAAATTCTTTATTTATTATAGATGATAAAACATGCATATGTTCTCCTCTCCATATTAAATAAAAACCACAGTTTATTTTTTTTATTGTTTTATTTTTTATTTATTATTACTTTTTTTTTGCAAGTTTGCCCGATTTCTCTTGGCTTGGAAGTTGAGGTTTGCCTCTCTGCACGCTAAATCTTATTCATGATTTTGCCAATTAGTAATTGTCTCGTGGCTTGGTCTTTGCTGCCTTGTCTACATTTTTCTGGCTACAAATCTACAATCTTTCAAGTAAATTCTAAATTTTAATCGTTTTTTTTTTCTTTTCAATTTAGGACTCTTTGGGACGTCCGATTTTAATTATATTTGATTTTAAGTTATAAACTTGTCAAAAGCTATTGAAATTGTATTAATCGGATTTCATAAATGGCATGTTGAAATTACTTTTTTGTCTGGAATCATCTTTTGTTAAGTTTGATTATAAAATAAGTAAGTTTGATTATAAAATGAATGAGTATAACTTTTTATCAGCACTAAGTTTTTTATGTAGCTTGATCGTCTCTAGACTATCTATTATCCAAACCTGGTTGGATGTGAGAAACTAGTGAGTCGATGTATTTTCAAATTTGTTTACAGATTCAATTCATTGTTTATAATGAGGCACTAAACTCAAGCTTCTAAGTATTTTGAGGTAGCAATTTAAATCATCACAGGATACATGTGTTTATTTTAAGCTTTCTATTTATTGGCATTTTAATCCCTGACCTTGTTCCTTATTTTGGGTTTACATAGAAATATATATGTATTTTAAATGTACTTCTAAGTGCTTAGTTATAGTAATTTATATCATTATATTTTATTGTGTATATGTATTTCTTATAGTCAAACATGGGAATCTTTATGTATTTTTTCCCTGGCCATGAAATACCTTTAGACCGATCCTGGGTAAGAGATCGTTTACATGACTTTGTGGGGTCCTGTTTAGCTAAAGGTATATATGTTGTGAATCTCCTCTTTATTGAAAACACATTTCATTTTGAAGCTGTCCCTGTTTTCCAAAAACACAAATATACTAAAACTCAAAATCAAACTACATGAAAACATACGTTTTTTTAGATACTATAAATAGGTGTGGAACATTTTTCTGTTTTAATAATATACAAATAAGTCTTTGAAAATATTATATTACTAGGTACACTACAACATTTCTAACCTATGGGGACGAAAAGAATCGTCTCTACAGACCGGAAAGTCGTCGCTATAGACCTCAGCGACGAATTGTCGTCGCCATAGACTTTGTTGTTGTAGGTTCGTCGCTTTAGGTTGTAATGTCGTCACCATAGAGTTCGTCATTGTAGTCCCCCTTATAGTGACAACAAATCGTTCCTATATACCAACCAATAGACACAATATATAGTCGCCATGCCACGACATATTGTCGTCATAGCCTCATCTATAGTGACGACATCTTGTTGCTGTAAGTACACCTATAGCGACGATAAGTCGCCTCTATAGCTGTTTCACAGGTTTTACACATTTTTTTAGCTCCTGGATTATATTTCCAAATATACATACAATAAAATTTTATATAAAGTAAAATAAAAAACAGTTAATCTAAATCTAAATCATTCCAATATACAATACCATCAAAAATTTTAAAATATCTTACATGCTCGGTTTACCAAAAATGAAGAGCTAAATTTGATTTTGTTTAGACGTTGCATACAAACCAAACTAAAACAAACAACCTAATTATCAGATCCATAACTACTTTCCCATTCTTCATTTTCATCACCTTCTTCCATTTCATCATCTTCATTATCATATCCTTGACTTTCTTCATCTTCTTCATTGACATCATGACCGTTTGGAACTTGTAGACGAGAAGGATCAAAAGTAAATTGAAATTGTGGTGGTTGGGCGTTTGGATTTTTAGATAAGAACATTTGATGCATCTGTTCGGTAAATTGTTGACTCATTTGTTGAGTCAACTCTTGAGCAAATGCATTGAAGTTTTGGGGATTGGTTGATGTACTTGGCACATAATATGCTGTTACATTCTTCACTTTTCTTCCAACACCTTTTGTATGACCGTTTCTTTCTCCAAGTGCACGCTTGAGGCATTCTGTCTGGTTAACCAATGAATCATTACCATCAACCTCTTCCAACATTTTCCTATACTCTTCCACAATTTTACCCTACAATAAACATTTATTAGTTATTTTTTCTAAAATTTGGCAGCATAACAACTATAAAAAGAAAAAAAAAAAAACAACCTGTTCAAAGTATATAAATAATAAGAATAACAATTCCAAAATTTGAATAAATCTACTTGTAATATATGCAATCCATTTTAAATAACAATATAAACAATTTACTCTAAATTCCGTATGAATAATTTACACAAAATAACATCATACTAAAAGTATGTAAATACCCCTTTTACTTACCCAATCGCGTTGCGCGTGTGGGTGACACCATTCTTTTCCTTCCTTAAAGTGACTTTTCTTCCATCCATCAATGTGGTTTGCCCTTCCGGTTTCTTTTTTCTACAAAAAGCCACAAGAACTATTACTAATATTTCATAGAAAATGTTGACAAAACCCTTAAATAACACTAAAAAAATCTTACTTCCTTATGTCGCTTTTGGGCATAGGATTCAGCACCATGAGAACTACCATACACCTGTTTTCCCTTGTTATCTTTATTTTTAACAGAACTGTTTTGATACTTTTCACTCATGAATAACTTTTTATTAACTTTCCTCCATGCTTTTTAATTCATTCTATGTGGGGGTGTTTCTTTGCCGTTTCCACATCACTGTAGCCTCCAACTCTCATAAAATGCTTTTTCACCTTCGACTTGCGGCGCCTGTAACTTGCATTGAAATCCGTGTCAATTCCTTGCACAATGTCATTCCAATGAGGCGTGTCACGGAAAAAATCTATATCAAAATAATTCTACAAAAGAAAATGAAAGGGTTATAAAACATCTCAAAAATATAAAATTGTAATACTAATAAAACCATTAAATTGTATACTTACATGCAAGGTCAGATAGACTATTCTTTTATAATCTTCAGGGACATCATCCCAACTCGGATAGTGAAAGGGGGCATTCTTTTGAACCTCATTCGATACCAAACTCCAAAGGAAGTGGCTTCTTCTTGTCATCAACAATTTATTAAAGATACAATAACATTATAATACATTTAATCATAATCATCACTGGAATAATATGCATCTATAGGCTCATCATCATTATCATTATTGTCATCAAAAATTTCATCTTCTGAAGGATAAGAATCACTGTGTTCTTCATCATCGTCAATGAAATTCTCATCCTCCATGATAGGAGCATCACTTGATTCACCAAATTCACCTAAAGTTGTTTGCATAGGCAAATAGCCTAAACCAGCAACCAAGTTACAATGAAAGGTTTGATCGTCCACAATAGGAGCATCACATCTCTCAATAACCACACTTGAGTCACTAACATCACCTATGTCAACATCCAAGTTATAATCAGATGATTGATTGTCATGCAAGACATCTACATCCATACTTGGGTGATCCCACAATTTTCTATGGTGAACGTCTTCTACAACCCTCCAACTATTGGCGTTTCGTGAATGATCTTTAAAATATAACACTTGTTTTGCTTGTGTGGCTAAAATGTATTGTTGGCCATCATACCATGAATTACCAACATACCATTCACGACTGATGTCGATAGAGTGGATACCATTTTCATTAACTAATCGCCCCCCCCCCCCCCCCCCGCCTCATTGTGTTGAACCATTTACCATGAAAAAGAACAACTGAATAATCACTTAAATAGTTCAATTGTATGATATCCTCCAGTTGACCATAAAATGGTGTACCATCTTCTCCAAATGAAACAATACCACTATTTGAGTAGTACGTCGGAGATCACGACTATGTGCCACAAATCTAACATCGTTGGCTATGCAACCAGTGTAAGAATATGCATTCAATGGACCATGTGCCAAAGCTTTTAATTCGTTGTTACAGTCTGGGGACAATTTTTTTCTAGACGATAAACCTGGAGAAAAATATAAGATTGATACTTTAAATGATAATATATTTTAGAGTTATATGTAATATATGTATATAATGTTTTTACCTTATGACTGAACCATGAGGGAAATTTTGTTTTTACATCTTTTTCGGGATATTTGGATTCAAATTCGTTGTAGGTGGGAGAAATGGTTCACATCAGTTTCTCACAATACCTAAATATAAAGTATAAATAAAAAATTACTTACGATATGTAGCCTTTAAGTTCATCACATTTGTTGAGTACAAACCATTGTAATGATTTGCTGGCCTCTTCAGAAAGAGCAATGATTTTCATCTTGGAAATTTTTCGACACTGTGATGAAAACACAGAAAATTGCATCTTTGGAAGGCCATCATCTGTATTTCTATCCGGGCGATTGAACTTTGTTTGCATACCATCAAGATACATGGAACAAAATGTCAATGCTTCATCTGCAACATAACCTTCCGCTATTGACCCTTCAGGTTTGGCTTTGTTTCTGACATAGGATTTTAACTTTTTCATGTATCTTTCAAAAGGATACATTCATCGCATATATACAGGCCCTCCAAGAATAGCTTCTTCTGGTAAATGTAGAACTAGATGAACCATTATGTCGAAAAATGTTGGTGGATATATCAACTCTAGATTGCATAATATATTTATCACTTCACTATGTGCTTTATACATGTCTTTCACATCTAATGATCGTGCACAAATTTTTTGAAGAATACGCAAGGGTCAATGATTGTCTTTGACACATTAGCGAGAAGATAACCTCGGGCCCCTATTGGTAGCAATCGTTTCATGAGGATATGATAATCATGAGACTTGAACCCAGTTATATTTAAATCATTAGAATGTACCTTATTCTTGAAGTTTGATCCAAAACTGTCAGGTAGTCTTGCACCTTTAATGAAATGACAAAAACGTTCTCGATCGACTAGTTTGAAAGAGTAAGCTGGATGTAGTGGATAATTCTTGTAGTTTTCTTTTGCAGCCATAGATTCTCTCGAATGCCCCATTTTTCCAAATCTTCTCTTGCTTTGTACGTATCTTTTGATTTTTCATTCTTTAACAAAGTACCTAACAAGCTCTCACGAACATTTTTCACCACATACAGAACATCTATATTGTGTTTTAGATCAAGTGAACACCAATAATCAAGCTCGAAGAAGATACTCTTTTTCGTCCAATTTAACTATGATTCAGTTCGCCTTCTTTTTACACCACCACCATAGCTAGGGTGTTTTCCTGGAATACAAGTGAGGAGACGGTCTAGTTGCTTAATTATTAATGCATTACTCAATCGTCTAGGAGGCTTTCTTGACTCTTTCTTTCCATTAAACAATAAACTATCCCTCCATTCATGCTTTGTATATAAGAATCATCTATGACCAACATAAGCTATATTACTGGTTATAGAACATGAGGGTGTGTCTTTGTTACAAGTAGCACAATCATTATGACCTTGACCACTCCATCCAGACAAACTGCTACGGGCAGGGTAATCATTGATAGTCCACAATAGTGATGCATGCATTGTGAATACAGTGTTGGTTGATGCATCTCTTATTTGGACTCCATCCCTCCATAACATTTTCAACTCGTCCACCAAAGGCCTTAGGAAAACATCAATGTCTTTCGCAGGTGCTTTAGGACCAGGAATTAGCAAAGTCAACATGAAAGAAGATTCTTTCATACACAACCATGGTGGTGTATTGTATGTTGTCAATACTATCGGCCACATACTATAAGGCTGATTCATGTTGTTGAATGGATTAAATCCATCGGCGGCCAAACCCAATCGGACATTCCTAGGTTCTTTGACAAACTCGGGATATCGCTTATCAAATTCATGCCATGCTTTCCCATCAACCGGATGATACATCTTACCATCATTTGAATGCCTAGTGTTATGCCAAATCATATCTTTTGCTGTGAATCTTGAACTATACCTTCGACGAAGCCTGGAAGTCAAAGGAAAATAACATAACACTTTTTGTGGCACTTTCTTCCCCCTTTGTGTGTTTGTCAACCCACCTGCTCTCCTTACAAACAGGACAATTTTGCATTGACTCGTTCTCTTTCCAAAACAGAGCACAATCATTAACGCAAGCATGGATAGATTGATATCCCAGCCCAATCTTTCTCAACTTCTTTTTAGCTTCATAGTGTGAAGTTGGAATCTTATTTTCTTTCGGGAATGCAACTCTTAAAAACTCTAAAAGTTGCTCAAATGAACTGTCTGTCCACCTATTGATAACTTTACTGTGCATCAGTTTTGCTAGGAAGTTTAAGGAAGACATCCAACTGCACCCAGGGTATAACTCGGTATTGGCTTCTTCAAATAATACATCAAACTCTGGTTCTAAACCAATTGCTTCTTGGCTTACATTTTCTATATGTTGATCTTCCTTTTCCATAACATCATCTATTAAATCAAACAACTCTTCAGGTGGATTTTCCTCTGCCACAACTCTAGTACTACAGTACTTTGAAGCCCAAAGGTTGTCTAAATCCGAAAGAGGATATTCCTCACCATGATGAATCCATATTAGATATGATTCTTCAAATCCACGGTCATGTATCTGGGCATAAACCGTAGTCACAATATGTCGAAACATGTTCACACAATCTATACACGGGCAACATGTTTTTCCTTCATCATCGACATGGTTCTTGGCGATCTCTATGAAGTTGTTAAGCCCTTTTATGAACTCTGGACACCTTCGATTTTGCAACTTAATCCAACTTATCAATAGCCATAACTGTTTTATTATTAAAAATTAGAATGTATGCATATTATAGCATTTATCTATTATAACATTCTACTTTTTCATACATATATTTTTTATTTATAGCATCTTAGTTATGTTGTTTTTTCAATTATGGCATTGTACTTCAAATTATAGCATTTTACTTATGTTGCTTTAGTTTTTATAGCATTCTACTTTTATTTAAGAATACAGAGGGACAAAACTAGAGGATCAAAGGTATTTGTAGTTCGGATGGTTCATGCACATAAAAGGTTAAAGTTGGAATACCTTAGTTCGATCATCACTATTGTTTCTTAAAATGTTATTCTTAATATTTTGATGATTAGATTTTAGAGCCTTAGGGATGAAAGTGGGTCCAAACTCGGACCGGGTCCAAAATTATGTATGATGTTACTAAAATACCCTTTACAAATTAAGAATTATAGTTAAAAACATTAGTTACAATTAAATGAGAATTTCATTACTCAATTTAATATTGAAACCTAAGAGAACGGTATTATAGTAATACCATATGGAATTTTAATTTTAAAATGGTTTTTAATATTAAGTTGATTTAAATCTAGTTAAACAATAAATTTGGATACAAATGTGAGTTTTATACTTTTAAAGGGGTATATATGTAATTTTAAAGTTTATAAGGAGATAAAAGTAATATTAAAAGTATGTAAGGATATAAATGAAATTCACTCTATTATATTCACTTATATGCCATCAAAAATATTATCCTATGTATATAATACTTGGTAAGTTACAAATATGGTCCCTGGGCATATCATTTTTCTAGGTTTGGTCTAAGGGAAAAATTGTCTATGTAGAAATTCACAAACTAATGGCTAGATTTAATGATTCAACAACAAATTAAAACCATTGGGACATATTTTTTACAAAATCAAAACTCGGACAGAACCTATGATTAACAGTAAAGTACGGGGACCAAAATTGTTACTCATTTTGAAAATGTAGAGAATGACACTAAGCAATAACGAGTTGCTTGGTTGGCAACTTGGCATAATGTTTCTGGAGAAACCAAATCTGTCAAAGTAATTTATATTATTTTTTCTTTTTTGCAGATTTGATTACATTGTTTGTAACTCTCTAGCTTGTGGTCTGGAGTGTAACTTTCAGTTTGAAAGGTAAAAAAACATTGGTTTAAGGATTTTGGCAGAATCGGGTGGAATTAGAATTCGATTCCATTCTTCCTTTTTCTATAAAAGACAAAAATACCCTCATTTATATTTAAGTTGGAATGGATAAAAACAAAAACTTGAAATAATAACTAATAAGTAAAACTTTAAAAATTTATTGATGACCCATCTCAACTACTGGAAGGAAGTTAAACCTTTTTTCTTAGGTTCTTTAACATTTTTTCTCTCAAAAATTTAGTTAAAAGTAGCGTTTGGTGCAACAAAATCAGAGAAGGAATGGAATGTTTCATTCTATTCGAATGAAAAAAAAGGCATTTAATTTGTCTTGGCTTAACAATGCTAGCTATTAAAAGACTAAAAGTCTTGTTAACAGGAAGAATCCAATCAGAATTTAATTTCAGATAATTGCTTGTGGAAAAATATAAGATTGACTTCTGAAACTTCTTACTCTTGTCTACAGTTTTTTGAACAAGTAAAAAATCAGAATTTAATGTCTTTGTTAACCATGAGTCTTTTAATAGGCTAAAATTGTGACCAGGACTGAGATTATATACAACAAATACTAGCATTCTACAAAAGATTTAGGGACAAACAAAGGGGTGGGGCACTAGGGCTGTTACATCCTTGCTTAGAAGATAGAATAATAGAAAACCATAACCTGATTGATTGTTGTCCAACTCACGATATGTTGATCTTTGTAGGAGATCAGCCCTGTTGGATCAAATAGTTCAAGCCACAAAATATAGAGATGGAGTTTTAAGAACCAACTGAATGTTCTCTGTTTGCATTACTTGAAACTGATTACAAAGGAAAACATAAATACTGAATACAACGAAATAGAAAAAGAGAATTACATGCATCTGCATGTGCTTCTACGCGTGTGTTCAAATGCCATATTATTCTCCTAAATACGAGGTCAACACAGGACCAAATCATCTTTATTCAAATGCCTCAACGGCTAACTTAGAATTAAACCTAACATATTCCCCCTTAATTATGACTTTTTATCAGCAATGCTTTCTACTCCCAACAGGTTCCTCATCTGCATGAACTTCACACGTGCTAAAGCTTTGGTCAAAGGATTAGCCTTTTGATCTTCCCCTATTACATGCTCCACCTGGATCTCCCTTCTTTCAATACACCTACGTATGAAGTTGAATTTGGTATAAATATGCTTACTTCTCCCGTGGACATTTGGGTTCTGCATCAAAGTTATAGCTGATTTGTTGTCAACATAAAGTTTCACTCTTTCTTCCTTCATCCCTGTTAAGTCTTTTATCAAGCTCCTCAGCCATAATGCTTGACATGCAGCTTCTGTAGCTGCCATGAATTCCGCCTCGCATGAGGATAACGCCACTGTTCGTTGCTTTTGCGAAGACCATGTGATAGCTTTACCAGAAAAATAAAAAATTGTTCCAGTTGTTCCTTTTTTTTTCGTCCAAAATTGTCCCATAACTGCTATCACTGTACCCAACTAGCTTCTTGTCTCCACCCTTTTTGTACACCAAACCATAATTCTTAGTACCTTTGATGTATCTCAATATCCGTTTCACAGCCTTGAGATGACTCTCCTTTGGGGCATCCATGTACCTACTTGCAATACCCACAGAGTAGCTCAAATCAGGTCTTGTGTCAGTTAGGTATCTCAAGCTTCCAACAATTTTTCTGTAGTCAGTGGCGTTGACCGGTACTCCTCCTTCATCCTTTGTTAAACCAGATCGTGGTTCCATGGGGTACATGGTGGGATTACAGTCACCCATACCTACAGTTTGCAAGACCTTTTTAGCATACCAAGCTTGGTTTATCATGATGCTTCCATTCTTTTGCATGACTTCAATCCCAAGATAATAGGATAACACTCCTAAGTCACTCATATCAAACACCTTTTTCATTTGTTGTTTGAAAGCATCAATCAACTTATTGTTTGAACCTGTTACAATTAGATCATCTACGTACACTCCCACCAGTAGTGTCATATTTTCCTTCTTAATCTTGTATACAACATATTCTTGACGACATCGCTGAAAGCCCATGTCCTTGAGTGTCTTGTGGAGTTTTGCATTCCAAGCTCTTGTGGATTGACGCAACCCATAGAGGGATTTGTTCAGTTTGTACACCATGTGCTCCTTCCCTTTGACTTGAAATCCATCAGGTTGCAAAACATACACCTCCTCTTGTAGCACCCCATTTAGGAATGCCGATTTGACATCCATATGATGAACTCTCCACCCCTCGTCTGCTGCTAAAGCCAAGATAACTCGAATTGTTTCCATTCTAGCCACTGGCGCGAAAGCTTCTTCGAAATCAACTCCTTTTTGTTGTACGTACCCCTTCGCGACAAGTCGGGCTTTGTGTTTAATGATCTTTCCACCTGGATCTTTCTTAACCTTATAAACCCATTTTAATCCAATTGGTTTTTGTCCTTTGGGAAGATTCATTAATATCCATGTATTATTGGCTTCAATTGACTCCAGTTCTTTCTTCATTGCAACTTGCCACTCCTGTTCATTCGTCACCTCTTCATACGTTCTGGGTTCTTCCCCAGCGAACAAGAGATCCTCAATTTCCTCTTCAAATGCCTGACAACGACTGAGTACATCTTCCAATGTACGGAACCCTCGAACTGGTGTGTCATCATATTTTGATCGGTTTGGCAACGAGTCTGATGACAGTGTTGTGCCTTGGGGAGATGAACTACTTTCGTCGCTTGTTACTGAAGTAGGGGTTCGTGGTGAGCTTGTTGGCTTGGACAGACCAGAGCTGGGAAACGGACTTCCTGGGCTTCCATCCTCATGTGGGACTCCCTGGTCCTGGGTTTGATTGTTGTTTTCTGTTACATCTTCATACGAGATTTCACTTGGAAATCCAGTTCAGTCTTGACCAAAAACCTGTGATTCATTTTGAGTTTTGGCCCACTTCCACTTTGTTCCTTCATCAAATATCACATCCCTAGCCACATATTTTCGTTTTTCACTTGGGATGTATAGACAAAAGGATTTTCTCACTGGTTCGTTGCCAAGATACACCAGTTGAATGCTACGATCACTTAACTTATTAAGCTTGTTAGCCGGTCTTTTTGCATGTGCCACACAACCAAAAATCCTAAAATGCTCCGGTGTTAGTTTCTTCCCATACAGTGCTTCATAAGGAGTTTTATGTTTTACTCTTTTTGTTGGAACCCGATTGAGAATCTGAATAGCATGGCGTACTGCCTCTCCCCATAAGATTTTTGGAACTTCCATTGCTTTCAATAACAATCTTGTGACTTCAAGGATAGTTTGATTACGCCACTCCACAACTATGTTTTGCTGTGGAGAGTATGGAGTGGTCAATTGTCGCCTTATTCTTTCCTTCCTACAATATTCATTGAACTCATCTGATCTAAATTCTCCTCCATGATCAGTGCGCAAGCCCTTTAGCTTAAACCCGGTTTCACTTTCCACCTGTTTTCTAAACCTCTTGAAGGTTTCAAAATCCTCACTCTTTTGCTTGAGCATGTATCCCTATATGAACCTGCTGTGGTCATCAACAATAAGGAGGAAGTAGTGATTACCTGCTACTATTTGTGGTGTTATGGGTCCACATAGATCAACATGCACGAGTTCTAACGAGACATTTGCTTACCATTGAGATTCTTGTGGGAACGATTTACGGGTCTGCTTGGCTACTAGACACCCTTCACAAACTTGTGCTAGGTGACACACCTTTGGTACTCCTTGCACCATTCCTTTCTCCACCATGGATTCTAACAAGCAAAAATTGACATGCCCCAGACGAGCATGGTATAGCCAAGCCACGTCGTTTATTTTTGTGTGAAGACAAACTGGTTGAGTTGTATGAAGCACTATCTTGTACAAGCGGTTTTTCGAACGTTGTACCTTCATCACAAGCCTGTTGTACTTGTTATGTACCTTCAGAAAGTCTTGCTTCATCCCAATTTCATACCCTTCTTCCGTCATCTGCCCGAGACTCAGAATGTTACTTCGAAGAGCCGGAATGTAATACACTTCTGCAATGATCAGTTGTTCTTTGTTCTTGCAATATAGCAAGATGGTTCCCTTTCCTTTAATCTGAACTCTTGACCCGTCTCCAAACCGTACCTGTCCCCTTATATTTTCATCCAATTCTGAAAAATAATCTCTTACTCCTGTCATATGGTTACTAGCTCCATTGTCTAGATACCATGTGTCCTTTTCATTCCCATTTAGACTCGGAAAGACCTTGTCTTCATTTAACAAAACCAACTCTTCAGTCTTTTCTCCGTGTACTGTCAAGAGTAGAGTTGTCTCATCTTCTTGTGCTTGAGTGAGATTCGCATTGCCTTCTGTATGTTTTGGTTTAGGGCATTCTGATGCAAAATGACCAAAATAATCACAGTTAAAACACTTGATGTGTTTCCTATCTCGATTCTTCCAACGGTCTTGGTTGTTATCTCGTGACGGGTTGCCACCCCGGCTACCTCTGCCTCGCCAACTACTTCTTCCTCGACCTCCATTTCTTCCTCCTCGGTCATTTTGTGATGAGCCTTTCCCTCTTCCTCCTAAGTTCTTTCCGTGAGTTTTTTGACCATTTTGTCCCTCTGATCGGGTCAGCATCAGACTTGCTTCTGCGGTTACATTATCGGATCGAAGCTTCAAGCGGGATTCATAAGCTTTGAGCCTGCCAATCGCTTCCTCAAACAGCATGCTATCGATATTTGAATATTGCTCAATCGATGCTACAAGTTGTAAATATTTGTCTGGAACCGAATCAAGCAATTTCCTTATCATCGTTCCATTCCCTTGTGTTTCTCCCAGGCTGCTGTAGCTCGAACTGATACCGCTTATCTTTCCTGCAAACTCATCGATTGTTTCTCCTTCCTTCATTCTTAAGGAATCAAACTCACTCTTGAGTGCGTGCTTTGTTGCCTTCTGAACTCGATCAGCACCCAAGTAACGAGTCTTCAACGAATATCATACTTCTTTCGCTGTTTTCTTCTGCGCAACTTGAAGAATCACGTCATCGGGTAAGGCCTGGAATATGAATGCTCGAGCCTTCTTACTTTTCTTTTCATCAACAGCCACGCCAACTCGATGCTCGATGGATTCCCATACTCCTTAGGCATCCATTATCACCTCCATCTTTATTGCCCATGTTGTGTAGTTTGTGTGTGACAACATCGGGTATTGGAGTGGTACGCCCCCATTCCCGTTGTCTTTTCCCTGTATAATCGACATGTCTTCTAGGCGTAGGTAATTGGGCCTGAACTGGGAAAGAACTCTGATACCAACTATAGAAGATCAGCCCTGTTGGATCAAATAGTTCAAGCCACAAAATACAAAGATGGAGTTTTAAGAACCAACTGAATGTTCTCTGTTTGCATTACTTGAAACTGATTACAAAGGAAAACATAAATATTGAATACAACGAAATAGAAAACGAGAATTACATGCATCTGCATGTGCTTCTACGCGTGTGTTCAAATGCCATATTATTCTCCTAAATACGAGGTCAACACAGGACCAAATCATCTTTATTCAAATGCCTCAACGACTAACTTCAAATTAAACCTAACAATCTCCTACTCCTGTTGTCCAAGTCCCAACTTCAATTGTGTCCCCCAGACAACATATACACGAATAAGTGTTGGAAATAACCCAGAAAATATATACATTAATAAGGAGAAAAGGAAGGTTCTTGCATTCTAAAATTTAGACACCATCATACCTGTTGAGGAAGTAGAAACCCAAATTCAGAAAACAGGTAGCCCGCCGGAATGAGAGGGAACCGCTGACCTGCAATTCAGAAAACGGGATAAATCCAGAGCTGGAGGGAAAACATCATAGTGAAAGGTTGAAGGAGTGGACGAGGGAAACGTCGGGCAATAAACGATCGAACCTACCTGTCGCCGTATAGGCACCGACGATTTCGCCTTAACTCACAGGAGGAACCGTATTTACTGTGGGTGCGATAGGGACGATAAGGTTGAAGGATTGGGAAAAAGTTTTTAACTCATCGAAACCCTATAGGGACAATTAGTCGTTCCTATTGCTGCCCATTAAAACGACGTCGCCCTGTTTGTTGATATATACGCATTAAAAATATTATATATATTTAAATTAATTTATGTTTGCGACGATATGTCGTCCCTATAGCTTTTTCGGATACCCGCCAATTATTTTTCCTTCCCGCTCAAACTACAGAAACAATTTATCGTCGCTTTAGGTTTGGAAGTCAAACAAAATTAGTCAACTCTATAGTGACGACTTGTCGTCCCTATATGATCCTCTATAGCAACGACATTTGTCGTCCCTATAGCTTTTGTCGTTGTAGACTCCTATTCTTGTAGTGGTATAACGAATTGTTAGTGAGTAAGGTTAATAATATTTTATTATAGACTTATCAAAATAATATTCATTATTATATAAAAAAAATATTTGTAAATTCAATACTAGATTTATCTAATATTATAAACTAGACATTTATTCCATTGTCCGTATGTTTTAATGCATGGATAGTTGTATCTTGTCTTATATAGAGTTAAAAGTATATAATTAAAATTTTTAATACTAGAATGGTAGACTTAAAAACAAAACTTATATTGTGTATAAACAATATTTTAGAAATTTATAAACAATATGTAGATTTTAACTTTTTATATAACATTGTACTTAATTTTAGTAAATCATATTCTATTCATCGTTTTAATTTGTAATTTATAGTATTGTATTTATGTATGTTTATTATAGCAGCGTTATTTTTAATTTGTCACACAACAATGTCATTTCTATGATTTATTTTGTTTTTTTCACTTTATTCAAATCTATATTGCATGGTATAAATTCATAATTTTATCAAATGTCTACACATATAAAACGTAGATGAGATATTTAAAACAATATATATTAATTAATTTTAACTAATCATTATAAACTTATATAAATCTTCTATCTTTGTAATTTACTAAATTTTTATAAATATATGATTTGTCATAACCATCTTAAATTATCAATAATATTTTTTTTAAACTTAATTTTAATAGATTTTAACATATGGAAATATAATGGGATAATTCAAAATCTAACAATTTTAAGTCCACAAGTCAAAATTACAATTTTTGTTTTGTTTCTATCCACCTAGGTAGCTTTTAAAGATCGATTAGGTTTCTATTTTAATTATATAAATAGATGTAATTGTTGATGTTTGTTTTATTTTTTAATTTATTTTTATTTATTATTTTTTTAAAATGGCAAACTAGCTAAACTATTTTTAAATATTATTTATGTCTCCCGAAAGACTTGAACTCATGACTCTCATTTGAAAAAGTCATTCAATATCGCTAGTTCCAAGACCTTTCGGTAATTAGGAACCAAGTTATATTCCCGTAATTACTTACCTTACAAGTTAGGAAGAGACATCGAGTTTTATAAACATGTGAGGTATGAATTAGGAAGTTCAATCCCTATCAAACCCCTCGTAAGGTCATCCGTTATACCCACCACATACCACATATGTGGTGGGTGACACATTCGCACCACATTTCCCTACCACTAACATGAGATACATACCACTAACACACCATTCCACATCATTATTTTTATTTTTTTTAATTCAAAAACACAATAAAATTACATTTTTAATAATTAAAAAAACATTCATTTTTTAACTAGTTTTTCATTAATTATAAAAATAAAATTACAACTTCAAACTACATTACTTAATTAATCTTAAAAAAACCATTACATTAATCTAAAAAAACAAACAAAAAAACATAGATATAAAAAAACTAATCTTCGTTCGTGTTACGTTGGTACAAATGTTCCGCTACATCTTCTCGAAGATTGAAACACGTTTCACTATTATGAATTTCCATAACTGGCTCTAAAAAGTCATTTGTTTCGGGTACGAACTCCTCAATTGGAATGACAACGTCGTTCGGATCATACCTGCAAATCGTTCGACATTCATCTTCAATAATCATATTATGCATTATAATACATGCTATGACCATTCGTTTAATTCTTTCTTTATCTCAGAGTCGTGTAGCATATTTCACTATATGTTATGTCCGCTTGAGGACTCCAAATGCCCTCTCGATATCCTTTCTCGCCGATTCCTATTTTTTTGTAAACAACTTTGCATTTTCACTTCGAGGAACCGAGTATGCCTTCATCAATGTAGAATAATCCGGGTATATCCCATCACCAAGGTAGTAACCGTATTTATACGTGTGCCCGTTCACGGTAAATATCATATCAGGTGCTTTGCCGGTCCAAATATCGTTGAAAATAGGAGACTGGCCAAGAACATTAATGTCGTTGTTAGACCCTGCTACTCCGAAGAAGGCATGCCATATCCATAAATTGTGAGATGCAATAACTTCTAGGATGATACTTAGTTCACCTATATCTCCTCGAGTGAATTGAACACGCCATGCATTTGGACATTTTTCCAAGCCACATGCGTAAAATCTAGACTGTCAAGCATACCCGGAAATCCATGTCTCTCTTCATGAGCCGCATATAGTCTCTCAATATCACATTGAGTAGGTTTGCGCAAATATTGTTCGTGAAAAACCTCATAGACACATGCATAAAACCAATCTATTCATTCAACCGTGGTCCTCTCTGATACTTTCAAGTATTCATCAGATGCATCAAATGTTATACCGTACCCAAATACTTAAGAGCAGCAACACATTTTTGTATACTACTAAAACACATTCTTCCTCTAGCGTCGGGTTTTTGTTTGAAAAAATCGTAACGAGATTCTAAAGCATTACTAATACGTAAAAATATAGTCTTATTCAGACGGAAACGACGTTCGAATGAGTCTTCATTATAAAGATAATTATCGGCAAAGTAATCGCGTACCAATAAGTCGTGTGCGGCTTGGACATCACGATTGACGACCGCCTTTGTACGAGCAGCATTTGAACTTTCTTCGTCGTGAATGTGTTGCATAACGTTGAAGAATGTCTCGACGAATTCTACGTCGTCATCCGAGTCAAAAGTTTTTAAAAATTTCATATGTTTTGTGGAATCCATGTGCATGTGTTTTGTGGTTTTAGAGAATGAAGGTTAGAATGAATTTGTATTTTGGTGAAAATAGAAGGTTTATTTATTTGTGTATTGAATTGAGTTTGAAAAAAAAAAAAAAAAAAAAAAAAAAAAAAAAAAAAAGGCCAAATGACCGTTCAACGGTCAACAAATCAATTAACAAATCGTTGAATCCGTTTACACTCGTCGTCGGGAACACGAATAACAACGACCACGCCCGACCACGGAATGTTGGGGTGGTGTGCACGAAATTTTCTCGTGGCCACCTGGACCACAACCCGTTTTGTGGTACGTATACCACACGGTCTAACAGTTACTCATGTGGGGACTTTTCCCTTGTAATCCTTATAGGGTCATGTTACTCCTATTCGATGATTAGATCTAGGAGCCTTTGTTGAAATATGTGAACGAGCTTCTTTGACACAACTATGGTTCCAAAAAGAAAATAATAATAATAAAAACTTAGCCTCCAAACAATTTTGTTAACCCTTCCGGCCGGTTAGTTATTTTATCCTCTGTTACTTCCCCGTTCATTTATTTATCTTTCTGTCATTACCATCTTTCTGTCATTACCTTGGTGCAAATCAGCCCCTGTGACTATATATATCTGATATATGCATACATCATGATATGCAATACGATTATAAGAAAATCACAAATATATATTACAGGCAACCGGATTTGTTCATACATCGCTTATAGTTAACTTAAGCATACGTAAACATGAGATGCGAATTTATACAACTTTCATAAACTGGGTTAACTCATCGTAATCGAGCTTGTAGGCTTATAGGTCCATAATAACCATACCCTAGTTTAGCCATCTGAGCTGCACCATTGCTTCCCAATCGACGGCTAGGATTAAACGGACTGCATGACCCGAACGCATAGCTCCTTCCCAACGGCTGCACATCTTTTGCCTCCATCTCCGCCAACACCTTGTAGAACAGATCCACATCGCATGAAAGTGATATCGGGCCATCACAGTGGTACCCGTATTCCTTTTCTGCATCCTCCAGAAGCATCGCAAACAAAGGATGACTTGCATACTTTGTTTTCACAGCGAACCTTTGTTTATCAGGTCCGACGCACACCGGAAAAAACCCTCCCGGTGCTATTTTCTTCTTCATCGTCTCCTTGCCGCTCCATGATCTGCTCTTCGGTAACCTACTAAGGCTGCCCTTGCTGCTGTGGATGTGGGAGAAGGATCGACATCTCTTCCATGTCTTCACGAGAAAGTTATTCTTTCCCGTATTTCCCTTGATTGTTTCCATCACTTCGTATATACTAAAATCGGGATTAAGGAATAAAAAAAAAAAAAAAAAAGAAAAAAAAAAAAAGGAGAAACTAGAGTTTAGCTTGGGTGGAACTATGATATGTAACTATGTGGAAATCAAGCTAGCTATCCTCTGTCGTAGGCCATATCGAACATAGACCTTGTTCCTGGCTGAATTTTAATGGCCATGTTGAACATAAATGAAGCTGTTGACATTGAACCTATGATCATGGAGGACTGAAGGGTTGTATCACAGTGTGGGATATGGAAGGGTTTTATAGAAGAGAGGAGAAGAAGAAGGCTGAGAACTGAATCGGGTAATACCCGGATGAAATCGAACTACATGACGTCATGTTCTCTTGTTATTGTCCGAAGTTTAGTTTTGTCAACGCTACAAAGTCCTACCATCTATTTAAACTGCATTATGTGTGGTTTATAAATAGTTTCGAAAAACAAATGAGAAAGTATGACATTGACATCATTGTTTACTCTTCATGCCCAACCCATATATCGTTGACTTTGTTTGATTGGTTTTGGTTTGGTTATAAGTTATAATTTTGATAAAATTTAATGTATTTAGAAATGAACACTTGTTAGTTGTCAGCTAATGAAAACATTTTTTAAAATTTTTTTGTAGAAGAGGTCATTTGAAGATTAATTTATAAATGTCAATGAACGCAGTACGTGTTGATAGATTGATATTCATTAGTTATATGTATGAAATTGAAAGCTACAGGGGTGTCTGAATAATAATATTGTGTTTATAGGAATTCGATGTCAAAAAAATTGGATTTCAAATAACTTGAAGCTTGTTACGGTTTGCAAAATCTAGAACGAAGTATTCTTTTCTTTTTTGAACAAAAAAAGAAGCAAAAGCTACATTTTGGACCATAATAATAATAATAATAATAATAATAATAATAATAATAATAATAATAATAATAATAATAATAATAAATTTGGTTCTTGAGGTATCCCAAAAATTACAGTTGAGTCCAAATTTTTTTTTCATCCATAGCTGGTCCAAAAAGTGAAACATCTATGTAGATTGTTATTTTATTAGTTAATCTGTTCATATGCTCCTCATTTACATATGCTCCTCAAATGAGATATATTTGTCATTTCAATTGTTTCTCTCAAATTATTTTATTATTTAAACATTTTTATTAACAAAAAGAGTCTCTCTCTCTCTCTCTCTCTCTCTCTCTCTCTCTCTCTCTCTCTCTCTCTCTCTCTCTCTCTCTCTCTCTCTCTCAAATAAGAAATAAACCCAATCAATCATCATCTTCCAACCATTCCTTCTATCGACCCCTCCTCTTAAGTCGGTAGCCAAAAAACTGTAACCAGCCGTCAACACCTTTTTTCCACCGGTGAACTTCACTCATCCCTCGTTGTAAATTTTTAAATAATCACGGCTTGATCTCCATAGATAGAAGCTCAGGTATGCTCCTGGTAGAAAGGCAAGCTCAATAAAGAAAAAAAATACATACCATACAGGAAACAATGATATTAAATAATGACAAACCCATAACTTGACAAAATACTGAATCATATTAAAAACCATTAAATGGACTGAGAACCATAGAACTAACTCGATTTTCTCAACCAAGCTTCTTCACATTCAAAAGAAGGGGGTTTTCTTGAACGTAATTGGGTACGACACATAATCTCTAAAGATATAGCAATAACATGGAGATCAATTTACAAGAGATGAAACATAGGAAAGTCGATGGATAACTCATGACATCCCATACCTCTACCACTAGTTAATACTAGGTAACTACCCAAACATCTGCCCAATTTGTTCGGAATATCACTTCACTTTTTTCCCTCCTCCCTCATTCATCAAAAACCCTAGATCCATTACTCCAACAAATAAAGAAGGCAGTGGTTTTGGTGGTCCGTTCATCGACGTTGGAGGATGGAGACTGAGTCTTGACATGAAACACAAAGAGAAAGATGTGTTGGATTAAGGTATATAAACTCATAACTAAATTGATATAAAGTTGTAAATAGAAGCAAAGTCCTTTTATGGTTGCTCTCGTAACCAGAATTAACTAAAAATTATATTAGGAATGAGAGAAATGATTTGTTAATGTATTATATGATTAATATATTAATTGAAAATAGATAATTAATTTGTTAATTTGTTATATGATTAATAAATTAATATGTGATCAATAGTTAAATAATTTTTTTGTTAATTTTTATGGTTAGTAGATTAATAACAAATCAATTATAATGAATTAATTATTAATCAAAATAAATCTGAAAATAATTTGAGATTAATTGGAATTAATTAAAGGTGCAAGGGGTGAACTGTAATTATTCAATAGTTGAACAAAAGAGGCAATTCTAGAACCATTCAAGGGTGGACTTTTTGGGAGCTCTTCTAGGGTTTCCAAAACCTTCCTAGATGCTAATAAGGAAAGAATTTGAATTGGAATTAAATTCATTATTTACTTAATTCAAATATGGTTTTGTCTGAGAGTTACCTAAACTATAAATATGACCTCTTAGGCATCAAATTTCGGGATATCTTTACATAAAAGCTTAGGATTGATATATATATATATATATATATATATATATATATATATATATATATATATATATATATATATATATATATATATATAGGTTTAGGTTCTATGGAAAACAAAAAAAAATCCTAAAAATGCATAAAAAAATACTTAGAGATCACAAAAAAAAAAAATTGAATTTTTTATAAAAAAATCGCAGGTTTTTGTTAAAATTCGTTGAAAAAAAAAATAAAAAATCAATTTCTTTTTTTTTTTTTAAATTCCAAAAAAAATTCACCGATTTTGTATAAAAATCTGTGATTTTTTCAAAAAAAATTTCAAAAAAAAGTTTTGTGAATTCTTAGTATTTTTTATGCATTTTTATGATTTTTAGGGTTTTTTGTTTTCCAAATAACCCTTCCCTATATATATATATATATATATATATATATATATATATATATATATATATAACAAATCAATTATTCAACAATCTATCTCATATTAATTTATTAATCACATAATAAATTAACAAATCGGCTATCTATTTCAAATTAATATATTTATCATATAATATATTAACAAATAATTTCTTCATGATTTCCAATTAGTTTATTAATCATATAATAATCAAAAAAGTTATCATCTCTCTACAAATGTCATTATAACCAAGTTCTAGTTATGACGGCAACCCAAAAAGTACTTCGCTTGTAATTACAAGAATGTACCAATTTAGTTGTGATCTTAAACACCTTAATCCAACATTGAACTAACTTAAGTAAAAGACACGCATTAGAAATGAATCTCTTAAAATTAAGGATTTTTATTATACATATGAGTGTAAGGGAGCTTTCTAAAAGGTATAAGTACGGGGTTTAATGGATTAAGGGCTTAATCCATTAAGCTAATTTTGAACAGATAGCACGAAGTGGTTTCTTGCTTTCCACGACGTGGTGGCAGAACTCGTCGTGACTATTTTGTGGTGGGATAGCTACAATGTAGCCAGTGGTTAGCAACGGCGTGTGTAACGCCCATGTTTCGAGGCTAAGAATTGATGCGCTGACGTAATAGTTATGGTCAACAAATATAACTCATTTTGAAGTAATAAAAATGAATTATTCGAGTATTATGTGAATTTATGTGCTTTATGCTTGTTTATTATGATATAATAAGTCAAGAATAAAAATAAACGCCAGAAATAAAAATATAGATAGACCCAATATCTATGAAGAAAGTTGTAGTGGTCATGACAAGGATTCCGGGGATGTAAATAATGTCGAAATCCGAGTTATAACAAAGAAGTTATGGCATGTCGAATTTTCACGACAAAACCAACATGACACTACATGACGTAAATAGTGATTTTAAAATAGAGGACTTTATAGCCTTAGTGATCTAAATGAAAGTCGTAGTATTCGTTTAAACCGAGAGTGTGCGTAAAAAGAATGCCCAAATCTGATTTCGTATGAGGAAGTTATGAATTTTCTAAGTTTTAGTCTAGCAGTATGCAGCCCGGAGTTTGAATATTATACCGACCGATTTTTAGCCGACATAACCTAAATGAGAATCGAAGGTCTAGTTAATAGTAGTTCAACCATAAAAAGACAGACGAAAACGGACGTCGGATGAATAAGTTATGAATTTTTAACGAACTTTATTGTCCTGGCTTGTTAAAAATATAACTTTAAAAATAATGTCAAAATTAGCCGACAGAGTCTAAACGAAAGTTGTAATGTACGCTCCCACCTACGTGTGGATATAAAGAACGTCAAAAACGGAGCTCGTATGCTAAAATTATGAATTTTAGAAGTCAGGATGTGAATCTACGAGGAGTGCTGACGTGGCCGCATCTCAGCCGCCGCTTGCTCCCTACGGTCTCGCACAGGATGATGACACGTCGTACTTCGGACGCCCAACGTAAGCTTCAGAAGCCCCGCGTTGGAAGAAGTTACACCCATCGAACTCCCTTTCCTCGGTCCACATTGAGCCACGTCGCACCAAGCCGCTTCAGACACGTGTTGTACGAGCTCGCATTACGCGCCATGTAGGTCAGTAGTACCCCCAGCGTACCGAGGCCTCACATGCCTATAAAAGGGTTGCGAGGGCTGTCACTTTTCACACACCAAAACCAATCTATTTCTCTCTCTACTCTCTCTCTTTCTCTCTCTCTCTCACTCTCTCTCTCTCTCTCTCTCTCTCTCTCTAGCCTATCCCAAACCCCCCCCCCCTAAGCCTAGGGAACCTTTCTAGCTCTAGGAGAAATACTTAAAGAGCCCGGAGTCTCCGAGAAAAAGATTTTTTCGGTTTGAAACTCTGCCCGTGCAGAGACTAGTTTTCAAGCAAACTTCCCGGTTTCGTCAAAGAAGATTATTTTAAGAACTGAAGTGTTGTCTGAATCACTCTTTATCAGATGAGTACATAGTTACTTTCATCTTACACATAGATATGAAGTAATTTATATAAATTACGTGCTATGTGTGCATATTTACTTGAGATCTGTGCAAGATGAAAGATTTAAACTTCTTTGTTTTTCAGATCTAAACCGTATATGTATTTTGTTCTCAGATCTGAACCTTTTCTTCAGATCTAGACTATAGATGTATTTTCTTTTCAGATCTGAACCTTTTTCTTCAAATCTTGGATGTAGATGTATTTTGTTTATATATCTGGACATTTTTCTTTAGTTATGGACAGTAGATGTATTTTGTATTCAGATCTGAACATTTTTCTTCAAATCTAAAGCTATAGATGTATGTTATATCTATAAAAATGTTGGGTAGAACATGGGTAGATAAATGATGAGGTATGAAAGATGATATAGATGAATATTGGTAGTTGCACCATATCCTATAGATGTTTTTCAAACTATGATGCACTCTAAACATCCTAACAATTGCGCAAAAAGGATAACATCGGCAGCTGCACCTAATAGAGGACATCATAATCCTGGCAGTTGCGCCTAATAGATGATATTGGCAGTTGCGCCTAGTTGAGAACAACATAATCCTGGCAGCTATGCCTAAAGGATAATATTGGCAGTTGTTCCTAATAGATGGCATTAGCAGTAATGGAGTTCACGCGTATTCCCTAGGATAAACCATAGGAATGAAGGATAGCTGATTCTTAGGGTATATCCTTAAGAATAAAGAAGATAATGAGGATGGGTACTTGGTTTGAATGTTTGATGTTTAAACATAATAACTATATTATTGTGGGTTGAAAATCCTACGTACTCACCAGGTTTCCCAACCTGACCCACTCAGTTTATTTGTATCACATGTGTCGATATAAAGCTACACTACACTGAGAGATTAAGAGATGTAGATTACTAGTGTAAATGAATGTAAGTTTTTTTTATGCTTATTTTCTGTATTGACGTTGACATCCCAAAGTTTTTAAAAAGAATAAAATACATTTCTTCAGAAATGCTTTGATAACATATTTATCATGTTTTTGGGAACAAAATTCCGCAACACTTTTCAATAAAAGTATACTCTGATTTTGAAAATGAAGCATAAACAAATCGGTCTTTTCTGACCGTGAAAATGGGGATGTCACAGCGTGGCGGCATACTAAGTTGACTTTGATCTTAATCGTTGACTTTTTACCCATTTGACTTTTGGTAAAACTCATAGTGGTTGTGAGTTATAGGCTAAGGTATTGTTTGTGATTGGTTTAGGAGGTTCATGTAGTTAATTCTATGAGGATTTTGAATAATGGATTTCAGCTCTTTGATCGGGTGAGTTTTTTCATTGTACTATGTAGGACACTAGCTGTCATTTGTGCTTGTTGTCTTTATGAATCTTGTTACTATGGGTTCTCGTAAAGGTTTATGGGTTATGTTTTTTTAATGTCTTTTTTCGTTATTGTCTGTGAAGTAACCAATTTTTCGTCTTTCAATAATTGATATACAACAGTCCGATGAAAGTTGTATTGCATTCTCTAACAGCCTTGTTAACTTAATAGATAGTTGGCATACCTCAAATCTCATGCTTTAACTAGGAAGTTGTTGGTAAGTTTTATCCACAAATTACTTTTATGATGGGAATGGTTTTTATAATATTTTCAATTGAACAAGGATCATCTTTTTATGTATTTTTGTGAGAGCAGAATACGACAAAGTAAATGCACACCAGGTGTTTGTACGAATGCAAATCTGCCTTGATGTACTATGTTGTAAGTCTTATTTTTCGTTTTTTGCTATGTGCATTTACAAGTGCTTTTTGATATTGCTTAGGTAATTCAAGTCTTGCCAAATATATAGTCTGAGATGGAGAACGGGCAACATGTATCATAGAGGTTTACTACTATACTTAATCAATCATAATATGTTTAGTTTTTAGTCCGAGAAATATTCTTATATACAAAATATTTTTCACCAAATGGAATTAAGTAAATGTTGTTTAGCCTAATACAGGTTACTACATTGGATGATTTATGCTTTGCTATATCCCATATCATTTGAATTTCCCCTGCCAAAACTTCAAGGTAAAGTTAACTACTTGATAATTTTCAATATTACAAAATACAAATGATACATTTTTATAATTCTAGACAGGGACATTCCTTCTTTTTCATTATTCAATGGTGTTTTTGGAAACAAAAAAAAACTGATGATAATTTCAACTATATGAGCTTTGTTTCCCACTTGAATAGCCAATATATAAGAAATTTTCACATTTCCTTCTATTTTTCAATTAAGAATTTTAAAGAACAGGGCAATGAGAAGCAACTTCTTTTATGTATGGATTGGAGCGAGTAAGTATGGTTGGGGTATTAATCACTTTACTCATACACATTATTTTCTCCATGTCATCTTTCATTTAAACTTCATATTAAATTGGGATGTTAGGGGTTGGAATCTACATGACATTTTATACCCCTAGTAGTAGTTTGGAGGAAAATGATGATACAATGATTGAGATGGTATATAACTACTGTTTATCATATTATTTATAATTTAAAGTTGTCATTCTATCAACTGTAAATAGCTAATAATTTAATTTGTAACACTTTTCTACTTTACCAAGAAGAAAAATGATTAATGTAAAGAGTTACAGTTTGTAACAACTGCTTGCCTCTTGAAGCCTTTGTTCATGTTCATTGTTTGTTTACATCAGTACCAGTTTTTAACGAATAACCCCTAATGGATTCAACATCTAATTAGTATTGCATTTGAGCTTAATGCTTTGTCGGCACAATGAAAGGAGCTCTGTTATAAAAACATAACAATTGAAGTTGCATGTGTCAAGATTGAAAACAACCTTGAAGAATTAAAATTAGAAGCTGCAGAAAAGTATCAGATTTCTTACTTTTCCATCTATAATTAAAAATTCTTTTGTTAATTTAAACTGTATTCATATTTTTTTTTAATGTAGAGGCTGGAATCTTGGTGTTAATATGGAAAATGGATCTTCTTTGCCTTGAGGATCATAAGGTATGAGATTCCTTTTTAACTCTTTTAAAGAAAAACCAATTTTGGATTTTTTTTTTTTCCTTTTTTGTTGCATAGAAACTGAAATTTTTTAATCCATTTGTATAAGTCAAATCTTTTGGGTTTAAGTTTAATTGGCTTGTCTTGTGCTATTTTAGCATCCTCTTTAGTAAATCACTAGCATCAATGAAAGAATGCAATTAAAAAAAATGTTTTTTTGAAGTAAAAACACCAAATATTAGAGTGACCAATATTTTGATATGTTGTTGGTGGTGGTATTCTGAACTATAGATGTAATGATGTATGCCCTTATTACTTTCTTCTTTTTCTTCTTCTTGCAGCAGCGAGATTCTTCAGACTTAAAGGTGTTTTCTATATACTTACTTTTACGCCTGATCACAGCAAAAATGTTGCTTTTCAACTTTTAACTTTTAACTTTTGTTTTTTTAGATGGTTTCATGCTAATTTTTTATGTTTTCACATGATTAGCTATAAAGAAGAAGTGCTTTTTGTTGTTGATCTAAATGGAAGTACGAAGGGAAGGACAATTGAGGCTATTGCAAAAATGGATCAAAAGGACTCATTTAGTATATTGGAATTTAATGATCAAACTTATTTATATTCATCAACTTTGTAGTTTGAGGGGAGTGGCATCGATTTTATTCCGGCTGGTGGCAAACACCCTCCGACACAAACCTGTTGCAATCATTTTAACAGGTAGCTACAACCTTTTCCAATCATGTTTTAGCAGATAGCTACAACCTTTTGTATCTTTGTTTCTTGCATACGCTATTTACGAACTGTTAACATAATGCAAGAAAGTAGCAATTTCTTTCATTGAGTATCATATACAACTAACACAACTACATTTCAAACCAACAAATTAAAAAAATGCTATCCGACCCATGCAAAACATGGGCCCTTCACTAGTTTGTATAGTTTTTATTGGTTTGTGTTTAGTTTAAAATAAAAAAATTAAGTGGATTGTTAAAGATAGAGTTTTTATGTGTTGTTAGTTAGGAAAGATGTAAAAAAAGAAAATAGGAAAACTGATGTGGCAATGTGTTGAATGAGTAAGGAGAAAATGGCTCTCTCTCTCTCTCTCTCTCTCTCTCTCTCTCTCTCTCTCTCTCTCTCTCTCTCTCTCTATTAGTAATAATAGCTAATTTGAAGTATTGGCAAATAAAAAGCTACCCTTAGGCTGTAGGGTGTGTAGCGGGTGATGAAACCGCACCCCGGAACACAACATTGGGGTTACAGTTTAGGTAGTGAGGGGAGGATATCATATCCTCTCTCTCCTATTGTGATTAACTAGCTTTATTTTTTGTATTTTCTTTATTATTTTTAGTTTTTAATATATATATATATATATATATATATATATATATATATATATATATATATATATAGAAAGAGAGAGAGAGAGAGAGAGAGAGAGAGAGAGAGATGGATTCAAATGTTGATTGACATCTATTGTGCGGATGTGTGGACAGTGTTATTGTGTGAGAATGACAAAGAAAATATATTGATTGATAATATGAATACATTCAATCTAACATAACAATTGTCATTATCATACATTCTCACTAATTAAAATGTCTATAAGGCTAGTATAGACTTTTTATTATTATTCTCATTCTGTCAGAATGTTTATTGAGTCGTATTCTGTAAGAATGAAAATGAGTGAAAAATGATGAATGAGAACAAAAATGAATAAGAATTAGTAAAAAGGCATGAAAATGACGATAGTTGTGTAAGGTTGAATGTATTCATATTACTAAACAACCTATTCTCTTAGTAACTTTCATAGAATTGCACTGTCCACACGTCCGAACAATAGTTGTTCATCCACATTATAACCTAGTCATATATATATATATATATATATATATATATATATATATATATATATATATATAGGGAAATGATCAAATGAAAACACCTAAAAGGTTGAGAACGCGAGAGAACAATTCTGAACCAATAAATATATAAGGGCATACTAGTAATTGTATGTTTTAATTAAATTAAAATAAAATAAAATTCAATCAACTTCCCTTAAATTTAGGACCAGTTACCAAAAAAGAAATAAATATTCAATTTTTTATTTTTCTTATTAATGGAATATAAAAAACATTTTTACCAAAATTTATTTTAAAACTGAAAAAAAAAATCTTAACAAAATCAATATTTTTTTCTCCTATTTCACGTTTTTTGTGTTCAAAAAAACGAATAGAAATCGAACACCAAATTAGTACATTTGTATTCATAAATGATTTTTTTTTCAAAAAAAACATGATATTACTCCAATCACAAATAAATTGTAACACCCAAATTTTCAAATAAAATTTTACATTTTAAAAGCATCTTTTCATTCATAAATTTTATAAAACATCACTATATCACATAGTCAAATCATAACATCACATCCCAAGATCATAATATAAAAACTCCTCGTGTGTGTACTGATCAAGTCGGCGCCTTCCCATGATCCTCATTGGTACCTGAAACACATAACACAACACTGTAAGCATAAATGCTTAGTGGGTTCCCCAAAATACCACATACAACACATATTAGTAGGGGTGAGCAAAAACCGCACCGCAACTAAAATTAACCGCAAAAACTGCAACCGCAATAAAAACCGATGGTGATGTTTTCTGTTTTTCAAAAACTGCAAATTTGCGGTGCGGTGCGGTGCGGTGCGGTTATTAGCTTTCAAAAACCGCAAAAAAACCGCACCGCACCGCATATATTATATAAAGCTTTTTTATTAATTATTAATATATTAAATATTAAAAATAAGACAGGTTTCACAAATGAAAGATGAATAAAATACTAGAAGATAAAAGTGTTGGTTTTTTGTTTTGTTTAACTTTGAAAAATGGTGAAATTAAACAATTTAAAGAAATCTATTGTTAATTGTTTGTGATTTAAGTTAATTGTCTTATACCTTATGATTTTTTTTATTATTACAAGTAATATGTTTGAACTTTTAAAACCGTTTGAGCTCTAAACTGTGGTTAAAAAGCACACAAAATAACCACACCGAATCCATGCGGTTAATAACCGCAACACAGAAAAAACAAAACTGCACCGCAAAAATAACCGCCTAACTGCACCACAAAAATAACCGCATCAAGCGGTTTTGAAAATGGATTAACTGCATTTGCGGTTAGTGGTGAGGTTTTGGCTAATAACCGCACCGAACCACCCCGCTCTCACCCCTACATATTAGCCACTCGAGGCTATAACTCTGTTTGACCCTCTGGTCAATGTGTCTCAGTGGGACCCTCCAGTCCCATAACTCTGTGGACCCTCTGGCCCTAACTCTGTGGACCTTCCGGTCCTAAATCTGAAAACTCTGGTACATACATGGCATAAATCACATAGAAATCACATCATGCAAAAGCATACAAAATACCTGTCACATAACTCTAATTACCACTCTAGGTAAAGTATAGTGAGAAGACTCACCTCGGGTAACTCGGTAAAATCTCAAACTCTGTAAAATCCGATCTATCCTCCGCCTAATCATATGAATTAAACACTCTAAATCAATACCTCCCTTAAGGCTAGGCTATTCCCTCTCTTAGTACTCTTAAAAGGGTAAAAGACCATTTTACCCCTCTCATGGCTCAAAGACCCTAAAGTTGACCAAACCCTAAAAGTCAACAAAAGTCAACTCCTCGGGTTATGCTGCGCGTACCACACATGTACGCTGGGCGTACCCGGTCTCTTCACAGAAAACGGGGTGCGTGACCCCTTATGCCGCGCGTACTGGGATTACGCCCAGTGTAACTCCCAGTTTCAGACTCTAAGCATTTTGAGGTCTTAATCAGTTAAGACCCACGTCCAACTTCTAGATCTGGCCATTTATAACCCTCTTAATCCATAAAGTCGGTGACTTTAAGCCTTTGCATGGCTGGACAAGTCACTAACACCCATAATACTCCACTTCCTAACACTAGAAAGCTCAATACTCAAGCATGACCTCATATCCATGACCAAGATGGAAATTTTATGGATTTATAACACAAATACCACTGAAATGGGACAGGTCTAGGTCCATGGAGCACATTACACTCATAAAGCCTCCACCTTTGGGACTTTTAACCCTAAAATGGTCCATGCAATCATCTAATCAAATAAGGAGGAAATTTTTGAACTTTATACCTCCAAATACAACTCCTTCCTCTGTAGATCTCAAATCCAAACTTGCACTTCAAGCTCTAGCCTCCACAAGCTCCTCTCCTTCTTCTTCACTAACACACCAAGGCACTTTTAGCTCCAAAACACTCACTCTCAAGCTAAGGACGATTGGGAGGCTCTCTTAGGGTTTCACTCACTGATATGGAGGCTGAGAAATGAGCCTTAGCATCCATTATATAGTGCACAAGTCTAATATTAGGGTTTGCGTATGGACCCATTATGCCCAGCGTAACCCTGCGTACGCCCAGCGTACCCAGGCGAGCCGCGTCCAAATTAAGCGCATGAGTACGCGCAGCGTACTCCCCAGTACGCCCAGCGTACTCATTTGCTATAAGAACTCTTTCAAAGGACCACTTTTCACAACTTGACAAAATGGAAGGATATAATAGCTTTACCTGGATTTCGGGATGTTACAATTCTCCCCTACAAGAACCAGACTTCGCTCTCGAAGTCTCATGCCGAAAACAACTCCAAATGCTACTCCCGCATCTCTGACTCTGGCTCCCAAGTCAGCTCGGACCCCTTCTGATGCTGCCATTAGACCTGAACCAGTGGCACCTCCTTGTTCCTCAGAACCTTGACCTTCCGGTCCAAGATCGCGATCGGTCTCTCAACATAATTCAGACCCGTGTCCACCTGGATATCCTCCAATGGTACCACTGCCGAATCGTCGGCTATACACTTCCTCAGCTAAGACACGTGGAAGGTATCATGAATCTGGCTCAACTCCGCAAGTAGCTCCAATCGATATGCTACCCTGCCCACCCTCGCAATAACCCTGAACGATCCAATGTACCGGGGCCCCAACTTCCCCTTTTCCTGAATCGAATCGCTCCTTTCCAAGGAGTACAAAATCTCCAACCTGGAACTTGAGCTCAGATCGGCGCCTATCCTCGTAACTCTTCTGGCGACTCTGGATCGTCAGCAATCTCTGTCTAACCTGCTGTATCTGCTTTGTTGTCTGAAGCACTATCTCAGCACTGCCCATCACTCGCTGCCCTACCTCTCCCTAACAAATGGGAGTCCGACACCTCCTTCCATACAATAACTCAAAGGGAGGCATACCAATGCTCGAATGGTGGTTGTTGTTATAATAAAACTCAACCAAAGGCAGATACGTGTCCCAACTCCCTCCGAAGTCCAACACACATGCTCGAAGCATGTCCTCGAGCGTCTGAATCGTCCGCTCACTCTGTCCGTCCGTCTGCGGGTGGTGAGCGGTACTGAAATGCAGCCTAGTACCCAACTCCTCATGGAACTTCTTCTAGAACCTGGAAGTGAAATGCACATCTCGATCTGACACAATCGAGATTGACACACCATGCCACGATACCACCTCTCTCACATACACTTCTGCCAACCTCTCCGTGGAAGAGCTCTCACTGATAGCAAGAAAATGAGTGCTCTTCGTCATCCGGTCGACGATCACCCAAATTGCATCGACGCCTCTCGTAGTCCTCGGCAATTTGGTGATAAAATCCATGGAAATCTGTTCCCACTTCCACCGGGGAACCTCAAGCGGTTGCAACTTGCCATGCGGACACTGGTGCTCATCCTTAACCCTGCGACATGTCAAGCACCTCTCTACAAACCAAGGCACATCCCTCTTCATACAAGGCCACCAATAATCTCTTTTTAGGTCCAAATACATCTTAGTGGCCCCGGGATGGATCGAAAACCTCGACATGTGCACCTCCTCCATCAAAATAACACATCCCCCACCCTCAAATGGCACCCAAATCCAGCCCTGGATGGTCATAAGCCCCGGGCTATCAGCAATGAACTCTGATATCTACCCAATCACCCGCTCTCGCTTGCGGTTCTCCGGTCTCATGGCCTCCACCTGGGCCTCCCGAATGATGTCCAACACCGGAGTCATCACTGTCAACCTCATACAAACATCTTGCAAAGGGGCACACTCTGCCTTGCGACTCAAGGCATCAGCTACCATGTTAGCTTTGCCCGGGTGGTACAGGATCTCACACTCATAATCCTTTACCACGTCCAACCATCTCCTCTGACGCATGTTCAGGTTGGGCGGATCCATCAGATACTTCAAGCTCTTGTGGTCCGTGTATATGGTACACTGAACCCCATACAAATAGTGACGCCAGATCTTGAAGGAGAACACCATAGCCCCCAACTCCAGATCGTGCGTAGGATACCTCGTCTCATGAGGCTTCAGCTGCCTCGATGCGTATGCTATCACATGCCGTCTCTGCATCAGCACTGCACCTAGTCCCGATATCGACGCGTCATAATATACCACAAAGTCCTCCATTCCCTCCGGAAGGGCCAACACTATGGCTTCGCACAATCTCTAGTGAAGTGTCTCGAATGAGGCCTGATGCTCCGGGCCCCAACTGAAAGCCACGCCCTTCCGGGTCAGCCTGGTAAGAGGAACCGCAATCCTGTAGAAATCCTGAATGAATCTCCAATAATATCCGGCCAACCCCAGGAAACTCCTGATCTCCGAAGGGGATCTTGGAACCTCCCAACTCATCACCACCTCAATTTTGGCCGAATCGAACAATATCCCATTCCGGTTGACGAGGTGCCCTAGAAACTGGACCTCCCGCAACCAGAAATCAAAATTGGAGAATTTGGCATAAAGCCTCTCCGATCTCAGAACTCCGAGGATCTCCCTCATATTCTCCTCATGCTGCTCTCTGGACCTCGAATACACCAATATATCATCAATAAACACGATCACTGAACGATCCAACATCGGCCTGCACACCCTGTTCATGAGATCCATGAACGCTGTCGGTGCATTGGTGAGCCCGAAAGGCATCACCACAAATTCGTAATACCCGTAACGAGTCATGAACGCTGTCTTCTGGATATCCTCATCACGCACCCTTATCTGATGATATCCAGACCTCAAATCAATCTTGGAAAACCAAGACGCTCCCTGCAACTGATCGAACAAATCGTCGATCCTCGGTAAGGGGTAACGGTTCTTGACCGTCAGCTTGTTCAACTCCCGGTAATCAATGCACATCCAGTGTGAACCATCCTTTTTCTTGACAAAAAGGAGCGGCGCTCCCACAGTGAGCTACTCGGCCGAATAAACCCTTTCCCCAGCAGCTCCTGAAGCTGCGAGGATAACTCCAGCAGCTCTGGAAGTGCAAGGCGATAGGGCGCCTTGGCGATAGGCGCTACCCCCAGAACCAAATCGATACGGAACTCCACCTGCCTCTCGGGAGGCACACCCGGCAACTCCTCGGGGAAAACATCCGGGAACTCACGCACTATCGGGACCTCGTCAACCGACCTCGATCTCTCTGTACCTACCCTTGTATCCACCACATAAGCTACAAACCCACTACATCCCTGGTGTAGACTCTGCCTCGCTCTCGCGGCTGAACAAAATGCCGACCCAGAACGGGTACCCTCGCCATAAACCGTAAGAACTCCCCCACTAAGGCCTCGTATGGTCACCAGTTGTCGCTCACAGTCGATAACCGCTCCAAATCTGCTCAACCAGTCCATGCCCATGATGACACAAACATCTCCCATAGCAATTGAGTCCAAATCAATCGGAAACTCAACGCCGAATATCTCGAGTACATATCCTCGAATCACATTAGTGGCACACACTGCTCTCTCGTCAGCTATGTAAACTCGCAAAGGTCGACCCAACACCTCACGACGAATACTGATGTGCTGACTAAAGGCTAACGACACAAAAGACCGACTCGCACCCGAGTCAAATAACACCAAAGCAGGCACAGAACATACAAGAAATGTACATACGCATATCTCAATATAAGCATAACACCACAAACTCAGAATAAACATATGAAATAATACATACCAGCCACAACATCGGGTGCTGCGCAGACCTCCTCTGCTGTCAACTGGAAGGCTCTCCCGCGAGCCTTCAGCGCCTCGGCCTTTACCGGCCGACTCTCTGTAGCTCGAACAGCAGCAGGGACAGACCCCAGAGAAGCTCCCTGAGCTGACCCTCGTAACTATGGACATTCGGCCTTTCGGTGTCCAGTCTGGTTGCAGTGAAAACAAACTGCAAACCCCTTGGGGAAATCCTTGGCCATATGCCCTCTTTGCCACACTTGTAGCAAGACCCTGCTCTATACACCCCCTCATGACTCTTGCCGCACTTGCCACAAGTGCGGCCTTTCTGGTTCCCAGATCTCGAATCGGCGGGCTTAGCCCGCTTGGCAGCCGGCTGGGACTGTGCCGGTCGCCGATCCCTCCCTTGAGACTCCGCCTCCTCCCTGACCTGAGTCTCTAGCTCAATCTCTCTCTTCCGGGCATTTTCCTAAAGCTCGGAAAATGTCCGGTACATCGAGTTCGCCACGAACTCGCGGATGTCTCTCCTCAAAATGCTCAAATACCGGCTCATACGTGCCTGCTCAGAAGACATGTGCTCAGGGCAGAACATCGCCCTCTCATGAAACATCCTGGTGATCACAGTACCAGACTCAGTACCCTACTTGAGGGTCAAGAGCTCCTGGGCCAAACGCTCCCTTTCCACCGGGGGAACATACTCATCACGAAACATAGTGGTGAACCTCTCCCAGGTCACCACAGCAAGCTCTGCAGAAGAATAGTGCGCTGTCACAAAATTCCACCAATCCTTCGCCCCCAAGTGAAGCTGGTTCAGCGCGAACCGAACTCTCATATGCTCCGGACATGAACATGTGTAGAAACACCGCTCAATGTCAGAGATCCACCTCATCGTAGCTATCAGATCCTGAGTCCCATCAAAATCTAGTGGCTTCGTGTTGCTGAACTCCCGGTACAGCAACACGTCACCCCCCTGCGACCTGGCAACAGCAACGGCCGCAGTGGCTGCAGCAAAAGCAGCATCAGTAAGAGCAGCATAACACTCATCAAAAGTCTCGATCAGGGTGGTCTTGATAGACCCGAACATCTCTGGAATCTAAACGCGGATGGCAGCAGCCACCTCATCGTGAATCATCTAGCGGAGCTCCTCATCGCTCACACCCCCCTCACTAGTCCCTGGCCTGTGGCGTGTCCCCACCATGATGTCTCTCTGAAATACAACACAATATATCAAATACTCGCTCGAGTGTACACACACTCGATATCCCAATCCTACTTCATCCTTGGTACCCTAAGGATTCTTACTTGGGTTGCACACTGATCTGGTGCCTTCGGTAGTATGGGCCCAATACTACCGCCCACACCGCATCAATATTCACCCCAAGTACTCCTCCTAGGATCCCAAATCCCAAGTACACAATTTTCTCTACGTATAGTCTACTCTCAAGTAGATCTCTCATAAGCTCATCGATTCTATTTACTCTCAAGCATCTCCTAGCAGCAAAATCCCTAGGCTAAGGCATCACAATCAGGCCACTCTAGTCCTAATAAGAATACCTAGCCTACTCTATCATGCATACCATATCATAACATATCTCATAACTGATAATGTAAGATTATTTTGGAAAATCACCGTTCGGGCGCTAGCTGATCGTACACACTGCTCTACTCCGCTATTTCAAAAAAAATTCTCTTGAGAAAATTTTGTAAATTTTATTTTGAAAATCCCTCAAATCCTCATTTTGAGTTCAGATACGCCCGAAGGTGCATCCGAATCCCTCAAACCAAGGCTCTGATACCAACTTGTAACACCCAAATTTTCAAATATAATTTTACATTTTAAAAACACCTTTTCATTCATAACTGTTATAAAACATCATTGTATCACATAGTCAAATCATAACATCACATCCCAAGATCATAATATAAAAACTCCGAGTGTGTGTACTGATCAAGCCGGCGCCTTCCCATGATCCTCACTCGTACCTGAAACACATAACACAACACTGTAAGCATAAATGCTTAGTGAGTTCCCCAAAATACCACACACAACACATATTAGCCACTCGAGGCTATAACTCTGTTTGACACTCTGGTCAATATGTCTCAGTGGGACCCTCCAGTCCCATAACTCTGTGGACCCTCAGGCCGTAACTCTGTGGACCTTTCGATCCTAACTCTGAAAACTCTGGTACATACATGGCATAAATCACATAGAAATCACATCATGCAAAAGCATACAAAATACTCTGTCACATAACTCTAATTACCACTCTAGGTAAAGTATAGTGAGAAGACTCACCTCGGGTAACTCGGTAAAATCTCGAACTCTGTAAAATCCAATCTAACCTCCGCCTAATCATATGAATTAAACACTCTAAATCAATACCTCCCTTAAGGCTAGGCTATTCCCTCTCTTAGTACTCTCAGAAGGGTAAAAGACCATATTACCCCTCTCATGGTTCAAAGACCCTAAAGTTGACCAAACCCTAAAAGTCAACAAAAGTCAACTCCCCGGGTTACGTTGCGCGTACCACACATGTACGCTGGGCGTACCCGGTGTCTTCACAGAAAACGGGTTGCGCGACCCCTTACGCCGTGCATACTGGGATTACGCCCAGCGTAACTCCTTGTTTCAAACTCTAAGCATTTTGGGGTCTTAATCAGTTAAGACCCACGTCCAACTTCTAGATCTGGCCATTTATAACCCTCTTAATCCATAAAGTCAGTGACTTTAAGCCTTTGCATGGCTGGACAAGTCACTAACACCCATAATACTCCACTTCCTAACACTAGAAAGCTCAATACTCAAGCATGACCTCATATCCACGACCAAGATGGAAACTTAATGGATTTATAACACAAATACCACTAAAATGGGACAGATCTAGGTCCATAGAGCACATTACACTCATAAAGCCTCCACCTTTGGGACTTTTAACCCTAAACGGTCCATGCAATCATCTAATCAAATAAGGAGGAAAGTTTTGAACTTTATACCTCCAAATGTAGCTCCTTCCTCTGTAGATCTCAGATCTAAACTTTCACTTCAAGCTCTAGCCTCCACAAGCTCCTCTCCTTCTTCTTCACTAACACACCAAGGCACTTTTAGCTCCAAAACACTCACTCTCAAGCTAAGGACGATTGGGAGGCTCCCTTAGGGTTTCACTCTCTGATATGGAGGCTGAGAAATGATCCTTAGCATCCATTATATAGTGCACAAGTCCAATATTAGGGTTTCCATCTAGACCCATTACACCCAACGTAACCCTGGGTACGCCCAGCGTACCCAGGCGAGTCCGCGTCAAAATTAAGCACATGAGTACGCACATCGTACTCCCCAATACGCCCAACGTACTCATTTGCTACAAGAACTCTTTCAAAGGACCACTTTTGACAACTTGACAAAATGGAAGGATATAATACCTTTACCTGGATTTCGGGATGTTACATAAATACACATCAATTTACAAGTAATCCAATTTCTTTTTTTAATCAATTGAAAATAAAAAGAGTGTAAAAGTTATCATTTCTTCATAAAAAGAATACATCTAATCATAAATAAATATACTCATTAACACATGCTTACACTGTTATTCACAAATGAAAACACTGCTATTAACAAATAAGTACCCTGTTATTTAGAATTGAATAAATGGATACCTCTAATAATAAATAAATACATTCATTCACTGTTATTCACACATGAATGCACAACTATTTCATTCACTGTTGTTCACAAATGAATGCACGCTATTCATAGATAAATACAATTTTTCATTCTTCCATTTCCTCTCACACTCCCTTCTTTTTCTCCTGTCTTCGAGGTGCAACAAAAACACCCCCACCAGAGGTGTTTGCTGGTGATTTCCGGCGAGCCAAGGGCAGCAGCCCCATCCATTTTCTCCCACTGTTTTACGACACACCAAGAAACCCAAACACCATTTGTTTTTGTTTTCTTTCTACCTTCCTCCCCCTCTCACGATAGTAACTGGAACAAGAAAACAAAGTGGTGAAGAGGTTGCCAGAATAGCCCCTGCCACTCCACTACTCCGATGAACCACCAAATCCGTGGAGGTGCTCCCTATTCTTCTTTCTTCGCTCCTGAAACAATTTCATACTTCATCATTTCATGTTCTTGATAGAAAACCCCAAAATCGAAAAAACACAAAATTGAAAGTGAAAGAGATGTAATTAGTGAAAAAGATGGATTTGCCCCTTCACCTAAGTAAACAGATTGGTGTGTAAATGATAAACATGAGTCTTCCACTTCACCTAGAAATCGAAATGCAGGTGTGGTTTACGATGAGGAGCCCCTGTTGATTTGTGTCAGTGTGTGTATATATTATGCAAAACACTAGACCATCATCACCATTGATTGTTTTTTTATCAATCCATCGTCTTCACCATCACATACCAAATTAGAAAAAAAATCACAATAATCAGTTTAGTTTTTAGAATCAGAAATCAAACTTCAGTCTTCAAATTTCAGAAATCGAAGCTTGAACACTTCATAATCATAAATCCACTAAGCAAAAAGTAGGGAACCAAAGACTAGTATTCAAAATCAAAAATCGAATTAGAAAATAGCCAATAAGGTTGATTACCTGATAGACCTTAAACTGTACTCGTCTGCCAATAATTGAATTCCACGTCTTGGTCTTAAAAAAGAAGAATGAAGAATAGAAGTGTTTCTTTTTTGTTTTTGCAACTGTGTAATTGGGTATATTCATAACCCTAAAATCTGGAAGAAGGGCGATATAAGGTGGACGTTTGGTTCGTCCATGGACTATGACAGTGATGTTTTAGCGTTGAAGCCTCTGAGGGGTTTTGTGATGGCGAGGTTCGATGATGATGATAATAGTAGCATGGTGGCTTAGGGATGAGGCGGTGATATGATGAAGATGTCAATTATATGCTTTATGAGATTAGGTCAACGAAATAGAGAGACAGAGAGTAATTATAAGGGTTTACAAAATTAGGGCAATGCTTATTTACCTTAATAGCCTTTATAATTTTCTTTAAATTAAAATTTAAAATTTAAATGTATTAATAATTGGAAAAATAACAATTCATGTATAGCCTTACCCAGAGAATAGTCTGATCACTTCCCTATTATGCTTGAACTTAGTTCCATGGATTTTGGACCTGTGCCTTTCAAGATGTTCAATTCGTGGCTTCTTAGACCGGGTTTCAATGAGGTTGTCATTAAAGCGAGCTCAGATTTCAAGGGGTATGGCGCTGCAGATTCATTTTTACTAAACAAATTAAAGTTCATAAAAAATAGGATAAGAAGTTGGAAGGCAGTAAATCTTTCTCAGGAACAAGTGGAGATTGAAACAATCAAAAATCGAATGGTGGATCTTGATAAGAAGGCTGAAAGGAACGATTTAAATGGATCTGAAAAAGCTGAATGGGCTAAGATTTCAAATAGACTCACTGAATTAGAAAAACTGCTGACTCTTGACATCAAACAGAAAGCGAGAATAAAATGGTTGATTGATGGTGATGAAAATTCTCGGTTCTTCCACGGCTTTGTTAAAAATCGCATCAGGAAAAACCACATGAATGGTCTTATGATTAATGGTGTTTGGTCAAATCAGCCGGATGAGATGAAAGCTGAGATCTTCAAATTTTTTTCTTCAAAGTTTAAAGAAAAATGGAAGATCAGACCAGATTTTAGGAGTTCAAAATTCAAGTCCATCTCAACAGCTAGCAAAGACTTTTTGGAAGGTGATATCTCGATTGATGAGGTGAAAAGGGCAGTGTGGAATTGTGGGGATGACAAGTCCCCGGGGCCTGATGGCTTCACATTCAAATTTCTGAAACGATATTGGAATGAATTAAAGATGGATATCCTAGCTTATGTAAAACATTTTGAACTTTGGGGTAGCTTTTCTCCAGGTTGTAATTCCTCTTTTATAACTCTCGCATCAAAGGTTAAGGACCCTATCTCCTTGGGGGACTATAGGCCAATCAGCCTAATCGGAGCCTTCTACAAAATAATTGCAAAATTACTAGCATCAAGAATCCGTATGGTAATGGGGGAATGCATCGATGAAGTACAAACGGCTTTTATGGAAGGAAGAAACATCTTGAAAGGACCCCAAATTGTTAATGAGATTTGTTCGTGGGGAAAGAAAATCAACAACAAAAATACTTCTCTTCAAAGCCGACTTCAATAATGCTTTTGACTCGGTGAATTGGAGATTCCTAGACTCGATGATGCAACAAATGAATTTTGGAGTAAAATGGAAAATATGGATAAAGGGATGTTTAGAATCAGCTCGTGCATCGGTTTTAGTGAATAGCTGCCCAACAGATGAATTCAAATTAGAGAAAGGAGTAAGACAAGGAGATCCATTATCACCTTTTCTCTTCAATTTAGTTATGGAGGGATTAAACATTGCGTTAAAGGAAGCAGGATCAAAAGGAGTTTTTCATGGAATCTCTATTCCAAACTCCAATATACAGCTTTCTCATCTATTCTATGCAGATGACGCCTTATTCATTGGCGAATGGTCAATGCAAAATATAAAAAATCTGGCTAGGATCCTCAAATGTTTTCAAGTATCTTCCGGGCTTAGTGTTAATTTCAATAAATCGAAAGTCTTCGGCATTAATGTGGACTCACATGAAGTTGAAAGATGGTCCTCACCATTAGGATGTGAGTCATGTTCATTACCTTTCACGTATTTAGGAGTTCCGGTGGGAGCGAACATGAACCGTAAAAGTTCTTGGCTGCCGGTGATTGAAAAACTTAACAATAAACTCTCCAGATGAAAATCAAAAACATTGAGCTTTGGTGGAAGAATGACTCATGCAAAGTCAGTCTTGGGGAGTCTACCTACTTACTTTTTATCAATTTTTGCAACCCCGTTAGGAGTGATCGATAACTTGGAGAAAATAAGAAGGAACTTTATATGGGGAGGACCTAATAATACTCCAAAAATACGTTGGGTGGCTTGGGAGAAGGTAATTGCTCCAAAAGAGGTGGGAGGCCTAGGACTTGGCTCCATTAAAGCATTAAACTTGGCGTTACTCTCAAAATGGAGATGGAAATTTTACCATGAAAGGAGTGCACTTTGGGCGAAAATCATACAAGGCTTACACAATCTGGATGCAAGGCTCACAACGCATATGTCATCTAGATATTTAAATGGGGTTTGGAAAAATATAGATAAATGTAAAATTACTCTTAATAAAATGAATATTGCAGATTCTGATGTTATCCGAAGAAATCAAGCTGAAACTGGATGGGAATCGGACTTTCAATTGGACGATCAGTTCTGCGTTGCAGCTTTAAGGGAAAGGATTGATCGAGCAGCTCACTTGATTCCAGATGGTGTATTTCAATGGTGTAAGTGGACCCCAATCAAAGTAAATTGTTTTATTTGGAGAGCAAGAATGGACCGCATCCCAACTGCGGTTGCCCTTGATCAAAGAGGGATACAAGGTCAGTCTACACAATGTAGTGCGTGTGTCTC